>NC_090024.1:140828912-141150162 GCF_037176765.1 Anolis sagrei
CCAACTGTTGGGATTTCTGAGAGTTGAAGGCTAAAAGAGCTGGGGACCCAGAGGTTGAGAACCACGATTTCAAAGCAAGACAATATCTAACCGGGAAAGCCTGGGATATGCATGTTGCTATCAGTAACCTAATAATAATAATAATAATAATAATAATAATAATAATAATAAAACTTTATTTTTGTATCTTGCCTCCATCTCCCTGAAGGGACTCAGGGCGTCTTACATGGGGACAAGCTCAATCAACACAGTTAAAATATAACACAGTAAAATATATAAAGAATAGCATAAAACAGAATAAAACCAACATTATAACAAAATATAAAAGCAAACATCAACACACAACCAATAAATCTGAAATAATAATCAGTTTCTGGACATGGTGGGCGGACTGGTGCAAATCAATTGTAAGGATAGGGCTGATGGATAAAGTTCATAAGTTAATTATCAACAGTAAGGATAGAGGGCAATAATAGAATCATAGAATCAAAGAGTTGGAAGAGACCTCATGGGCCATCCAGTCCAACCCCTTGCCAAGAAGCAGGAATATTGCATTCAAATCACCCCTGACAGATGGCCATCCAGCCTCTGTTTAAAAGCTTCCAAAGAAGGAGCCTCCACCACACTCCGGGGCAGAGAGTTCCACTGCTGAACGGCTCTCACAGTCAGGAAGTTCTTCCTCATGTTCAGATGGAATCTTCTCTCTTGTAGTTTGAAGCCATTGTTCCTTGTCCTAGTCTCCAGGGAAACAGAAAACAAGCTTGCTTCCTCCTCCCTGTGGCTTCCTCTCACATATTTATACATGGCTATCATATCCCCTCTCAGCCTTCTCTTCTTCAGGCAATGTGAGATAGAGCACTATAACTTTGGATACAGAATAATAGTAAAAATAAAAAAAGGTCCTAGCTGGGGCCAAGTTATCAGAGGAATTGTCCTGCCAGAATTCACTCCAGTCGGTACAACACAAAAAGCTGTGGTTAATTTAAAGCAGAAGTTAAACCACAAGATAGACCTATCTGTGTCTGAAATAAAATAGTTTAAACTAGACAAAATTAATCTACTGACAGTATATTCTTCAGTAGCATACCCCCCTCTCTCTCACACACACACTCAAACTGGAACTATCAAACCTGCTTTCAAAAATATAAAAGAAGTCAACATTGATGGTAAAATCAGACCCACAGCCACAGGGTGGGGCATAGATAGCATGCAGTTTGGGGCAAAAAGTATAAATGTACTTGACATATGGATGCCACTCTTGGAAGAAGCTATGAATAATGTTAGCAATTTCCTTCTTGCTCCAAGAAAATCTTTAGAAACTACAGTTTTTAAAGACCAGTAGCAATCAGAACCTACTCTTCACAAAGTTTCCATGTGGTTTTTGTGTGTGACCAAAACATTCTATGCAGAAAACAGCTTAATCTTGTTAGTCCATGTTGTTTCTCATCGGGGTTTCCCAATACTTCTAGAAACACATTTTCAAATCATTTTTTAATATTTTCAAATATTCTATCTCCAACTTAGTGGCACATATTTAAGCAAAACAATGATACCAGTGGAAAGGGGTAAGCTAGACTTCTGGACTTGTGCACTGACTTTGCCAGGGCTCTTTCCATGGAGAACATCACTTCTAGCTTGGCCAGAGAGTACATTATGAGCAGGATGATTGTGATTCTCTAGTAGTCAGGTGAGCAGATCTCAGTACTTGCATGCCGGGGGTACTAGCTAACATGAAGAGATGCGGCAGTGACCAAGGACCACCAGGGAACAAGTGAAATGCAAGATTTAGCAATGGTAGCCAAGTCTAATAGTAGACTGGAGTAAGAGGGCCTGGTCATCATAGATCTGTCTAGTTTTCCCTCTCAAAATAGAAATGGATGAGCCACGATCTCACTGGGATGTATGTGCTCTCTTGGTACACATTTTATTTCCAAACAGAGGTTGAGCAATGTATTGTCAAAGGCTTTCATGGCTGGAATTACTGGGTTGTTGTACGTTTTTTCGGGCTGTATGGCTATGGTCTAGAGGCATTCTCTCCTGATGTTTCGCCTGCATCTATGGCAAGCATCCTCAGAGGTAGTGAGGTCTGTTGGAACTAGAGGTTGAGCAGCTTATTTAATAATGTATTCACAAGGTTCATATCTCATAGGTTTCTCGTTTTACCTAAGTAAGAGGTATAGCTTAGTTACACAGAACACAAACTGCACTGATTATGCAGAGACTAATGATGTTTTCAAAAGGTCCCAGAATAATTTTCTATATAAAGATTTCATGGGAAGAAGCTGAGGAAAACTGTGGAAAGTTTCTCTCTGTTTGACCAGACGTGACAGCAATATGTGTGATGACATTGTGAAGCAAGTGTTTAAAACATGTTCTTTTTAAAATCATGTGATTATTGTAAAAAAAAAAAAAGACATTTTCTGGATGGTGGCATGTGTAGCAATTATAAATAAAATTGCTGGCAATTGTGCTAGCTTCCTAAAGGAGCACTTCTCTTTTATATATTTGCCATTTGTTAAGATCTTCAACAATAGCCAGTCTCAAGGTTCACTTCCTGAATGTGATAGGATTTGACACCATGAGAGGATGGGGTAGGTTTTTTTGTTTGTGGTTCCACTAATATAGACACCACCCCCCACCCCAAGCACAGTTTATCTGGTGTCAACCATCAGGTATCAGGTGATCAAGGATATTATGGGGCAATCCTATGTCCACAGGGAATAGGAGAAATCCTCCTCCAAAGTAAGATAAACAGCTCTGCTTGGATTTTCCTTTCCTTGCCCAAATTGGAAAATGCACATTAGAATTTAAGTGTGATTAAGTGCAGATCTACACTGACCACTTAGGTCTGTGTGTATAGATGAATTCCTCTCTCCTCCCAAGGTGGCATATTGCCACCCAAGGCTGATCAGGTTTAACCAGGAGGAAGGGTGCCATAATGAGGCCTTGCTCGAGGTGACTAACTCAGGGAAAAACCTAAATCATGCACCAAGATTCCATGCCTTCTCTGTGTTAGGACTTGTCAAGACAGCTACACCAGTTTCTAACCAGAACCAGCAACATCTGTCTTGACTACCACACATTCCCTAAGCTTGACTACCACCAAGCCTAGGCAACATTTCACCTGGATCTCATCTATACTGACCACATTTCTCAAAGGGTGAGTGAATCAGTTATGTGGCAGCTAAATGATACATGGTACAGTTTGGGTTAATGCTTGCCAAGACCAACTTAACATAGCCTTAAACTGTATCAACCAAAGTTGTGGGTTTCTCCAAATTTACCCTGAGAATCTAAAATAAACCATGACTTTTAGCCCATGTAAACAGTTGGGCTACTTCTGAGATGGTTCTCAATATTTCTTGATACGATAGAATCCTGACCTCAGAGATCTGTTTTTCCACTCAGGCAGTTCACAGGGATAAAAACGTTAGAGCAATTTCCCCAAATCTGGTGACGTCTAGATGTTTTTGACTACAGTGCTCAAAATTCCTGAGCATGGGCCATTCAGCAAGGGCTGACATCCAAAACAATTTGAGGACTGTTTTTCAGGTTGGCTTCATTATATATGATGAAGGAATTATATTGCCAGGAAGACCAAAGAATGGAAAAAGTCCAGGACAGTCAGATCCAAAAAATATTTGAAATCAAGAGAAAAAATACAGATCTGATTTCTTCTGCCTCTTTATTTTAGATGGTCAAAGAATAAGACCCAAAGGAACTTAAATGTAAGTGCACAAATTTTGTTATGAAAGAAATGACTTTTTAAAGAAAGGTAACAACCTAATGGTACACTTTTATTGCAAACACATTTTTCTTTCAGATTCTTTCTGTTCTGGGGAAGTCTTTCCCAGAAGAGCATCTCCATCAGTTTTGTTTTGTTTTGTTGTCTCTTATTGCACATTCCTCCCAGTTATTTGTTTCCATATGCTCTTTATCCACAGCTTTAAAAAGCAGTGCAAGTATACCCCAAGAGTCCAAAAGGTAAAAGAGGCTTCAAAAGATAGATTTGGACATTGTGTTTGAAAGCAGGTGTACAAGCCTGGCATTTCAGGCAAGAAACTGATGTAAAAGTCTGAAACTAAAGTATCTGTAAATAGTCAAAAAAGGAATACAATGTTCTATAAATGAAAAACTTGGCAGGAAAGCAAATGTTTATTTCTTCACAATAACAAGACTCTAATTCCTCTTAGGCTCACCGGTTCCTCTTCTGGTGGATGCTCTTACCTGCTTCAAATTTGTTTCAGGATATATTAGGGAAAATCCCAGGGTTCAGGTCCTGTCTTACTGCACAAGAGTTGGAAACTAATGGTACATCCACTCCTTGAAATGGATGCAGCATTTTCCTGAAACCCTCCAGTCATTTCCTTTTTCTCTTCTACAGAACTTGGAAAAATTAGTTTCCAAGACTACAACTCCAGACTCTCCAAACTGGTATGGCCATAAGGGATTTTGGCAAGTGTAACCCAAATGAACTAATTCTCCCAAGCTGTGCTCTTATTTTAAGAATATAGTGCAATATTTGTTGGATACATTCCTGCATTTATCATGAAAACATTAAACAGCAGATCAGAGCAAATCCCTTTGAAATGGACTTCTAATGGAAGCATACCAGAGAAATGAATTAGAGAACAGAGAAAATGTCTATAGAACATGTATTTGGCATTTCTAGATCCTCTAGCACAACTCTATGCTCAGTTTGCAGTGAATGCACATCATAGAATTGTACTGAAAAATCTAGAAACTCCTAGAGATCATAGTGCTAGTCCTATTGACTAGTCCTACTGTAATTATGGACATCCACCATAGTTGGGACATCTGTTAAGTAAAACGTTCCAGGTTGCCTCAAAGTCACAAAAACTGTGATTTTACAAAATTAAGAATGTATGGCAGGGAAGAAAATGTAGACACCAAATAGTAATATTTTCATGCTGACATAATGGATACTATGCTGCGATGGAGCTCCTTGGGCCATGATTAGTTCAAGATGGCATAAAATATATCACCACCAGCCTCAAAAGAACATCACATGCTGTTTTTGAACATGTATGAGATTTGATTTTAAAAGATGCATTTTTTAAACTCTAAGATGCACTATTCTACCATATAAACTTCTCTAAAAACAGCAAGTATCTTAGAATCAGATGCTTTTATCTATCACATTTTTTCCTGTTAGTGGTACTGAAATTAATTGGTGTCTTTCAATCATTGCTGTCTTACAATGGAAGAAACACAAGATAACAAGAGAGTTGGTTATGCAGTCACTTTGGATCTTGAGGACAGAAAATTTCATTCTGGATTCTTTTATCACGTCTACATTTACTTATACTTTATTCATGTCTTAAATTTATTACAATCCTAAAATTTAGAGTGCTTCATTGGAATTTATCAGGAACATGAAATAATAGTAATACTTATCAGTACAAAAGCATAAGATTATTTTTAACTATGACAGATGAAGAAATCTGCAATGCAAATGTTCTCATTTTTCTGTCGAATATAGTTTGGTTAACAATGCTCAAACAGACAAAATACTGTATTTAAAATAACAGAATACAGTATAAAGAAATTGACTACAGAAAAGAAAGTAAATCAATATCAGAACTTGGAAAAATAAATATTAGGGACTCTGATTCCTAGAAACCCCAGTTAGCAAACATTCTGGGATTTGTCATCCAAAACATAACATTTTCAAACTATTGCCTAGAACCATTGTTTTAACAAGGTAACTAACAGGTATATTAAAACTATTTTTGGCAAGGGGAGTGTCCCATAACAACCCAGAGGTATTATGGCCTAACTATTTTTGTGGAAAGAATTGTGTTGCTAGGGAAATTGATATGCTTTCAATACCTACCAAAAGCTGGCCGGCAAAGCAGATAAACAGAATGAAGGAAAGCACAAAAAAAGCAGTTCCAAAGGAGATTCCAAGTATAGACTTTCTGAAAGACAAGGGAAAAAAAGGGCCTGTTAGAGAACTAACATAGAAACAAATGAGAATAAATCAATCTAACTGAAGGACAAAAAAAAAAAAAAAGAATGCATTCAGCCAATAAAAGCTAAAACAATCTGATAGTGACAGCTATGTTTAGACAATCCTATATATATATATATATATATATATATATATATATATATATATATATATACATACACACACACACACACACACACCCACCCATATATAATACAGGGGCATGTTTCACTTCCCCTGAAACAGCCTGGAAGTTGAACTGATATGGGAGATACAAAGTTTAAGTAACTCATTAAGAAGATAAGGGGAGGGAAGATTCAGTTTCTTACTCATACTTATCCTTGGCCGTTTTGATGCTCAAACTAGCTCCTCAATCCTTTCCTTGCCATGTTACATATTAAAGGAGGAGGTATATGTTTAAACAAATACTGCAATTCCTTGCACATCTTATTTAACCAGGATTTGAAAGAGGCAGAGAACCTGCCATTCCTAAGCATATATATTCCAATTTTTTGTGTGCAAAATGAGCTAAAGAACCAAATGCTCTCCCATTCAGTATACCTATGACAAAATAAAACAAAACATACATAGGGACTACCAAACACAGTGCCCAAATGTGAATCAAGGAACATGAAAGGCACTGCAGACTACTTCAACCAGAGAAGTCAGCCATAGCAGAGCACCTGATGATCCAACCTGGACACAGCATATTATTTGAGAACACAAAAATGCTCTCACAACCACCATGTCAGGCTACACAGAGAAGCCACTGAAATCCACAAGCATATGGAGAATTTCAACAGAAAGGAAGAAACCATGAAAATGAACAAAATCTGGCTACCAGTATTTAAAAAACTCTAAAATTATAACAGTAAATAAAGAACAAAACTCAAACACAAGAGAACCCCAGACAAGAAACAATCAAGAACAGATAATCACCTCTCAACAAAGGATTCCCCCAGGCAGTAACAAGCCACACCTAAACACTTTCAGGCTATCAAATGCTGATCAATAGAAACATTCACCAGACCCTTCTTTCCCACTCCCATCTTTGAAGATTTGGAATGCAAATAGGCTAAGATATTCATCGACAAGAAATTCATTCTACGAAGAAACTAATTTTCATTTTCAAGGGCTCTGGCTTGAGTCAGATAATTTAAATGTCTGTTCTTTTCCTCTGGTATGTTCATGAAGCTTTCAACAGATTTCAATCACTGTGGAGGCTTGGAGTGCATAAGAGCTTCATTGTTAAAACTTCCCCTGAATATAAACATTCATGGCAAATCTCCCTTTCTTCTACCAGGTGCAGCAGAAACAAAGACCTCATAAAAATTGGTGTTTTTTTGGGAACACGGAGTGCGTCTGCGTGTGTCATTTGCTTTCAGACAATCAATGGCACAAGTGTCGTTTCTTTGGAAATTCAAGTGTACTGAACATGCTGTGCTAAAGCTCCCACTCCAATATTCCAAAAGTTTCTTAGTTATGCATGCATTTTTTTTAAAAAAAGGAAAGCAACAGTAATGTGAATGGGAAAAGGCTTGTTCACTGTTTCACTCTTGTATAAAATAGAAACAAAAGGGGTAGGGCATCATACTGACCAGGCTACACCTCCCATAGGAGCTTTTGAAGGGCTTTTCTACATTATGGATTATAGAGAATATATATATATATATATATATATATATAGAGAGAGAGAGAGAGAGAGAGAGAGACGCATACATACACAACCCCAAACATTATTACATTATCTCCACAAAGCAGCCATTTAGCCATTTACTTCACAGATCTTTAAGAATGGTTTAAATCAAGAATAAATATTCAAAACACTGGATTCTAGGTTGGCCAAAATGGAGTTCAGGATGGCCGCAGAGGCTCATTACAATTCAGTTCAACTCTTAGAACATCCTCAGTCCAAATATAGTTTTGCTAATCTCTGTAAAGAATATTAAATACTCAAAATTTCTTGACATGATCTCAAGAAAATCATGCTTCATTATATATTCTCATTTTCCCATCTCTCAATGTGAACAGCAGTGCCTACTCAAAAACTGAGAAACAGATTCATTCAAATGGCTGATAAACCTGAATGTCACATTGTTTTGAGAAGGATTAATTTAAACTGGAAATATCTCCAAAGAGAAAAAATAATAATGCAACACACTGAAAACACTGGATACTTTAAAGCATGTTTAGCTGTTCTTCAGGTGAAAGGGCTCCCCAAATGGCCCATATACAGTCAATAAAATAAGATATTCCTTTTCTACAGGGTAACAACCTGAAAAACATATTCCAAAAGGGCAAAAGTATTAAAATGGAAGTACCAAGTTGGGTCATAGAGTGAAAACTATGGAAGAAGTCTACCACAATTTAAGATAGTCGTTGACAAGCTGGAATGTGTCCAGAGGAGGGCAACTAAAATGATCAAGGGTCTGGAGAACAAGCCCTATGAGGAGCAGTTTAAAGAGCTGGTTAAGGGGAGAAAAAATCTTAGTCCAACATTACAGTAAGGATCAAAAGCAGGTTACCTTCACACTTGAAAAGTGTAAAATTGCGTTTACTGATATAAAGAAAGAACTAATCATAGTGTTCACTTACTTGGGTAGTACCAGAATCTGCACTAGAAAAATGCAGAAGAATATAAGACAAGCACAAGTCACATAGTACTTGAACGCAGGTAGAGTTGTTGCTCTGTACTAAAATGAAATAAAAAGAGATTAGAAAATAACCTAAAAATAATTTAGAACATGATTTTAAAATTGCTGAATTCAACATAATTACTGAAATAAATTTCACATTAAACAGGCAAATGCTTATGGATATATAAAGCAATTAGACTGCTTTAAAGAAGATTGAAAACATCCATAAAAGACAGATCAAAGAGCACAGCTTGGAAAAAGTTACTTTCCAAATACCCCAGCAATGTGGTGCTGTATTTAAAAAATATCCCTCAAAGCTCTACTCCAGAGCAATGAACTATAATAGCCAAATACTATTTTCAAATACACATGCTCGTGTGCAGACTATTTAATGAACTGCATCACCCACTACAGACCAACTCGGACACTGTAGTCTTCGGATGAGGCCTCCTTTCGGTCCCACCCCTGTCCCAAGCACAGCTGGTGGGAACGAGAGAAAGGGCCTTCTCCATGGCTGCCCCCACCTCTGAAACTCCCTTCGTAAGGAATTGAAGATGCCCACCTTCCTCCCTGCCTTCAAGAAACAGCTGAAGATGTACCTTTGCTCACTGGCTTACAAGGAGGAGAAGCAGTTGGTAATACTACCATTATACCTCTGATTAATAGCTACAATCCACACCTGTGCCTTGTTCGCCCCACAAGCTCTTGAGCAATGATACATCTATTTGCCCCCCAGGAACAGGGAAACTGATGCTTCAGTTTGATGTTTTGTTTCATGTTTGATATAACAGGCTGCATTTTTAATTTAATTTTAGTTAAGTCATAATTTGTTTTTATATGTTGGGTTGCCAAATTTTGTTACTATGGATGTATTGTTGTGTTCAGGCATTGAATGTTTGCCTTTTATGTTTGGAATCCATCCTGAGTCCCTCCAGGGAGATAGGGCGGAATATAAATTATTATTATTATTTGAAGCACAACAAGATTAGTACATAGCAAACAAGATCACTATGCTGGTTGTTATATTGGATCACACGTCAGACACTTCCCAAGTGTCTAGGACTGTGTGATGTATCAGTGAATATTGTGTGCAGATCCCAGTAAGGTGGCCTTCTGCAGCTAACAGATGGTAATCTTGTCAGCACCGATTGTGTTTAAGTGCATGCCAAGGTCTTTAGGAACTGCACCCAGTGTGCCAATCACCACTGGGACCACCTTTACTGGCTAGTGCCAGAGTCTTTGCAGTTCAGTCTTTCAATCCTCTTATCGTGTCAGCTTTTCAGTTGTTTCTTTTCAATCCTGCTGTCACCTAGGATTGCAACATCGACGATCCATACTTTGTTTTTTAAAACAATTGTGAAGTCAGGAGTATTGTGCTCCAAAATTATGTCAGATTATTCTTATTATTCTTATTCTTATTATTATTACATACTTCTTAGCACTAGTTGCTGCATGAGGTGATGGATGGGACCACAAGGAAGGGCTTTCATTTATATGCCCTGCTAATTGGCTTCCCAGAAATATCTGGCTGTTGCCCACAGGATGCAAAACTAGATGGGAGCTTTGATATGATCTATCAAAGTTCTTACATTTTAAAAATTAATTTAAGCCAATAACATAATCTGCAAATCCTACACAGAAAGGAAGCAACCAACATGTATTGTTACTAATAATTTTGATTTTCTAAGGTTATTTTTAATGCTTAACATAAGTAAAGCTCTATTATAGGATGTAACAAACTATAAAGGGCAATCAACAAGGAAAATCTCTTGAACAACCCTCAATGAAATGTGATTAAAAACATTTCTATGTACTTCATTCAATGAAGTGACTTCCCAACAAATTGTGCGCAAGCCTACTAAGATAGAGATTTTATGGAACTACTAAATGTTTCACCTTTTCCCTATAATGTGAATTAAAAGGATTGATTTGACTCAGAAATCTCCCAATAGTCCACTCTTCTCTTTGCAATAAGCTAACATACCTCAATGACAAATGTTAAAGATAGTGTCTGGGAATTACTTTGGCATGGTAAGTACTGATAACAGAGAAGAATTAATCACCACTGAGACCAAAAACTTTGATTTACCATGGGGTCTGTAAAAATATACCAATAATAATAATAATAATAATAATAATAAAATAATAACAACAACAACAACAACAATAATATCAACAACTTCCAAGGGTTCTGAACTATCAAGACAAAATGTATGCAGAATTTTAAGTGCTCAATAGTTTCATCATGTCAGAATCTGGAGAAGATGCAGGTGCTCAAATTTCCAAATAAAATATGAGATAAAATAGCAGCAATTTTTCCTATCTCTTCCTCTTCTGGACTCCTCCTCCTTAGCTCTCATACATGCGATAAGAAGCAAGAACTTGGATTTGCTCAAATGCATGTCAGAGGGAAGTGTAAACAGGACAGATAAGAAAAGCAACGTATACCTTGTATTTATGTCATCATCAGGGAACCTATATATTGTCCAGGTATGAATAACTGCAGAAAAGCATGTGACCGATTACTATTTCATAATTGGTTTTAAAAATGGTCAAAATGAAAGAGTTGAACATGAAATTTAATCTTACTTCTTTTTCTAATGTCTTGTTGTAGAAGAGCAGTGATATCCTTTGAATATCTTCAGATTTAAGCCACTGTCTGGGAGAGAAAACGAGAGATCATACAGAGAATTATACATAAGTCAAATAACTGTTAGTTGCCAACTTTGTTTTGAGGAATCGCAATAATAAAAAAAGCCCTTTCTATAATTGAAGGAAATGAAACAGTCTGGAGATCCCCATGCTATAAACAAGCCACATCCTCTCTCAGCAGGGAGTGGGAACTGCCAGTAGAAGTTTTGACACTGGCATCAGTGTATAACAGGCCGCAGGATAATTTTACAGGGAGCCATGACAGTTTAACAGGAAAAAATATCATTAAGATTTTATATGTAGGATCTTGGTCTTCAAAGGAATCTAAAGAATTTTTACTGGATAAAAGATCTTCAAAATACAGACTTTATGAGAAAGGGCTGAATTGAAAATAGTAACAAACTGTTATGAGGAATAGTCACTTCAACTGAATGCTTACAAAACCACTTATGAAACCAATTATTCTGCATGCTATATAGATGTTTATGAAACAGACCTCATAATGGGATCCTATGGCTATACATTAGTCAGTAAAGATCAACCAAAAGCCAAGAGGTGCAAATTTCCCATTTAAAGCCCAATTAAATTAGCTGTAGCTCAAACATGCTAAGCTTCTCACAAAGATTTGACCCCCATAAATAAATATTTATTATGTTTTAAGATGTCTCCCACTGGTTTTACGTCTCCTACCCTCCTCAGATTATAACTGTTGTCTTAACTTTTATGGATGGATTGAATGTACTCCTATATGCAGTATTCTCTATAGTACTGACGGTGTCTTATTATATATTTATTTTAAACATTTATACCCCGTCTTTCTCGACCTCCACGGAGGGACTCAGAATGGCTTCTAAACAGGCAACAATTCGATGCCAAACATAGTATAAAACACATGATAAATACATCCACAAAATTAAAATAAATCTAAATATACATTAAGAACCTGCTCGACTGATTATAATCGCCAGAATTAAAATCGTCATCCAAAGCAGTCCAAGTCCAGTTCAATACATTTTGTCTTTCCCAGTAAACAAATTATTCTGTGAACACTTAACCAGGATTTAAGCTTCTTTCGGAAAATCAGAAGGGAGGGGGGAGATCATTGGTGAGGGAGTTCCACAGCTGAGGGGCCACCACAGAGAAGGCCCTGTCTCTTGTCCCCACCAAGTATGGCTGCGATGGCAGTGGGACCAAGAGCAGGGACTCCCCAAATGATCCTAAGGTCCTAGACGGTTCATGGGGGAGATACGTTTGGACAGGTAAACTAGGCCGGAACCACTGAAGAATACTTCATGCATGTGGGTCATTCCAAATGCTGAAAAGCCAATCTACAGAGTGCTATTGTCATATGTTCTGCAGCTGATGGTGGCTGGTGATGGAAGGGTTAATGTGAGTATTAGTTCTAGAGGGTTTGGTAATCTGTAAGTGGGAGTTCATGGGTGAAAGCAATTAGGGGTGGAGGGATGCAGGAGATGGGTTGCCGCTGGGTGTTACTGGATTTAAGGAGCTAGCCTTGAGACTGATCTTTGGGAGAAAAGTACTTGTTGCATTTTGGTGGTGGATGGTGCTGGTTTCCCCCCCAGGTCTGTTGGATTTTGTGTATCCTGACCTGTCTCCTGGACTTTGTTTATTGAACGCTCGGCATTTGACCATTGGACTGGACCCTTTTGACTATGAAGTTATTTTTGCTATCAGTTTTTCTTTATTCTGTAGCTGTGTGCTATCTCTGTGTTTTATATTTTGAACTATAAAAACAGCCAGCAAGTAAGTGCTGTTTTAATTAAACTGTTTGATAAAACTGAGAGTTTGATTCATCTCTACCTAAACAAGATAGAGCCCTGGCAATGTGACAGCTATGTACTGTTCTCAGAGCTATTTAGTAGGAATGTGTGCCTTCTCATTTAAAACATATTCCCTAGATCAATAAAATTTAGTGCACTTTATTCTTTACTGTTCTTTTTTTAAGCACCATTTATAATCTGAGTGATATAGGGGCAATCAGATAGAAACATGCAAATAAATCCTTCACTCCCTGTTGGGTAAGAGGTACTTCAGGTTCCTCACATGCCTTCTATTCCGATTCTGTGATATGAACAGCAGTGGTACAAAGGTAGCTGCATGTGTAAACATACTTTTGAGCATTTATTCCATCAATTGCTCGGATCATCCTTTCATTTAGTTCCTCTTCAAACTTTTTCTTCTGAGACTTTGTTCTGTAGAGGACAAAAGCAAAGCGGTATAAGAGTTTGTATCAAGGGTGGAGTGAAGGGTTAGCAAAATATGGCATTAATTATAGCAAAATTGGAAAGATGAGAAAACAAAGACAGACAGTTTTCCACTTCTATTTCCTGCAGCAACTTGTCCATATATGGCTATGTTCTTAACATCAGCCTTTTATTTTATAATGACCTGTTGCTGACACATCCTAAACTTAATGTACATCACAGTCAGGTTAGCTTGATTGGAATCAAGGTTAGGGTCACTAGGTTGTGGTCGATTATAAGACTACCTGATGTAAAAACGTGTGCTTGTAAATATTGTTATTCCTGAGCAGGAAAAAAATGACTGATTTTGTGTTATTACAGCATACTGATGTTTGTAAAAAATAGTTAATTTTTATCATCCTATTTTCCAAGATTGAGCTTTTGAATAATTTAACCAAGTAGGATTGGGGGTGTTTTATTTGTATCACTCTTATGTTTAAGTTATGTTATGTTTAAGAAGTAGAGAACAGCAAGAGAATAAATTTGGGGAATAAGTAAACTGGACAGTCATTCACTCAGTAATCATCTAATGACTCTAAAGGTACACTTATCTTTATATACATTTGCTTATGCAAGAAGAAAGGTTTTTGATAATATTGTGTTAATCCATAAAGTCAAACACAACCCACCAGTCAATCTGATGCCAAAAACAACCCTTCTGCTTTTCCTGATTTCCTAAAACTACAGAAGCCAAGCATCTGTCGGGTGCAATCTTTTGTTGTGTAACAAGTTGTGTTTAATATAAAGTTTGACAAAGTGTTTCACATGCTTAGAAAAAGAACACTTGGTCTGAACAAATGGGTTTCGTCTCTTCACTTCTCTGCAGGTAGATAATTTGACAGGATGGGTCATGCCTTCCCCTCAGTAAATATATATATATACTCAGAAACCTTGTTGAGCACCTCAACTATTAATAGAAGGAATGGGTGAGAAAAGTATTCATGTCTTTAAATATGGAAACATTGAAATCAGGTATGATGCAGACAATATTTACTCATGAGCTGAATCCTTTAGCTGCCCACCAGTAGCTTCCCCCGCAACTTGTTCCAAATTTACCTTCACATCCCCAGATCTCCTTTTACATGTGATCAGACCAGTCACATGTTTAAACACATGGAGCTGGCATTATACCTGTTGTGTAAATGTTTACTTTGAAGCAGTGAGTTGAAACTAAAGAAAGCATACAATGTGAAGGATTTTAGGAGCAACTGTACACTACAAACTACCGTAAATAATTATTCACAAACATAGAGCAATATTCTCTAGTTCAGTGGTTACCAGCCTTTGGTCCTCCAGTTGTTATGGATTTCTACTCCCAGAAATCCCAATCAGTTTACCAGTTGTTAGGAAGGATGAGAGTAGAAGTCCAAAACACCTGGAGGACCAAAGATTGGAAACCACTGTTCCAGTTCCTCCTGCCAAGTAACAGCTTGAGTGTTTCCATCTTCCCTCCTGCCCATAACACTGAGAAGTCATTTTCAAAGTTCTGTAATTTGTTTGCATTCTTGTCTGTTACCCAAACATCTATTTAGGAACAATCAAGGCTCCACATTCAAAGACTCTATGGGCCTTCTACAAGGGCCAAATGAGTCAGTTTGGGTACAAATGGGTTTTGTGGAGGTCACATGACCCTATCTTGCATTTTTAAAAGTTGTCTGAGCTCATCTATATTTTGGGCCAGTGTAAACAGCTAGACCACTTTCTATTTGGGAAGTGGTTGTGGCTCCTTATGCTGCCATCCTCAGGAACAGGGCTTGGCATCTACCTTGCCCCACTGATTGGCCTTTATGGTGCCCACCAGGTTTGTCACTTGGCACCTGGACTGACAAGTTGTTTAGTCACTCTGGCCAAATGGCAACAAGTCTGGTGAGCACCACAAAGCCCAGAATAATGGGAGCAAGGTGAGGATGGAAATCCAGTGGTCCTGAACCAGTTCCAGGGTCTGTAATGCAGACACTTGACAGCTCTCACGTCCGCTCCGCTGTTTAAAATTACCCTAGTGATCAGAGCAACTGTTGACATGGGCTTAGAATTTTTGGTTAAAGAAAGGAGGCTTTTCTATTTTGAAATAAAAAAAATGCATACCTTTCTCTACAACGCTGGAAATTATACTGACCCATAGGCATATCCTAAAAGAGAATAATAGCAATCATCACCCAACTGCTCGGTCTTGTAAAAATATTCTTCATTTTGAAAGAGTAAGTTGTCTTACATTGCAAAACAAGAGTCAGTGTATAATTCAACCACATCTCGTGCAAAATTAAGATAAAACATATAACAAAATCCCCATTAATTTTAAGGGAGATACACCCAAGTAATGCAATGATGTCTCATCAGAGATAAGATTCACTTAATTGTTTGTGAATTTCTCCTAAGTAAGTCCACAGAAAAATAGTAGCCTTAGCTGCATAAGCTATTTGGAAGCAAACCACTTAGCCAAGAAGCATAATACATTTATGAATTAAGGTTCATAAGAGGATAAGAATAACCTTTGTGGAAAAGAGCAAAGGCTCATCTAGAGTAGTTTCTAATGGCCACTAAGAACTCGCTTCCTTACCTGCAAGGCATAAAAGCAGAAACCATACACAGTACTCAGAGGTCCATGTGATTTCATTATCTAGTGGTACAGTCTGTCACCCTTAGGAAGACTATAAGGTTTTGATAAGGAAAAGTGTAGGACAAAGGGCATTTCCTTTTCTTTCCCACTCTTATAAAACCTTATTATGCTCTAGTACTGGTAGGCAACTTTGTCCAGTTTGAGAGCTGTTGTCCTTCCAGAATCCTCACAATACCCCCACTGCTGCACTGCTGAAAGTCCATAGCAAACTGGAGGGGAAAAATATTAGAAACATGCTTCTTTTTTTAAAGGGAATATTCTGTTTGCTGCCAATTTCAACAGCATGGTGTGTGGGTGTGTGGGTGAATCTTGCAAAAAGGCCTTGGAAAACTGCACACAGCTTATGGGACATATGCTTTACATCCATACTTCACTAGAGAGTGATAAAGGACTCAGGACAAAAATCTGTTGATTTTATTTTTGCATAGCAATAGATGTGGTGAGGGAAGAGAAAGGCATGGTTATCTCGTTCTTTCCTTCTGGAAATTCATACAGTTCGCACGTTCTAGGATACTATACACTGTCTAGAGTTTAGTCAAACCAACTCACTCCCCCATATTTTCCTCCTGCTACTTCTTAGTTGACATGTTCAACAATCTGCAACTCAACTGCCCTTAAGACTGTATAGTCCCAGAAACTAGTGATATTTGATTTTTTCAGAATATATAAATAAACACACTTCTGTATACAAACCCCAGGACATGAAAGAAATCATTGTTTTGGGCAGCCTACCATTTTGCCTTCAAACTTCTAGGCCTGGATGGGGCAAGCCACTTTTGATACTGAAGGAAAAATGTATCATAGCAAAAATTTGCATTGACTCCAGTGAAAAAAAGAAAGCTAGTTGTGAATAAGACGTTTTATCATTATTTATCCTAGGTATCAGTGGGATCCCAAACATGGATCCTTAGAGATACTTCCAGAATATTTGTAAAACAAAACGTTGGTAAAGATAAAGTAAGCCATTAGGAATAGTGGTTTGGAGCATGATACCAAAAATATAACATCTTAATAAATTATTTCCTTATCTTCAAAAATAATTCTATCAATTGAAAGGATCTATAAGCTATACCATGGTGCTGATCTTGCCATTTTCCGTAATCATACTGTCTCGATGGTGCAAGTGAGCAAATGGCTTGGCGGCTCCCCACGACTCCAAATACCGTGTCATACGAACAGATGCTCTCATTTTAGCTCCATCTAATGTATTACGAGTTCGGAAATGATGCTGTGGACTTCGTTTTTCTTCCTAGTTGGGATGTACATTGGACATAAAAGAGACGACAATGACAGTGGTTATGCACATAGTTTGCTATCTTGAATATTTTATTTCAGTTCTGTTCATTGCTAGTGGATTGGGGAGTGGTATAAGTACTGAAAATCTTATTCAGTCCTCCTGGCTTCTGAGATTTTAAGCAGGCACATTTCAAATGCATATAAGGGCTATTACCTTCATTTTTGAAAAAGCTCCACTGAGATTCTAAGGAAGGTGAATTCTGAGATCAATTTCTTATCTGTATTATTCCAGCATCCCTTCAGAACTCAAGCATGTACCCAATCCAAACAAATACTACAAAACTGTGTTGCCTCAGTTTTGTAGCAGAAGGACTCAAATGCTCAAAAATACAAAAAAATGTACTTGGATATTAATTGTTATATTTTTTGCAGAATCTAGGTAACAAAGAAAAAATGTTCTCAAATATATAGAGACAAAACTATTCTTTTTCAGTGTTTGCAATATTGTTAATACATCTGACTATGTACAAAATAAAAAAGTACAACTAACCTTAGGATTGATTATAAAGAAGGTTTTCACATTATGCTCCTTGAGATATGGGTCCCTTGCATCTCCATCCCCATCTTCCACTTTGTAAGCTCCATTCAAGTGAGCCAAGGTGACTGAAGTAATGTGAACACGGCTGAAATTATGGTTTATTTTAAAATGACCATTACACAACATTTAGAAGGCAATGTTGCTATTTGATTGTTTGCATTGGTACTGATAAATATTTGTCATAGTTGTATAAATATATAAATCA
Source organism: Anolis sagrei (assembly GCF_037176765.1). NCBI lineage: Eukaryota > Metazoa > Chordata > Lepidosauria > Squamata > Anolidae > Anolis > Anolis sagrei. The sequence continues at coordinate 140,847,095 of NC_090024.1, forward strand.
AACAACAAAATATAATAATTGTTTCTTTTTTAGACTGGATACGGTTTGTCTCCTACACAAAACAAAAGCTGAAAACTATACCTCCTTTCTGTCTCCATGATTCCAGAAAAACACACACTTTTACTAAAAGAAATAGTTTCTTGTATATCTCAATCACATGTCCCAATATTCTCTTTCTTCTCAGATGTCCCATCTTTTTGTGTGCAGGCAAGCTCCAATACACAGAAGAAGCTCCCATTCAATTAAACAGTGGGTAGCTCCATAAGCTGTTCCTTCTACTTATTTATCACACACGTACCATCCTTCTCTTCATCAAAAGGAGGTGAAACCAGTTTCCATCTGTTTCACAGATGCTACCCTGTTTCGGCAGCTTATGGGAACCATATCTGTAAGCTCCCTAGTAGAACAGTTGTCAAATGCCTCCAAACACAATTTTATTTTTGCCAAATGGGAGAAATCAATGTGCTCAGTGAGTTATTATGCCATATATGAAATGACGGATAAGAGCAACTCAGTAGAGAAATATGTACGAATGTTGTTAGTGAACACAAATCAGTCTACAGTCTGGTTGATTTCATCTGAAGATTTGAGCATGTGCTTAGTTCCCTCTCCTTGAAATGTGATCGAAAAGCAGTATTAATTTATGGACTTAGTGGGATCACCTCAAATTAGATGGTAAGGACAATGTGCAGTGTGATAATCACATTTATTAAAATATAGAACTTCCTTCTGAGCAATGAAAAAAGCAGCAGCATTGGCTTGCCTGAGGCATACAGAGCTCCACAGCTTTGATAAGAAACCATAAGTGATCGCTCTCTCTGCCTCTCTAGCACTAAAACTAGCACTTTCTGACATTATTTACATGCTATTTATGGAGGAGGCTTGAAATTGGTCTTACCCAGGAACTCCTCCAGCTTCCATGTGATTGGCCAGTGTAACATCATGTGACCATACATCATACTGCCATTTCTGTAGTCCAATCACTCCACAGAGAACGTTTCCTGAGTGCACTCCAACTCGCATATTAATATCAACTCCAGTTGCATCTCGGACTTTCCTATTATTGAGAAATAATTATCATGGATATTATTGTATGGACTTTTGAAGACCAAACAAGATTACAGTATAGCTATCATATCTGCAATTACTGTAAAAACAGCATACTGTGAATAAAAGTGAAACCTATTAAAATGACTTACTCCTGTCAGAAACTATGAAGACTCTATAGTAACTTCTGGTGGAAGCATACCATAGAATCACCTACCATAGATGACCTAGAGAGGAGTTACTTTGTTAGATGCATGTAGGTGAAACCATGGGTATCGGTTTGGCAGATATGGGGATTGTACTATATAGTTGTTTTCATATATTTTACCTAACACACTGCTTTTGTTATTTTTTCATTGTAAAAGTTGCATAGGAATATTTTCAATTCATTTTTAATTTTTTAGCTTTTAATTTTTACGTCATTTACACCTGAGAGGAACTGTTTGTTAAATGAACAGCCTTACAAATATTCAAGATAAAAACATTAATTCAATGTCCCTATAAGAGTATTTATTTAGATTATTTAGAAAGAAGGTGTTTGGAGATGCCAGTTGGTTCAAAAATATACAGCCAGATTGCTGACCAAGGCAAGTTACAAAGGGACATGACTTCCTTGTTACAACAGTTTCAGTTACATAAATCAAATGACAAAATACAATAATTTGGGTGTTTCTTTTTTTAGAATTTACACAGCTTGTCAACTACACAAAATAAAAGCTGGATTTGACAGGCAAAATACATTGCTTTGCATGGACAAATATAGTGTATTATATACAAAAGGTAACAATTATTTTGACATGTTGAGACACATTTTTGTGAAATGACAATAAATGTTGCAAATATTGTTACCTCCTTATATGCCACTGAGGCCCCTTCTACACTGTCCCTATATTCCAGGATCTGCTTCCAGATTATCTGCTTATCCCAGATTATATGGCAGTGGAGACTCATATAATCCAGTTCAAAGCAGGTTACCTGGGATCAGATCCTTGGAAATAAGGACAGTGCAGAACAGTTGCTCCCAACCTATGGTCCATGGTCCACAAAAATTAAAATATGGTCCACAGCCTCACTGTTACTACATTGTTGCAACTAGAGTGAGTGGTCTCATGAAACCCTCTTATAGTGCCAAGGCTTATTAAATATGATTTTCTGTGAGAGAGCAGATAGCGACTACTGGATGGTATATGTCCTGTATCAGCAACTAGAGCTGATGTTGTCTATCCAATGCAATTTCCTGAATCAGCACCCCAAATAACCAAACCGAAGTTGACCAAAAACTGATTCATAACCCTTTTGGTACTAATGTTGGAGAGTGATCTCTGGTCGAAGTGGTCGCTGGTCAAGTGGTCACTGGTCAAAGAAAGGTTGGGAACCACTGGCGTAGAAGGAGGCTGAGCCAACATCCTCATCACTAAGAGTGGAGTGCTTTGGGCTAGTTAAGTAGATGGATGCGGCTTGCCTTATCCTTTTCCCCCTTTCCACAAAAGGATTTCATTACTATCAACATAATGGATTTGACTGCACCAGATTCTTCCCTGTTTCCCACCTGTACCAGAAACGTCTGAACCACTCCTCATCCTTCAACCTGACAAATATTTTTTTTCTACACATCATTTAGGCTGCTTTTTTACTATTTCAAATGTCAATAGGAATTATTTCAGAAAGTCATCCCAAAATCAGATAGTGATTACTTTTAGAAACACAAAGAAATGAATAGGGGAAATGAGTAATGAAGGGAAACAAGGAGGATTACATTTAAAGAACAGAAAGACAATTTAATTGTTTTGCATAATCCACAGAATTAAGATAAAAATTACTGATTGCTCGACAAGCATTGAAAATTCATAGGACTTAATGAGCACTATGAAAATTGGAGCTGTACTGGAACAGATAGTAAATGACGTTGCCCATTATGTGCTTATCAGTGCGTGCAGGATGTCCAGCAATGTTTATGGTTGTAATTAAGACGTTCATTTCTCAAGAAGTTTAATGAAAACTACAATTACTCTGGACTGAGGGACAGCCTTCACAGCACCTCTATCTGGCATAGACAGGTTTATTTATCACAGCCTGTCTCATGCCAGTCCTCAAGGAGCTTAACAGCGTACATATGCAGCTATTTCATTTTATTTCCCCAGTGTGTATTCTAGCTTAGGCTGAGAAACAGTAGCTAGCCAGCAGCTTTGTGGTTACACAAGGGTGTAAATTAGCTTTTTCTAATTCCTTGTTTCCTAAGCACAAACACCTAACTGAGACTTAATTACTTTTATAGAGTTTATAGATAAACATAAAAATAGGCACTTAAAAAAAGGAACCAGTGTGTTGTAATGGTTTGACTAGGAATGTGGAAGGCTACGGTCTAAATCCCTGCACATCCATAGTGACCCAATGCAAACTCTCTCAGCCTAAGAAAAAGATAATGGCAAACCCACTCTGAAGAAATCCTGCCACAAATATCTTGCACCATAAGGTTGCCATAGGTTGGAAACGACTTGAAAACACACAACAAACACACAACGAACTCCCAAATCACCCCCAAAACAAAATTAAACACTCCTCCCATCTGAATCTGCCCACAATTTAAAGAAACTGCATCAGAGGCCCTTCTGCATGGTCCCACACCACTATGATAGGCTAAATATTTGCAAACATGGGATTGGGCTATCCATGTAGCAGCATCTTAATTATGAAACTCTTCCATGCAAAAATGGAATCGGGGACTGAAAAATGTGGAGCGCTTATCAGGACAGGGGTACTGCCAAAACACTTTAAAAGCTGGGAATACAGCTGGATGGAAGATGTACAAGCACACACACACCACAGAGAGGAAACCACATTGTTCTCTTGGGAATACTTGCTTTTGCCCCTCTTCCTCCATTTCCTATGCCCTGCCATGGTCTAGTCCTGATCTTGAACAGTCATGGCAATGCGCATGAGCACATCCCAGCAGACTGGGTATGAAAAAAACAAAACAATTTTAGATCTGGTTTCTATCCTCATTTAGAAGAGTCGGTGGCCAACACCCCAGCCTCAAATTGGTTCTTGAAGAGATTTTGTTGACTCCTTTAAATCCACTTCCTAATTCAGTTTAAGTGTCTGTGCAATTCAGTTTAAGTGTCTGTGTTGAACTGCCCCCAGTGACTACTCCCAAGCTTTAGAAATGCTTCCTCAGGGAGAGCATGTGACCGTCCTTCCATCAGCCACTAAACATCTTACTGTTTAGAAATTATCTAGCCTTTTAATAGCTGCTGTTTTGCTGATCATAATAGGAGGTAATGTTTTAATGAATTCATTTTAATTGCTTTTAATTCACATGGATAATTTGATTGAATTTTAATAATAACTTTTTCATGCTTTCATTTATGAGTTTCTATCTGTTCTAACAGTGTGTTTAACTTTTGTATGCTGCCGCAACTCTCAGTACTGGAGGGGGGATAAAAAAATAAGAAAGTGTGTGTGTAAAACCAAAAAATACACTACACCTCCCACAAAAATCCAAAAAACAAAAGAAATAGCCACTATCAACAAAGACTGCCTTACTGGATCTCAAGTTTAAAATTTCCAACTGTAGTAATACAAACCAAAGAAAAACACACAGATTTTAAAGTCACTGCATGGGTTTTTCTTAAGAGTGGTGGTGAAAGACAAGAATAATCCAAAATATCTATACCTACTTTATGGCTTCACACATGTCGAGTCCCATTTTCACACAATTCTTGGCATGGTTCTGAAGAGATATAGGAAGGCCAGACACACAGTAATAGCAATCTCCTAAGATTTTAATTCTCATACATTCATTTTCCTGAAGGGAAAAAAAGGAACAGTTAGATGGCCAGAGTTGCTAGATAAAGGCTATCAGAAGTGCTGCAGTAGCCGAATGTATCTGACAGCATCAAATATACTCCACCTAAAGATAACTGGAGGAGGAAGATAACAGGGCTGGAATGTGCAGGCTGAGAAGAGCTGTGAGTGCTTTGTGCATCCCATTTCCACTGACCTACTTTCCCTGATGTGTTCAATCACAAGCATGCACAGGCTACGCCATATCCAGGGACCTATGAAATTAAATAAAATCTCCTCCTGCATGGCACAAAAATAGAGAAGTCATTCGGGAATACGTTTGAAATTTTAAACACAGGATATTTTTTGTTGTACCTATTAGAGCACTTGCAAAAAGAATAGCATTTCCTAATCTTAACCTTTGAAAATGTAAGAGGCAACAATCTTTTTTCTGAGTTGAAATGATATCGCTAAGTCAGTACTAGCAAATGTACCAGCTTTGCATGAGTTCCATTAGGTCCACTACCACTTCTCTCTTCTCTTATTTGTCCTTCTCCTCTTTTTCCTTCTTGCTCCTTCTAGTTTCATTTAAGCCTGTTCTATCTTTTCCTGGATTAGAAACCACTGAGGCCCCTTCCACACAGCTGAATAAAATTATCTGCTTTGAACTGGAATATATGGCAGTGTGGACTCAGATAACCCAGGGTGGCTCCAGACAGGCAGTTATCCCAGGACCATCCGCATTTTAAAAACGCAAATGGTGTGGGTATCCAGATGCTCTTGTGGGACTGGCCCACGAGAACTCTGGAAGCCCCCCCCCCCCCCAAGTCCCCAAACACCTTTTAAAAGTAAAGAAAGCTTACCTGGCCTCTAGTACAGTCTTGCAGCAGCTCTCCCGGTGCGTAGAAATAACATTCTGAAAAAAGCATGTTGGGGGTGGGGGGGAATGGGGAGGAAAATTGCTCCTCCCCCCCCCCCCCACTCTCCTGGTGCATCATTTCTATGTGCTGGGAGAGCTGCTGCAAGACTGTACTGGAGGCTGGGTAAGTTTACTTTACTTTTTTTACTTTTACAAGGTGGTGCGGAATAATCCACTATCTAATTAATTCGCTACAAACCAGGGTTTTCCTGATTTGTGGCAAATTAATTTGGAATTGTCCTGGATGTAATCTGGACAGCCCCTTCTTTATTCCGGGAGTAGCGCAATAAAGGGCTGTCTGGATGTGCCCTCAGTTCAAAGCAGACATTATGGGATTTTCTGCCTTGATATTCTGGATTATATGGCTGTATGAAAGGGCCCTTAGTTCCCATTCAGCTCCAATGCTCTTCCTTCCTTCCTTTTTTTCCTCAGGGCCCTTCCACACAGCCCTATATCCCAGGATATCAATACAGAAAATCCCACAATATCTGCTTTAAATTGAGTTATCTAAGTCCATACTCAAATAATGTGGGGTTTTCTGCCTTGATATTCTGGGATATAGGGCGGTGTGGAAGGGCCCTCACTTATATTTCTCTCCTTCCATACCAATACTTGTTTAATGTATATCAGTGCCATACCAATTAGGAACTTTTTAGAAACATCACACAGCTAGAACACACTCTGACTTCTTCTCCTTCTCATTTTCTGCTAATCTTCACCATTTTTTCTTGATTTTTCTCCCCTACATCATGCAGTCTTTCATTCACCACACCATGTTGTGGCAAAATCCAAATACAAATGGTTAGCCTGTAAACTTCTTGTTCGGTTTTGGATACTATAACAAAACCAGCCCAGGACAACTACCTTATTCTTGTTATCAATAATTATAATGAGATCGCAATTATGTATAAATGCCAACAAATATCTCAATCCAAACATAACTCATTATTCAGTAACAAGCAGTGATTCTGGAATTCCAACATTTTGCCTTAGATCATTGGGCCAATTGTACTCAGCACTACCAAAGTTGAAAAAAAAGTATCTCTATAACTCAATAAGAAATCCCAGTCAGAATAATGATATCTGACAGAACAGAGATTTTTGTGCCATTCTCTGAGGGACCGCCAAATCTTTTTTCATAGTACTTTCCTCATTTGTTATTTGAAAAAGGAAGGTAATGAAAACAGATAATTCTTAATTTATTCCACAAAGAGATTGTGTATTATTCTTATATAAAATTGCTGCTTTGCCACCTGCGATTCTTTAAGAATACACTGTGATGAGATGTCCTTCTGACCACAGCATGTTCTGGCAAAATCAAAATGCGAAAGGGTTAGCCTGTAAACTGCTTGTTCAGTTTTGGATACTATAACAAAAACTGCCCAGAACAAGTATCTTATTCTTATTATCATCAGTAATTATAAGGAGGTAGCAATTATATGTAAATGCCAATGAATATCAAAGACCTCCTAGATACTCACTTTTGCAATTTGGTCAAATTTGCCAAATAGCTCATTCAACATGTGCACCAGTTCTCCAGGGGAACAATCACTAGCCAGGCGAGTGAATCCGACAATATCAGCGTATAAAATGCTGCAAGTAAAATAATTGCCATTTAAAATTTCCTAGCTTAAAAATGAAGCATTTTCTTTATATTAAAGGTTAAAAAAAGAAAAGAGAAAGAAAAAAAGATGAAGCAAAATTACAGAGATTTACCCAACACCTCCACAAGACCAAATTCAAATGGATTAGAACCTCATTTTAGAGTGAACTCACACCCTTGAAGGATGTTAACAAAAGTGACGGGTTGCGGTGATTTTCTCATGAGAAATTTGAAGCAAACTTTGATTTTGACCCAAAATCAGAAACAGTTGATCCTGAGGTGAAACTGACTGCAATTGTTTACACGGCTATTCATGGAGTTGGGTGGCCTGGGGACATGGATGACACTTACTGTCCCTCCTCTTTTTTACTGTAGCAGTGGTCATTGGTTACAAAATGGCTCATGGTCGCCCCTTGTTGCCTGGAGTTATGTTGGCCTCGGTTCAAGGATGATTGAAGAAAGGAGGGAAAAAGGAAGGAGTGATTGTTTTTTTCTCCTCTCCCTTCCTATATTGCTCTGGTGCCCCAGTGGACATCACTCCAGGTGACAAGCAATCTCCACTATAGTTATCTACATAAAAACTCCAACCATCACCCAAGTAAAAAAAGAAGCACCATTAAAGCCTTGGCAGACCGTGCAAAAAGAATCTGTGAACCCCACCCCCTCCAAGATGAACTGAACCACCTAAACTGGGCTCTACAGGCCAATGGATACTCCACCTCAGACATCAGAAGAGCTGCAAGACCAAGAACAAGCCACAAGAGGAAAGACAAAGATCCACCCAGAGGAAAAGTGTTCTTGCCATACATCAAGGGAACCACCGGCCACATAGGGAAGCTGATGAGGAAACACAACATACAAACGATCTACAAACCCACCAAGAAAATCCAACAAATGCTACGTTCAGCAAAGGACAAGAGGGATCCTCTCACCTCTGCAGGAGTCTACCGTGTACCATGCAGCTGTGGACAAGTCTATATAGGGACCACCAAATGCAGCATTGCCCAAACACGAATCAAGGAACATGAAAGACACTGCAGACTACTTCAGCCAGAGAAGTCAGCCATAGCAGAGCACCTGATGAACCAACCTAGACACAGCGTATTATTTGAGAACACATAAATGCTGGACCATTCTAACAACCACCATGTCAGACTACACAGAGAAGCCATTGAAATACACAAACATGTGGACAATTTCAACAGAAAGGAGGAAACCATGAAAATGAACAAAATCTGACTACCAATATTTAAAAAACTCTAAAATTACAACAGCAAAACAACAGAGAGTAAATAATATGGGACATCTAAACACCTCTAAACAAAAGATTGCCCCAGGCACTGCCAGGTCATCAAATGCTAATCAAGGTGGTCAGCTGAAACATTTACACCTAGCTCCAGCAGACAAGAGTCCTTTGTCCCACCCTGGTCATTCCACAGATATATAAATCCTTTTCCCTAATTTCAACAGGCCTCACAACCTCTGAGGATGCTTGCCATAGATGCAGGCGAAACGTCAGGAGAGAATGCCTCCAGAACATGGCCATATAGCCCAAAAAAACCTACAACAACCCAGTGATTCCGGCCATGAAAGCCTTCGACAATACAATCTCCACTATTTCACACCTGGTAGCTGCCACTATAAAAATAAAAGGAGAGCGTGGTCAGGGAGCTAGCAGTAAAAACCATCCTGGGGGCAATCCTGAGTTTGACAACCTTGGGATAAAGTGTCCATGCAGAACCGTTCACAGCTATTCTTGGCAATCTGGTGGAATGTTCTACTGTCATTTGGTCTCCAGATACCTCAAACGATGGTACCAAGATCACCTTCCAAAATTACCAAAACCTTTTGTGGCTCCCTCAAATCCAGCAGAACTGGGGGTTGAGAAGGAATGCCTCTCAAAAGAAGGGGACAATGTATCCGCTATATAGATGAGGAGCTAGCATTGCAATGTAAATCACAACTTATACAAGTGGCATTTTTGGGCAAAAACAGGGAAGATACTGGCTAGGAAATTCTGGTAATCTCAAAAGAAATATTTAAGCTCCAATTTAAACTGCACCAGTCACTGATTCACTGATTAAGGTATGTCCATGGAAAAGGGGAGATGGTGCACTCAAACATCAGTCCTTGTTCTGCTCTAGCTACTAGAGGTAACTTTAATTACGTACTACAACATCTTCTTCCATTGGGATTTCTTAGTATTCGTTCTCTCATGTCTTGCAAAAGCTGGTTTCCCAGAACTTTTATTGTAAATCTCTTAGTCTGGAATCTGTCGGGAGTGCTTTGAATGTAGTTTTCCTGATTCTTAGCAGTGGGTTGGACTGCATGGCCCATGAGGTCTCTTCCAACTCTATGAGTCTATGAGTCTAGTACCAGTAACTACAGCACATAGTGACCTGTAAATTCTCATTTGGCTGAAACAGATCTGGATCAACATTCCATTACATTTCTATCTATACATCCCAACAACTTTCTTATTGCCACTAAGATATGATTCTGTAAACTTCCTTGAGTTTCATATTTGGGGAAAAGTAGGATTTAAAATAGAGGAGGAACGTAAGGTTATAATTCAACATCTGGAGGGCGGCACAAAGTTTGCACCCTGTCATTGAGAATGTAACGTATTTCAACCTTTACACACTGAAATTCAGCTGGAAAAGGTTTATGCTAATGAACACTGATTACAGCTCTGCAAGCTAGTTACTGTGTATTAACAAATATTTTTTCTTGTTTTCCAAGAAAAAAGATGATTTGTTGAAGTGGTAATATTTTATTTATTTATTTATTTATTTATTTCGTATCAAAAGCATTGCATAAATTAGTATAAAACTGATAAAAATATTGCAACCTCTTGATTGCCTTCAAAATTGACATGTCAAGTTAAATACAGCTGTCTTTCCAAAATAAACGTCTTTAAAGGTTTGCAAGGGTTTACAGTTCTGTGCAATTACATTACTCTACATTTAAGCTTGATTAGTTTTACAGATGCATAGATAAAACAAGCTTATGTTCTCCGTCCAAATTCTGTACACTAGTAATGAAACACGCATTGCTACTGATATTAACAAACACATTTCATGCATCAAGAACTGTTAAGTGTCAGTATCAAACAATACCTTACGTTGGTGTGCCTTTTGACATATAAATTGTGAAAGTTGTTTGTATTTTCCAGCTGGCCTGCTTTGGGACCTTGTAACCTCTGAATAATTTCTGCCTTCATCTCCATGGCTATGTGAGCAGGAAGTAGAGAAAGAAGAAGGCGTTCCTGCAAGTGAAGAAGAAAAGACAAGGAAGATCTAGGCTTTAGTTGATCTCATTTCCTGAAAGTGACAGCAGCATGGATGTTCTCCCAAAGAGATTTGGGACACCAACTGTACAAGGTTCATTGTAGTATGTCCCAAACCTTTCTCTTCTTTTTTGAAGTATGCCAGATTTGCACTCTTCTATGGGAGACTGGCATAGCAGGAAAGAGAATGCTAACCTAATAGGTTTTCCACTGGAAGAAAACTAGATAAGAGTGTGCTTGTGTGCTGCTCATAATAATCCCTAACTTAAAATGAAAACATTGTAAGAGCTCAGTGATGTATACTTGCAAATGTGTTTTCCGTCCTTAAAAAACTTATTTGTACACACATAGAAAAACGGCACACGGGGGGGGGGGGGGGGGGGGAGAAAGCTATCCGATTCTAACAAAGGACTACTCCCTGAAACACAAAAGGAATGAGATCTGTTCGTATCTTCTGCCCAGCAGGAAGAATGACAAAAATGAAGTGTTTATATAGGAGATAAACTACTAGTACAACACTGTATCTGATTCTTACGCAGGAAAAACCACACCACACATAGCAAACAAGCAATCAAAAACATGGTGTCTTAATATGACTCCACAGTTGCTAACTCCCGGAATGCAACTTTATTGTGAGCACATTGGCCACTTTCTAACACAAAGGCCCTCCTTTTCCAGGATATCCTCTTTTTCAGAGCTATAATTCTTTTTCTCCAATTTCCTGGGCATGCCCTCTTTCAGACTTACTATTTTTGTTCCGGCAGATTTTTTAAATGTCCAGGTTTTCTGATAGAGTGGCCAAATGCAGGATCAAGCAGTAGATCTCAAGAGGAGGAGGGATATAATGAGCTAAAGCAGGATGATGGAACCTCAGCCCTATGGGTGTTACCAAGTGACTTCCTTACTCCAGGCTGAGTCACAACTCAGTCTGAAATAATTCTATAGGTACTTTAAATACATTTTATCTGATTTGTTATATGTTTATGTGTTTGTAAGCACTTTTAAATGACATTTATTTTAATTCTGGTAAACTGCAAATAGGAATGTTATCACTCTTCAAGGGCAACATTTCATCCCAGATGAAAATATGGTCCATGTAAAAAATGTTATTTATGAAGAACGTATATGTAATATATGAGGCACAGCCACTACACACCGCCTTCACATCCTTCCTCATAAACCAACCTCCCACTTTCTACTGAGCTGAAGTGGGAAGAGGAAAGAGGTTCAAAAGGCACAGGCTGTATTTGTCACAGCTGAAGGAGCCTTCTTCCCTTGAGGTTCTTTTCAGTGCAATAGTTTTGTGCCAGTTCTAATGTGGGCAACACAGAACAGGCTGCATTTCTGACAGATACATGACAAAGCATTGATGTGCTTATTTATCCTCCACACCTTATTAGGCAAAAACATCTCTGAGTCCTCAGGCACATCACTTCCTTCAGAACAAAGACAGAATTCTGAGAGGGAGGCCAATACATTTCCATATATCAATGCTAATTCATTTGTCATCACTATATAAACAACATAGTTGGGAAAATAGTCTGATTGGCTTGGTATCCTCCTCCCTCCCAAAGAAATATTACAAAGAGCAAAAGAGAAGCATACTCAGATTTCCACCATTCTCCTTGATATTTCTATGCACTATAATGCCAACATCCTACCTGCGTCCTCATCAAAATCTGGCCAACTGAAAATCCAAATTAAATAACTCTATTTTCTCCTTCCTTGCCTTCCTGCCTGGAGCTTCATCCCAGAAAATGTACTGTATTTTGATACACTTTAAATCAGGTTATCATCTTTGATAATCTGGATTTTATGGCAGAGTTGAAGGGGCCTGGGAAGGACTTCTCAGAATTTAATTCCAAAACAGTTTGGGAAAGATTTCCCTTAGACTTAGCCCTTCCTTCCTCTCCAAAATTTACACGATTAGCTTTCTATCTTTGTGTTTACTCTTTAAAAGAACAGATAGTACTATAAAAACCAGCTATTCATTTTACTGGTGCATCTTGGTTTTATCAGTCCAGTAAATCTAAACATGATCAATGAGTCATGTTTAGGGGGAAACCAGTGGAAGACTTTCAGTGGATTTCCTGCCCATATTCCAGATTAATGTGGATGCCATGGGAGGACTGCTCAGGGGACACAGAGCCAGGCAGAGACTCCCCAGAAGGTGACTGGTTTTTAAAATCATCTTTATACTCCAGATTAAAAATCTGTGTAGAAACACCCTAAGAGTCATGTTTCTGGAGCAGAGTCTGAATGAGGTTTACTTCCTAGTAAGTGTTTAAAATGCCATATATTTAACAAAAAGTGAAAGGGGGGCAGACTGTAAATGAAAAGTGTTTGTGAATGGAAATCATGTTTAAAACGCAAAGTCTTGAATTGCTTTATCCATAGCCACAACAGGAGCGGGTGCCCACAATATACTGGGATATAGTTCACTATTTTTTACTGAGTGTTTTCCTATTAACTAATTACCATTTGAGCAACAGCAGTGAAAAATGGAAGGGAGGCTGCATGCCTGTATAGTGTTGTGTAGATCACTGCTTCTTAAACTTTGGGTCCCCTTAGCTCATTGCTGGGGTTCTGAAAAAGTGGCAACAGTAAAAAATTAACATTACCTAATTACTTTTTTAAAGACATCTATACCATTCTGTTGTCCATACAGTGGACTCTGCAGAAGATGCTTCAACTGTATTTTAGAAAAAAAGAAAATTAATCTGTTCAATGACCTTGCAAATGCTCATTTGTTATCAGTAAATGTTGGATTTTTATGCCCTATATATATACACACACATACACACACACACACACACACACACACACACCAAGGGTTACAAACATTTCTCAGGTTGTAAGGGGTCACAAATGGAAAAGTTTTAGAAGCCCCACTGTAAAAAACAAGGACCAGGGGATAAAGACGACAAACAGCCAGGAAAGGAGGGATAAAGGAGAAAAGTTAAGAGTTAATTTTTCTCTTCTATTTTCCTTCCGTCTGCTGAATGAAACAGGATTGCTGCTCGAAACCATGTCACAGGGTGTGTTTTTCTCTTGCTTGTGGCTGGATCTACATTGCTGTATAATCCCATATTATCTGCTTTCAATTGGATTATCTGAGTCTACACTGCCATCTAATCCAGTTCAAAGCAGATAATCTGGATTCGGAAACTGGACTATATGGCAGTGTAGATGGGGCTGGACTTAGTGTGAACAATGTGTGAAGGGGGTGCCTCTGTGGCTCAAACATGAGATTTAAAGCAAGTGGTGGCAGGGCAAGAAACATGACGAAGGAGAGGGGCCGAGGAAATGACTGCTTAAGAAATGTGACAATCCCATCTCATTATCAACAATTGAAGTAGGGTTCTATGAATTTCAAAGGTGAAATATCTGAATTCACCACTTGAGTGAACTAGGGAATACTTTTTTTCATCTTTCAAAGGCAGAATTTACTAACTGTAAATTGTTAGCAATGACTGACTTGACAAGTTATCCTCCCCCTAGGGACCTTTTGGCCTTTTACCTGAGGCATCCAAAGACCTCCACAGGTAAAACTGAATTAATTCAGAACAAAAAAGGTTCCAGAGGGTGGGAGCAGCCACTGAGAAGGTCTTTTCTGTGTGTATTGTCAAAAGCTTTCATGGCCAGAATCACTGGGTTGTTTTGAGTTTTCCAGGCTGTATGGCCATGTTCCAGAAGCAATTTCTCCTGACGTTTCGCCCATCAATGGCAGGCATCTTCAGAGGTTGTGAGGTCTATTGGAAACCAAGCAAGTGGGGTTTATATATCTGTGGAATGTCCAGGGTGGGAGAAAAAAACTCTTGTCTGTTTGAGATAGGTGTGAATTTTGCAATTGGCCACATTGATTAGCATTTAATGTCTTAGCAGTTTCAAGACCTGGCTTTTTACTGCCTAGGGGAATCCTTTGCTGGGAGGTGATTAGCTGGCCCTGATTATTTCTTGTCTGGATTTCCCTTGTTTTTGAGTGTTGTTCTGTGTCCTCATCACACATACCTTGGGGGAGAGGTGATGGGACCAAGATAAAGCTTTCCTCACAAAGTATTCACACATTACAGCATTCTGAGTACAATGATCGCTAGAATGAATGAATGAATGAACAGACACATACAGATGCACTCCGCCTCCTCAAAATTGTATTGTTATTTAATGACTGTGGATGGCTCCTCAGTTGGTCACTGAATGGCAAGAAGGACAGAGACATTTACCATATGTGTGTATAACCACAAAGATCAAACTGCACCTCAAAACAACAAAATGCTTAACTGTCTCTTTCAATTACTTTAAAGTGGCAGCCAAGAAGATACTATTATGTACATGGATGTGTGTGTATATGACTCTCAATTTTCTTGGGGGAAAACTGCCAACTAAAAAAGTATTTATCACAATGCAGCACTCTCAGATTTAATGTCTCTATTAAAATGTCATGTTGCCTCCAATTATATTTCATTTGTTTGGTTGAAAATAAAACAAATATATACAAAGTCTCTTGGGCTCCATTATTCAAAGGAAAATAAATTCTTTAGTGTGGCTTCTGGGCTTCTCACATCTTCAAAGTAGAAACCACAGAGCCGTATTTAATTTTATTTAACAATTCACTGCAATAACGCTTTGCTAGTCAGGAAATCATTTCATTTGTCCTTCTAGATGCTTGTTTTTGTTAGAATGAAACAGCATTTTCAACTTGCACATTCCATGTTATTTAGAGTGAATATCTCTCCTTTACAAGAAGTTTGGCAAAGAAAGGTGAAAACACTCTTTCATTCTCATGAAGAGAACCATTGCCTCAGTTACATATCTAGCATCCCACTCAGTTGCCTTGTTCATTTAAACCTGTCACAGCTCCTGAACCCTGTTTCTAAGCCCGTTATTATTAGGATCTTGCCTCCTCCTTGAAAGTGACATTCAGTGAGTTCTCAGATAACAACATCGCCTCCGGCTAGAATCTTTCAAAACATCGTGTAAGTCATAGGATGCAAAACACCTGAAATGAACAAGGGTAATTATGCTAACTGCTTGTCAATGTCAAAACCAGGTATGAAGGTTTCACAATTGTTTTTGTGTATTTTCTGCAACAGTTTAAGCAGTGGGGCAAACAATTTTATAAGGTAGTTGCTAAAAGTGGGAGCATGCACACACAAACCCCTCTATCTTTTTCTGTACCAGACAAAATCTAGAGTGTGTTGGCACAATAATGTGCTCATTCTACATTCTCACAATGTGTCAAGAGAAGGTCTTGGGGTCCACAACTGAAGGAATATAGACAAAGATTTGCTCTGCAATGCGTTCTGACTTCCCTTTCAAGTTGGATATACATCTTCAAAGAGTCAAATGCTCCAAATGCTCTCTGGATCTTTTGGACTACAACTTGTGCAATCCCTGATCTTTGCTCATTATGCCTAGGGGCTGCTGGGAATGCAAGTCCATAACATCAGGAGGTAATAGCCTGAGAAAGTTGACCTAGAACATAACAGGGGCATGTTCTACCTTCTTTTGCAGCATCCTTCTATTACTGATAATATAACATCATTTTGAATACCACTTGCTACCAATTAAGACTAGACCAGGGAGACGAAATCAAGTGGCTCTCCAGATGTTCTTCAACTCCCTCCTCCCAGTTTCTAACCAATATGATCCATGGTCAGTGGTGATGGGAGCTGTAGTTCAGTAGCAGCCAGAGGGTGATACACCTCTGGTTTAGAACAAAGATACTCCCCTGCTCCCGAGAACAAACCACAACTGCACTTTGAGGAACAGCTTAGGGAGTTGGATATGTTTAGCTTGAAGAAAAGAAAATCAAGAGGTGATAAATAAAACAATTGCCATGTTGAAATATTTGAAGCTAGATCAATGTTGAAAACTGATCTAGCTTGTTTTCTGTTGCTATAAAGACCAGAATTATTATTTATTATTTAAAACGTTTATATCCCGATCTTCTCCACCTCCATAGAGGGACTCAGACCAGCTCAAAGCAAGGATTCAATGCAATAATACAATCTAAAACACCATATGACAACAACATATAAGCCAAATCGCCAAAATAAAATCATATCCAACTCAGTCTATATGTGGTCGATAACTTAGTGTGTAGTGAGTCTCAACCATTATTCTGGAAATGCTTCATTCCATAGCCAGGTTTTCACTAGCCTCCTGAAGGACAGGAGGGAGGGGGCAGATCTGATCTCAATCAGGAGAGAGTTACATAGTCGAGGGGCTACCACAGAAAAGGCCCTGTCTCTTGTTCAAATCACAACACACACACACACAGAGAGAGAGAGAGAGAGAGAGAGAGAGAGAGAGAGAGAGATTCCACCTAAACATTAAGAACTTCTTGACTGTATGAGTGGTTCAGCAGTGGAATAGACTGCCTTGGAGGTTAATGGACTCTTTTTTGGTAGCAATTAAACAAAGGCTATGCGGCAATCTGTTTGGAGTTTTTTAGCTGTATATTCATACATGGCCATGGCTTGGACTAGATGGTCCTTGAGGCTCCTTCCAAGTCTATGAGATTGGCTGATACAGACATTGGGTGAGCTTCTGAAATGCTACCAACTTAATTCATTCAGTGGGTTGTTGTAGGTGGGTTTTTTTGGGGGGGCTATATGGCCATGTTCTAGAGGCATTCTCTCCTGACGTTTCGCCTGCATCTATGGCAAGCATCCTCAAAGGTAGTGAGGTCTGGAGAGAATGCCTCAGGAGAGAATGCCTCTAGAACATTGTCCGAAAAAACCTACAACAACCCAGTGATTCCGGCCATGAAAGCCTTCAACAATACATTAATTCATTCAGTTCATCTTTAAAGTGCTACTAGATCCCTTTGCACGCTAAAATGGACAAAGTAAGAGGACTTACAAAACTTTTCTTGAGTTGCATAATCCATTAATTCCCCCTCAACCAACTTTCTTGTACCTTATTTGACCACTAGAAAAGCTCTCTTGCATTCCTACTTTTTAGGCTTCTAAGCATGACTATGGTCATAACCACAATTGCCCTGAAGTCAGTGGCGGTAATGTGTGGATGTGTAAACGGACAGAACCCGGTATTCCCAGATTCAGGAGCAAGCCACAGACAACGTAGACCACTGAGAATGAAAGCTTCAGGTGAATGAAAAACTGACAAGATTATCATACTGACTAAGGCAATAGTGTTCAACCTATGGGCCTCCAGATGTTAAACTCCCAAAAATCCTAACAGGTAGTAAATAGGCTGGGATTTCTGGGAGTTGTAGGTCAAAGCACCTAGGGACCCACAGGCTGAGAACCACTGGACTAAGGGAAAGGCAAGGCAGAGTATGGTATGGTAAAGGAATGAAAGCAGGCATGCATCGGTATATAGCCAGTGCTTGGCATTAGCCTCTTCCTGCTTCTTTACAAAGAAGCTTCAGTTATCACAGAACCTAGACTGTTCAGGAACACAATGTTTATTTTAAAATAATCTCCACAGTCCTGAATTTCACCAAATAAGAGCATTCATTTTCTGTTGTTATGAAATACAGATAATCTTTCTAAATTCCCCTATCCGCCATAGTGATCATTCTGTCAAAAAGAACTGATTTATCAGTTAATAATGTATGTATATAAGTTTGCAGGATACATGATACAGCTGAGCCGTGCTGCTCTTTACCATAAAGGATTGGTGTTCATAAAAGTTTCAAAGCAATGGACCATACCAAAGACAAACAGCAATGTCAAGAGTCTAATGTTCCTTTTATATCCCAATATCCTTTATTAGAAACCAAAGTGCACTGAGAAAAAAAGCAGAACAGCAGCAGAAGTAATTCCATCCCTTCTAGACTTGGGTGAAATTGCAATGAACAACAACCTTAAATAGATTTCTACTGAGCCTTTCCCCTCCAGCCTAATTGCTAATCCTTTTAACACATCAAAACAGCAAAGAATAAGAGGCAAGAGAAGGATACATGAAATGCTGAGAACTGTTTTACCTGCTGTCGTTTCTCAAACTCCAGCTTAATGCGTGACTTGATGCAATTGCAGGTGTCCTGGTAGGTTTGCTGTAGAGCAAGCTCCATCAGTTGCTTGTGATAGGCTCCTGCTAGGTTCCCGCAGATGAAAATGATAACATTTGCCAGAATCTGTAAGAACAATGAAAAAGTCAAGGCTCCAGTTAGATAGTGAACATTATTCAAAAGCATGTCTCCTGTTTCTGTTAATAGTTTATGTAGATTTTACAGTTTCCTAGTGCCCCCGATGGCACAGTGGGTTAAACAGCTGAGCTGCTGAACTTGCTAACCAAATGGTTACCAGTTCAAATCCAGGAAGCAGGGTGAGTTCCCACTGTTAGCTCCAGCTCCTGCCAACCTAGAAGTTTGAAAACATGCAAATGCGAGTAGATCAATAGCGGGAAGGTCATAGTGCTCCATGCAGTCATGTTGGCCACATGACCTTGGAGACATTTACAGACAATGCTGGCTCTTCGATCTAGAAATGGAAATGAGAACCAACCTCCAGAGTCGGATACAACTGGACTTAATGTCGGGGAAAACCTTTACCCTTAAACTCTTACAGTTACGCTCACAAAAAGATATTATTTTTGACTTAAGAAATAGCTAGATCTAATTAATTTCATTGAACAAATCACTACTGCTAAACACAGTGGGCCCTTGGTATCCACTGTGTATTGGTTCCAGGACCAATACACCCCATGGATACAAACATCTGAGGATGTTCAAGTCAATAGCATAGTAGAATGATGTCCCTTATATAAAATGGCAAAATCAAGCTTTGAATCTTAGATTTTTAAAGAAATATTTTCAAGCTGTGGATGATTGATTCTGTGGCTACTGCATCTGTCAGTACAGAGGGCCAACTATCTTAATAATCTGTGTCCTTCTCAAGCTCTGATTTACGCAGCAAAATTGCATTGCTGAGAACAATTGTGGTTCTCCAGCAATCCCTCCTAACAGAGCTGGAACTACAAGAGGATGTCCAAGGCTAAATACTTTTGCACAAGAAAACTAGCATGTCATAGAGAACAGTAATGAGACTAATATACAAGGGTTTAAATTTAATGATTCTACAAAATCTTTGTGAAATTCTGTGCTTAGAATCCAGCTCTTTTGGACAACAACTCCAGTTAAGCACACCATCACTCCTGAGAGGCCTTTGTCTCCTGGCTATGCTTGACACAAGAACAGTGGCTGGTAACTGAGAAACTATCATACTGACATTTCCACAGTGCCAGTTCAAAGTACTTAAAGCTGCTTATCCAATTGGTAGGAAATGAATGCGTTGTATAATCATGTGAAACCTATATGGAACTTGGCCATCTGTCTGTCGGATATAATAGTAATTTAAGAGATGTTTTATGCTTTTGTGAATCTGTTTCTCTTCATAATGGAGTGCCATCAGGGTCTTGTAGCACTTCAAAGTTCAGTAAATTTTATGGCATGAACTTCACTTACTATTGCACATTTCATAAATTACACAAGCTTTTACTTGTAGGATAACATACAGTACAGGGGGTTGAGGAGAATATAGGCACAGTATGGTCAGAGCAAATTAAATTCAGATAGCACTGAGAAAGAAACATTACATTATGAAACACTGGATGCAATGGTACATTGAAGTTATACATGAAGATATACAATTAGGTTTTGTTGTTGCTGAAGCTTGCATTTCTTTGAATAGAAACTGCTTGAACAGTCAACACAGCTAACTGGTAATTTTATAGATTATTGCAACAACAATCACAACCATCTGTATTGAGAAATACATTTGATCAAATTCAGTGGGGTTTAGATCTTAGTAGAATGTTTAAAACTGTAGCCTGAAGAAGCATCACTCTTTACTCCTCTGAATGCTCTTAATGTCTTATCTGACATATCTTTCTTCTTGTAGTGGCCTTCTGGAAACTGGTCTGAAGCATCCAACCCTTCTTTCCCAAAGCATGTAGACTAGAATAAACATTTGCTACCCAGACTCCCTAACTAGGTGAAAGGAATAATTTTCTCATTTCAGCTTGAGTTGGCAACAATTTATTTATTTTATTTATTTCAAACATTTGTACCCCACCCTTCTCAACCCCCCCGGGGGGGGGGGGGCGGGACTCAGGGTGGCTTACATCCAGCACAATTCGATGCCATTACATATAAATAATACATACAGTAATTACATATAAAAACACAGTAAATTAGTTTTAAAATTTGTTTAAAATAAAAAGTACATTAATGAAAAGTGCAATAATACTTGCTGTCTAGCCTTATGTAGAAACAAATTTAGCAAGCACAACACAATCGGAAGCCTGTCCATAGTCTATTTTCCATAACATTATCATTATTACCATTGTCAATTATCTGCCAGATAGGCCTGGTCCCATAACCATGTTTTCAATTTCCTCCTGAAAGCGAGGAGGGATGTTGTTGACTTGATTTCGCTGGGGAGCGAGTTCCACAGGTGGGTGGCCACTACCAAGAAGTCCCTGTCCCTTGTCCCCACCAAGCGTGTTTGCGCCAAAGGTGGGGCCGAGAGCAGGGCCTCCCCAGAAGATCTTAAAGTTCAAGGTGGGACATAGAGGGAGATACAATTGGAAAGGTAAGCTGGGCCGGAGCCGTATCTTAACCCCTTTTGTATCTTAATTTCTATCCAGAAAAAAATACTTTCTCATTTGTTAGAATTTGTATTTTTCATTGAGTAACGTACTCTAAGCAAATATGGTAGATACTTAATCTAGATACTTAATGACATCGCTATCCTTTGATATCACAAGGGCCACTCCCTAAATCTCAGGTTTTGCTCCTGAAGCTAAGGGCCCAGGATGTTTCCTAAAGTGACAGCAATAGCTTCCATGTGTACACAAAGAGCTCCTTTATCAGGTTATATTTTACCGAAAAGTGATCATTGTGGGAAGAAGTTCAGAAGTTCTCATTACAGCTCCTAGAATCTCCTGCTACCCCATGATGGCTTGAGGGTTCTTGGAGTTGTAGCTCAAAAAAATAATTTTCCCAAGCTCTGCAAAAATCCACTCTAGCAAAATGGAGCTAGAAGAGTGAAAATGTTTCCTTTGACAACACAAGAGATAACGTACACCTGCCACTTACAAGACAAAGAGTTATTTCCCAAATCTCTCCACTGCAGCCAGTTTTTGTGCTGTGGCTGATTTGGCACATGGGATTCTGAATAGGGTGAAGCTAAATAATGCACATCTCTGTACGCAGCATGCGTCATGATGTTGCTCATTCAACTCAACCTGTGTGTTGATGGCAGCAAAGGGGAAAAATAGATTCTCCAAACAAAACACTTGAATAGATATTTTTGAAGTGTTCTTTTTGTGCACTCCAAAGGGACATTGTGGCAGGAAAAGGGATTGGAGAGTCGCAAAAACAATAGAGAGTAGGCTTGTGTAATTTTTCCACTGCGAGGTTTTCTTTAAATATCTCCTTGCATGTAATGGAGCAAAAGTTGCCCACTATTATCATTGACAGAATGATTGTGAAGGGAGGCCTTGTGACTGTGGCAGTAGTGCATGGCTGCAAATGGAACAACTGTGGATCCCTAAATCTGTGTTACAAATCTCTAAGCTCACTGCAAGGTGCCAGTCATAGTGTCCAGTGAAGAACCAGTTTCCTTTCTGCTACCAAGAAAGGAAACTGGGACTCACTCTGGATCATCTTAAAAATAATGAACAAACAAGGAATTCATAAGGCTTATCCACATGGTCAATTCCTTCCTCACTTTCAATTCTTATACATTTCTTGTTAACATGGGGATCAAATAAATAAAAAAGAACTCCACTGGTTCTGGTTTTGAGCACTGGGTACATTTTGCTTCATATGAAAGCACTTGATACTGAACATAAGCCATGAATATTTTAAGAAAAGGAAGTAATCAGCAGCCTTTTAAAAGTCCAGTCTGACTTTCACCTTGTACACAGAGAGTCCTCTGATTGGATCTAGTGATTGGAACTAGCACAGGCAATCAGATGGCAGCAACATTTAGAGAACTTTCTGCCTCATAGCATCCTTCTGTGTCATCTTCAAATAATGGATATTGAAGGACATCCAGTGCACCATTCCTCATTTAACAGCAAGCTGAACCTAAATAAAGTGTACTGGGGGATAGGGGATGTTGAGCACAGGACCACATCAAAATGGGTGGGGCGGGGAGCAAATTAAAAAAAATATTGTTTTAACTGGGCCTTTCTAGGCATCTCTAGGTTCTCCAAACAGCTCAATCATAAAAGTCCATCAAAAGTTCACCACAGAACCATTCCGGAAGACTTAAGAGACTTCTAGAAAGAGTTAAATCAAATCCCCAAAAAGTAAACCTGCAAATGTAGAGCGTCAATTAATTGTATTACTTACATCTAGAATTCTTACATTTTATAAAATTAACAGCTTTCTGTTAAGAAATGATCTTCTCCCACCTGCATTCTGAACAAGAATCTATATAGAATAATTCAGCAGAGTTCAGAAAGAAATATTCAGTCTTTCAAACACATGGCCAATTATTTATGACTCGTTATTTTTAAAAAGTTTGCCTCTCTTTAGAAATTAGCACTTTGTCAAGCTGTTAATAGTAATCTGAGCATTAGGCAATGCTGCAAACCATTGGTTTACTTCTCTACACCTGTGTATTAAACTTTAGAATGGCAAAACAATGGTAAATATTTGGAGTTAAACATTCTTGGTGCAAAGAAAAGGGAAGTAATAATGGGCACTTTGTTTTTTTCTCAGTTAACACTTGTGCCACAAAGACAAAAAATATTTTGCTCCTTCACAATTTTGAGTATCTTGTGCATCAGGTGATGAAAATGTCAATTAAAACCATCTCTATGGCACTGTGAATCCCCTTTGGTTGTCATGGCTGCATCCTGTTGAAGCTGGGGTTTCTATTTGGTGAGGTGTAAGAGGAACTCTCTGGCTGAGAACTCTAAATGCCTTGCCCCCCAAGTGCAAACCCAGCAGCCATGACACTAAAAGTGGAATCATAGTGCTCTATTGTGCAGTATGAAAGGGCTCAAAGGAAGATGGTGAATATTTCTGCAAGAAATTGTAATAATGTTCATTTGATCAAATCCAATAAGTTTAACCAGTTTAATAGGTAAAACAGCAGTTCTCAAAGTTATGCTCTGCGGACACTTCCCTCCTCATCTTCCTCCCTCCCAGCCTGACCATTTTGCACACATGCATCCCAACCCTGCCAGGCTGCCTGCTTGCTTGCCTTTGCATAAAGCTTTGGTTCTTAAAGTGTGTCAAGGGATACTAATGGGCCCCATGCTTTCCTCCTCCTCTTTCCTCCCCTCCTCTTCGTTCCTCCTCCTCTGCCTGCTTTGAGAGCATCCATCTGCCTCTGGCCCGGCCCAGCCCTTCTGTCAATTTTTAAAATGCAATGCAGTCTGTGTCCACAAGTTTGCCCATGCCTGATATGTATATATAATATAATATATAAACATTTCTTGGGGTTCCACAAGAATTTTTTCTTTCAAAAAGGGAGCCATGGCTGAAAAACTTTGAGAACATCTGCGCTAAGGCAATAAATAGCCCCATAGAACTTGCTAGGTTGCCCTGGGTAAAATGTCCTAAAAATGAGAAGCACACAGAGGTGGCAACAACC
Source organism: Anolis sagrei (assembly GCF_037176765.1). Classification (NCBI taxonomy): domain Eukaryota; kingdom Metazoa; phylum Chordata; class Lepidosauria; order Squamata; family Anolidae; genus Anolis; species Anolis sagrei. The sequence goes on from NC_090024.1 coordinate 140,871,322, forward strand.
AGCAAAACCTTTTGCAAGAGCTCTCAAATCCTAACATCAATCTGAAGAAATCCAGAGATGTATCTGGGTACACATCAGATTAGGGCCTAAATACCCTAAAGCACAAATCCCCATTGTTTGTAGTTGGATGGGAGACTACCAATGAATACAAGGTGCTGCCAACTATATTTCAGAGGAAGGAACTGGCAAAACCATCTCTGGGGATTCCTTGCCACAGAAACCCCTATGAAATTCATGTAGTAGTCACCATGAGTCATCAGGTAACATACCGACATACACATTTAAAGTTTACAGGAGCCTTTCACTAGTCCATTTAGTTAATTTTCACAGCCTAACAGAAAGTTCTTTCATGGAATAAAGTCTGGGAATAAGTATTTTAACCAAATTAAATGTAAAGAACTGAAAGGACTCACTAAAATACAATATATAGCAAACTAATGCTGCTGTGAATAGCTCTTTTTCTAATGACAAGGTTTGCAAAATAGAGCTAGGAGGGTTTTTAAAAAAATGAAATTCAGCAATGCCTTAAACACTAAAGTAAATCTTACATTGCTCAGTAAAATTGTTTCTCCTGAATAGGATAATTAAACCCATTAATTCTTTCCCTGATTAGATTTAATTTTTCTGAAAAAAATTAATGTGTTCATTCAGATTTCTAGATAACCTTTGGCTTGCTTGCTAGCAGCAAGTTGGACTAACGTCTAGAAAACCACAAAGCGGTTTTTAAGTCTAGCAGAAAAATTAGAGTGCCTTTCTTTTTGTTTCATACTCTTTCCCCCCTTTTAGACAGCATGCCACAAAGATCTTTAATGGATATTTGTGAGCAAGCAAGCTGGGAAAGATTTTGTGACCTCCAGTTGGAAACGATTTGAAGGCACATAAGTTCTGTACATTTATTGGCAAGACTGTCTTAAAGTATGTTTTACGTTGGAGTAGCAAATCTCTTGAGTGCCCTTTATAGTATGAAGTGTCACTAAAAATGTCACTTAAGAAACACATAACATTTCTCCTGAAATAGCTGCACTGGGGGCCAATTATAACCAAGAAACATGTGGCAACTTAAACATTTAACAGGTGTATTGTGTCACATGTATTCATGGACTAGATCCAACTTCATCGCCTACATTAAAGGTTATGGCTTATATCTACAATGTACACATGACAAACTGTATTTTTAAAATATTGCTTCTGTACTATTTAACTGAGGGCTCATCTACACTGACCACTCAGTTTGGTGTCTCATCAGATCAGTCTCATGGCAGTTAAACACCACAGGCTCAAATCAGGGCCAGGCTGCCTTAATGTGTCCTTGCTCCAGGTTAAGGTAAGTCGGGGAGAACATAAATCCTGACTAGGATTTAGGCTTTTCTCCAACTTAGGGTGACTAGAGACAGTTAAGCCAGTCCCTAACTGGAACTGATTGCAACTATTTTCACTGCCATCCTGCATCGCCTGTGCTCAGATGGGCCAGGGAAATGGGATAGCAATCTCATCATCCCCCCGCCATGTTGCAGCTGCCCCCAGCTGTGACATCCCAGATACCTGGTTCTCATGTGCTCTGCAGCAGATTGCCATCCCATGTCCTTAGGCTTCACCTCCTCCCACCCCCTTATCATTGCAATGCCATGCTTGACATCAGAAAGCGCACCAAGAAGGTAGGTGCTATGTTGCAACTGGAGACAACCATGACACAGAGGGCAGAAGGAGGACCCCTAAGGTGGCTGTGATCAGCATGGCTAGGTGGTTGGAATCCCCTGCCACCTCCAAGACAGCTGAGGAAGTCCCTGTAAGGTCAGTATGTTCACGTCTGGGATGCCAGTTCGGACCTGAACTACATATCAATATAGAAGGGATTTCTGTCTGTAGCAACCTCTTTTTTTAGAATGATACAGTGAATGGGATATATATTTCAACAACACAATAAAACAATTATGTATGACAACAGGAGAGGCCACAAGAGCATTTTACCCTAATGGTCATCTCTCCATGTCACCAGTGGGTGCCATAAATGCAACTGGTCCAGATCTACAACTCTTGCACATCCCTTGATGATACAAAGGTGCTTCTGAAGAGCAACTTTATGCCCCCCAGTCCATCTCCAGTGAAAACACTGTCTTCACTCTGGTTGGCCCTGGGCCTGGTGAGGTTGAAGCACTGGGTTCAATTCATTTGCTACAAATCCGCATGTTTGCAACCCTGACTCCCTGGGAGCAGAGACAGGCAGGGAAAGGAGAACTGGCTATAGAGCCACATGATGGCCCTGGAACCACTCTGTTCACTTTGAAATTTAGTTCATCCAATAAGTTGGACAGGATAATTCTCTTCAACAAAGTATCTGACATGACACAAAGGCCTAAATCTGGAAACAAACTTTAGCAAATATCCTATGCATGCACTAAAATGCATCAGGTACAAGCAAAAATGTTTATGAATTGAGATAGCAATCTAGAACTCAAATCTGTCAATCACTCTAGGCAAAATATGCTGGAAAACTGGGTTGTCTTTACCATGAGGAGGCTTGTGTGTGTGTGCATCTGTGAGAGAGAGAGCTAGTATTTGAAATAAGTAAAGAGAAAAATCAATGAGAAAAATTCTAATATGTTGAGAATATGTATATGTATGTATTGCATAGTAAAAGCATTAAAGTAAGCATTTAAGTAAAAGTATTCCCCGTAGTAACCTACAGATGTGAGAGCTGGACCATAGGGAAGGCTGAGTAAAGGAAGATAGATGCTTTTGAACTGTGGTGTTTGAGGAAAATTCTGAGAGCGCCCTGGACCGCAAGGAGATCAATCCAGTCCATACTTCAGGAAATAAAGCCCGATCGCTCATTGGAGGGAAGGATATTAAAGGCAAAGATGAATTATTTTAGCCACATAATGAGAAGACAGGAAAGCTTAGAGAAGACAATTATGCTGGGGAAAATGGAAGGAAAAAGGAATAGGGGCCGACCAAGGGCAAGATGGATTGATGGTATCCTTGAAACGACTGGCTTGATCTTGAAGGAGCTGGGGGTGGTGACGGCCGACAGGCAGCTCTGGCGTGAGCCAGTCCATGAGGTCACAAAGAGTCGGAAGCGACTGAACGAATAAACAACAAATATATATATGAATGAATGAACAAGATAAGAGATCCATAACAGAGCTTCAGAAACTGTAAGCTGCAATGAATAGGAGAGAAAATCCTGCTGTCCCCAAATGACTTCCTGGCAAGTAATTACTTCCTTGAAATAACCAGCTTGAGGATTCAGGTGGGACTGTAAAGAATTCTGAAAATAGCCTGGCTAGTAATTTTTAAAAACTGTGAAGCAGGAATTGGATTTCAAAAAGCTGAAACAGGAATATACTAATATCTAGCACTGATGGCTTAGATGGCTTAGATAGAAACCTAACAAGATCTGGAGAAAAGAAGAAATATTCTTGTCACTTTGACAAAAGGGTATTTTTTCCTTTACAAAGATGCAGCTGACAATTTTCAGACAGTGACAAGCCCTACAGCAAGCAACAGAATTTGAAAAGCCTGAAAGAAACAAGAGTAAGATCACTCAAAAACTATCATTCTATTTTTATACTAGTAGAACAAGCTGGAAGAAACAGCATGCATACAAATATGACAAACCCTTCAGAGAAGACAATTCATTATGTTCCAAAAGCCAGTGAAATTTAATGCTTTAATTATTTTTCTAATGCTTTTGTGACATCACCAGTTTAGGCTACAATTTGTTGGTAATGGAGCTAGGTTCTAGATACCATAGGAATGAAGGGAAGTCCTCTCATCTGTTTGCTTTTGCACCATGACTGCCAAAAATCTCCAGCCAGTATTCCTTCTAATTTCAAATCTGGGAGAGCACTGGAAATCTTACTCATCACTATAGTAAGAATTGTGAGTGTTTTTATTAAAGTCTGTAGTTTGGAGATATTCATATTTATCTATGCAACTGAAATGTTAGAGTTTGGAGAAAAACACAGGGAGGTAACTGAGTCACTAGGAAAAGCAAACAAATTAAAATGCCATTAACTCCCTTTCATACCAATCAGAGAGTTCAGCACCTGATTAATTTTTCCCCATATTTTAAACCCTTGGGACCTACCAAAGTTTAGCACTCACTGGATTGTCTTCCTTGTATATTAACAACATGCTCATACATTGTAGATAAATAAATGCAATTTATTTGACTGTAACAATAAAAGCTGATTCTAAAAAGAAAAGTATAACACCTAAGTAAAAAGTTGTTTCTTTCCAATGGATTATTCATTTTCCCTTGTGTCTATCTCAACTTTTTCAGTTTGACTAATCAAACTGAAGGCCTTTGTAGCTAAACATTTGCGATGGATACAACGATAGAATAAGTGTTAGAAAAATGGCAGAAACCCAAAATGCTCAAACTATGCTCAAATTGCTGCAGTCTTTAATTTCTTATTCTCAGATTTTCTTATTCATATTCTCAGATTTTGCACTCATGTTGAGCTTAGGAGCTCGCTGTCCCAAAGAAAAAAAACAAGCACTAGGTTTTTACAGTATGTGTAGACACACAGGTTTTTTTGTTTTCTAACCACATATCATGCATATATGCTATTCAAGATCAATGATTAAGCCATTCGGCCCATAATTATTCATAACATAAACATACCTGCCAAACCAAGTGTTCCTTGATGATTTCTCTTGATGACAGACAGATGCTCAGCACAATGGTATGTGATGCAGCAGTAAGCACGCTGGCAATTATAGCATCTTGCATGTTGAAGGGCAGCATGGTGTAGACCACAAAAATGATGAATAAGAAAAATGACACCTGTGCATAGAAAGATAATTATTGTCAAAAAAAGAATTTGAAAATGCTTCCAACTGTATTAAAATTGCATTTGCTGAAATGCAGCTATAGAGTTGCTTAAAGTGCAACCAGCAGAAGCTTTCAGGTTTTTTGATGCAATTAGCAGAAATGCATATACTAGCTTAACTGTTTGTGAAGTTATTTAGCTTTTAATGTTTGCTATAAGACATGGAATGGTAACCTTTTAGCCCCTCAGACATTTTGGACATTTCTTCCAGAAGTTCCAATCATTGTGGTCAATAATAACAGACTATAGGAGCTGAGAGACTTTCCTTTGAATTTCAGATGGAAACAAGGAAAAAAATGCAGGAATTCCTTTATTTGGGAAAAAAAATAAAGCAGCAATGGGATTTGAAGCAGATAAAATATGTAAATAGACACTATCATTAAAAAAATTCATGATCATATTCCATAATTCCAACTGAAAGAATCCCACTATATTCAACTCATAATAAAAAATGGCAAATCCTCCCCATTCCATGCTGCACCAGTGTTCCTCTTTCTGTCCTTTCCACTTGCCTCCCTCAATCTCTTCTCAACATATTCCTTCTTCTCTATCCACACCCAGTTTTTAAAGTCTGCCAGATTCCCGAAGGGATTGCAAAGTGCTGGACCCCAATCGCTGCCACCAATCCTGCACCTTCTTATGGGGAAGAGGTAAGCATACAGGATGAAGGCTCTTGATGGCATCTCCAGACATTTCCATGACAGTTTAAACACTGTAATTTCATGGTTGAGCATACTTTGCTATAGTTTCTCCATATACCCTGGATGAAATATATGGGATAATCACTATGTTTCAGCTGATCAAACACAAGCAGCAAGTAGCATGTAAGATACCACCGAATGCTGGGTACCAGATTAGAAATTGTTACACCTAACAGTATGATGCAAAGGTTCAGTTGTAGAATAAGACCAGTAATTTGCGTGTCGGTAGTTATGACCATGTTCCAATTATTTTTGTGAGTGGTCAGTGCCATCAAATAGGAGTAAATGTACCACTTCTGTTTCTCATCATCATCATCGGCAATCACTCATGGCCAAGTATGATTGTCTTCCAAGGGTAGAGTCTTGCCAGTGGTTCCATAAAGCACTGACAAAGGACTCTTTTACACTGACTGATAATGTGGACCTAATCTGACGTCCCAGATAGCTGGGACTCCCTTAACTGCCTTGGAAGTGGGAATGAATCACAGCTGCCCAGCTATGCTAAACGTGGTTTAGCTCCATTGGGCTATCACTCTAGGGGTCACCCCCACCCCTGGTTGTCCCCAGCGGCAACACTCCAGCAACCTAGTCTTTGGCACTCTGGCCAAAAGCACTCAGGGAGAACCCCCCTCCATTACATTGTCAGCATATGGGAGCTCTGCCTGAAGTTTGCCATGCACGTTTCAGGTTAAACTAGATTAGCCCTGTATTGCATTTAGTCTCCATGGGGCCAATCCATAAACACGCTGGCCTAAATGGTCACTGTAGATGAGCAGAGTTTAGAAGAAGTTGGAGACATTTTAGAAGAAGTTGGAGACATTTTAGATACAGTATTTTGATAGGCATGGAATATAAAATGTATGTACACTTGTAAAAATTGTTTTGTAAAATTACTTCTAAACATACCCAAATGAATCTATACAGAAATGTTTCCAACTATTTTTTCAGGTCATTCCTACCTCAAAATCATTTCCCAAGTAATATCAAAACAGATATTTTGTACAGCATGAATTAAAAATGTTTTCAAATAAAAATATTTTCTTCTGCTTAATTCTGGAAAGCAATCCCTGATCAGTAAGTATTCGAAAATCAAGCAGCAGGTTTCCCCTAAAAACTTCTAATCTGTCGGGTTATTTAAATCAGACTTTGGAATCCCTTTTAATATTTCTGCAAACTAGGGGTAGGAATCATGTAGACATAGCTGATGATTAGAAACTGCAATTCAGCAACATCTAGAGGTCTGAATGAAACCCTTTCAGTGGATCCCCCCAAGAATAAACATTAAAGAAAAGTGGCTGAGCATGACTTACTCATTTCATCTTCTTTCCCTAATTCTCAAATGAGGCAAGGACAGTATTTTATGTTTTTCAATTTTATGTATATAGTTTGTTTTAAGGGGTTCTATAAATGGTACAACACATATGTGGGGGGTGGGGTGGGGGTAAGCATACCCCAACTCTGCTTTAAAGTAGGGTGGAGGGAATGTTGATATTCCAGAACCGTAATCCTAAAGCTCTCTCAGGTACACAGAAGTAGCTGTGCTGTTTCAAGCCAACAACCCTGTCCTGTAATATTTGATTACAGCATTTGTATAATAGATTGTTTCAAAATCACAAAATTTGAATGTTCACAAATATGTTTGAATGTAGGGTTATACCAACCAAGGTTTACATTCAATCTAGAAAGCAAGAATAGACTGTATTATTAAGATCTCTTAAAAGTGGAGCACAACTAATCCACTGAAAGAACTGACAGAAATATTATCATGTTGGTTACAATTACTATTACTATTTAATTGTTTTTTAAACTTTTGCACTGCACTTTTTAAACTTGTCTATTATGGATTGTTAGCTGCCACGAGTCCCCACGTAGAGGAAAGTGGGGTATAAAGTTAATAATACTAATATATTCCTTGATCAATGAATATTCATGACTCCTAGTGATCTCTGCCCAAAATCCAAGAGCCAGTCAGAAGCCCATCATAAACTGTGGAATGATGCACCAATGGGCTACAGTCTTTTTAATGTTTTAAAAGGGTGCACATAGTTGCATATTCCTTGCACAGTATTGTTTGCTACTTAAACAGCACAAATTGTACAATGCACCCCCAACAATCCGGAAATGAACTTAAACAAATTGTACAATGCACCCCCAACAATCCGGAAATGAACTTAAACACAAATAAACACTCTGGAATTAAAATAGTCACACTGAGTGTATTAGATTTCAGCTTTGCAGCTTCAAATATCTGATAACCAAAGAAACATGCTGTAGAAAGGTTTAGTCAGTTTAGCCCATTCAAATATTAAATGTTAAGCCTTGAATATGAGCAAACACTGATAAGCATAGCTGACATTGCTTATCAGAATTACTGATCCAAACAGAAAAATCCATAAACAGAAATCACATATTTACAGCTAAACTACATCTACCACTGCAAGCATTCAAGATCCCGTAGAATATTTTTTCTCTACTTTCCTTTCCAAAATTTAAAAGCAGTAAGGGAATACTGACTCTCTTTTTCAAATATTATTTCTTTTAGATATGAAACTTATGGTCTATAATTATCTAGGGGCGCTTCTACACATCAATTAAAACCCAAGCAAAAGCAGGTTAAAAGGGGGGGGGGGTGACTAAATGATGTTTACCCAACTGTGGGACAAATCAGGAGGAATCAGGTTAAGGGCTGGAAAACATGTGTTTAAAAGGTGCCAGATTCTTCCTGAGAAACATGCACCTTTTCCATGCCTGTGTATTTCAACAGTCAGGGAAAACATGTGCTTTCCTTTCCTCTCCCTGTGTGGACTCCTCCAAAGCATGTGCATTTCCGAAAAGCACAAAACAGGATCAGCTGTTAAACAGAGATACCGGTGGCTCTAGGAAACACAAGTGGAAAGCAAATACAACTCCTCAAATTCTCTTTAACACTGTGTAATGTTAAACAGAGCTTGAATTAACAATTGGGGGAAGACAGAGATCCGAGGTAAGGTTTTCTTAATGCTCCGTTATGTGCTGCACTTCACATGCGCATCTCTGGAATGATTTTTTTTTTTAAAAAACTTCCACCTGATGTTCCCTGTCCATCCTTCATCTTAATCCATTAAAAAAAAAAAACAGGGGTGAGGACAGCAGGGGACTATGTAGCAGGGCTGACAGGTCTGTGTTTGTACTCCCATTGAGATCCTGCATTTTTAAAAACCACTTTTTGTCTCACATTTTGGCAGTGTCTGGAATCACTCTAGGTGGTAGATTTCCTTATGGTAACACATGATACAAAATTAAAAGTGATTCACAAAATACTAGATACAAATGCACAACATTTCTATTTTTACCTCCTTCTACCCTTTTTCTATTCTCTAACTAAACATTGGGAAGATTAAAACTGTTTTCACCCTAGAATTTCTGGCAACCAACATACAACTTGAGGTCTTGTCATAGAGCAAGAGCCTTTTCACACCAGAAGCTGAAACAATGGACCCCAAGCCCAAATTTTAGATCAAATGATCATCCTGGAGATAAAGGTTTTTAAAATCCAAAAGAAGGCCCATAGGAAATTGTAGCTTTAAGGCTGGCAAGCATTTCCTTTAGTATGTCAACAATGACTGTTGCACTTCTAAAAAGTAATTTCTCCATCTTCTGATAAAAACAAAGTATGACTCTTATGAGAAGCTTTGGCATTCCATGAAGCCTTTCTTGGGAGTAAGACAACTGAACAAATTGGAAAATATAAATTAATTTATTTACTCCACTTGTATACCGCAATTGCTGACTATACTGGAAAAGAAGATAACTTTGAAAATAAGGACATAAGAAAGAATGGGAAGGGGGGGGGGTAGTCTTTTAATATGATAAATACTTATAACTTGGAAATTTGAAAAAGAATAGGATGTCTGAAGTACAGAATTGCTATTCAGAAAAGATATTTAAATTTTTTTGTTTAACTCACCAACACTATCATTGTATTAAATGTGGGGTTTTGTTTTTTGTTTTTTTGTAAAAGTTAAGGAGTTTGTTGCAGTTTTACATGTTCCAAATATACCACACACCATCCAAATGGGAATTAAAATATTATAGATTCATCAAAGAAATTTTCCTGCATGTGAGTGTGTGCCTAGTTTCAGCATCCGGTGAATTAGTGAGCACAAACCGATGTAAAAGTCTCTGTACATGGTTGGATAACAATAGTTTATGAATTTTAAAAATTAATGATTGAAATGGCTTGTCAGTCTCCTAACTGCTTCTGCTGCTGTTCCAGATATCAAGGAAGAGGTCACTGTTTACTTAAATGTAATTAAATATCCATTACTAGTATGAAACAGCTGAAAGATAGAGATAAACTATATATTTAATGGGGAGCAATATTTTAAGGTAAGAATTGCGTAGACTTCCTAGACGGACATGTTTTATTTGATTCTTATTATATATTTTTGCATCTAACAATTGCAAATGTGGTGTGAATGTGGAATGAATTTATTTCCAATTTGATCCTAAGGTTGTGACTATGAGACTATGTCTTTCAGGGACACCATTCTGAGAAATGGAAAGGAACCCTGGAGATAATTGGGGAAAGAAGGTAATGTTGGTAGAGAGGCCTGAACAAGCAAGCAATTTGAATAACTTTTATATAGTCCAACATATTTCTGAGAAAGCATCAAGGAAACGGTCCTTGCTTTCTGAGCAGTTGGAGGACTATCTGCTGTTTCTTAAAAATAACAACAGAAATGAACATGTTACACTATAGACTGTTGTAGACTGGTTCTAGCTTATACTACATAGATAGAAGTTGTTTAGTCTCTCTATTCTTGCCATTCATATATGTTTTCTTAACCTCATTCATTACTGTATAATGGCATGCCCCCAACTAATGCGGAACACAAAAAACAGCTTAGCAAAAAAGATCTAACATGGAGAAGTAATGCATGTGTGTTTGTGTAGGCAAATATAAATTGTTCCTATGCTAAAAATTCCTCCACTAACTGAAGGCCAAAAAAAGGGGTGAGCTGGAAATGGTTTAACTACTCTTTCCGACTGCAGCATTTTTCTTCCATACCATGCCATCAACTCCCCAGGATGGCGTTTCTTGGAACAAGACAAGATTACAGGATTTTTAGAGGAACAGGGCGTAGGGGTGTAAGTGTTTGTAAATATCAAAAGATGTAAGATTAGAATAGAAAGAAGTACATTATAAAAGCACATAAGAAAAAAAAAAGCTGGAAAGTAACATTATAACACATTTATAATGCATTTCCTTTCATGTATTCTTTCCCCCTCACTGACATTTTCTGTTCTAAAATATTGTATAATGTGTCACTTAGAAGCAGAGAAAACCTCATTCCTAAACTGGAAACTGTTTTCGATATGTCAAGAAGACAGCATGAAAAGAAACAGTCTGGATTCGATTACAGCCCAACACACATAAGTTTAGAGAAGCATTTTTCCACTATTGCTCCTGACATCTGAAACAGACACAACCATTTATACAAGCAACGTCAGAGGAAAACCCAACAACCCAGAAAACGATGTCCACTCTTTATAGCCTGCAATATCCTGATTTCTGGAATCTGCAACAAATGTCAGATGGATTTTAATAGGCATTCCGTTTTTTCCAAATGATCCATTTTCATCAGCAGCAAAGAAACAACTGTTCTTCCATAACCAGAAAGGATACTGTCACTGCCAATTATAGCACATAAAATGTGAATGTATTTGGTTTCATATCCCTCATACAAACAGGCGGAATATCTTGGTGTGAAAAGATTAACTGGTCAGTTTGGAGGTCTCTGTGAACGACTGGTCACCTCCTTCCAGAGGAATAATTCTGGGACAAACACAAATGGACAGGAAAGCAGATTTATCCTGTCTCCTTCTCCTCTATGCAGCTCAGGAGGCTCTGCTAAATAAAGTCCACACCATCACTCCTTCATTCCTGCAGGTCTTGTTGTAACCTGAGAATGTTTGCACTGTGGCTGAACTGAATCAGGACTGCAATTCTATACCTATCTGAGTGCAAACTGAATTAATTCAGTCAGACCAATTTCTGAGTAGACAGGTCTAAAACTGCACTGATAGTCTACACTGAATGCCTCCTCCGTTCCACTCAAAAGACCATTTACCAGTAAGAATTTTCCATCTAATTCAGCATCTCTTCCAGCCCTTCCCTTGCCTCCCTCCCCATGCTCCATTTCTAAATCTCACTTTGAAAACGAGTTCTGGTAAGCCTCCTGCCCCTTTGGTATGAAAGGCATGGGGTTATTTATGTTTCAATAAAGGGACTGATTCTCTTCATATTCTCATGAAGTTCTCCAAAGAAAGAACTGCATGAGAAAGATACTACTTTGCAGTAAAGTAAGCTTTGTTGTCGTAAGACATCCATAACAACATTATTGCTGTGATATTCCAAGCAAAGGCAATAATGCTAAAAAGAACAGAGGGTGCATCCAGACAACCCCTTAAAAGCGGGAGCTCCTGTGTTTTCACGTGAGGCATCCAGTCAATGCCCCATGTAAAAATGAATTAATTTGGGACAAAGCAGGAAAACCCTGCTTTGTCGAGAGGAAATTTGTCAGCTGGAACAACCCATGACTTTCAGAAGACCTGCGTCTTTCCAGGCATGGGCATTGTGTAGATGGGAATCGAGCCGCACAACTTCTAGTGCCCATCTACACAGCTGTCTTGGGTTCCTTGGCCTCCTGGAGCCTAAGAAACCAAAGACAGCCCTCACCCACTCCCAAAACCCAATTTAAAAGCCTTTAAAATCACTCACGCCCCCCTCCTGGTGCATCATTTCTACACACCAGTAGAACTTCAGAGATGGGGAAATGGCAGTCAATTATTTTCTTTTTTAAGGCTTTTCGGTGGGGGGGGGGGTTGTTTTGTGTCCCAGTGCCCTGCTGGAAAGTCATGCCAGGCATGTAGACACCCCCCCCCCCAAAAGCACATGCTTTCTGGGGCGTGTGTGGACTTCAACCTGGACACAATCACATTTTTAAAACCAAATTGCTCCTGGTTTAAAGGGCTACGTGGAACTGCCCTGAAAGCAAGGAACAGATGAAACAATACAAAAACAAAAATAATTCACAGTTTAAAGAAAATGTTACCCAGGAAAGAAACCTGAGAGTGAATACAGTTCCAACGTATCTTCAGTCTTAACAGGAATAAAATTATTTCATAATTCTCTACATTTTGTTGTCATTCAAACTTATGTTCTTCCTCTTTTTTCCCTACCTCTTGCTAATACCAAATTTAGGCATCTATCCTATAGAAACTTATATTAATTTTATCATATAATTTTGTTATTCAGAAGAGTGCTGACTAATCTCTATAGAACCAAAGAAGTTTTTTTACTCCATTTTTCTTAAAATAACCAGTAATTATAGCTGCAATCCCATGAACATTGACTTCTAAACACACTACACGGCTTTTATGTTTTTCAGCTAATTACATTCATAGTCCATTTTACTCTAGGGTGTCAGGAAAACTAACTCATGATGTGACTTGCATCCATGTATCACAAATGCTTCACAATAGAGAACAGACCACACAACTAGACCAAGGAGACCATGGAGGAGTGATGAGAAGAACTCTAATGTCTGAAAATATAGTCTTTCTAAAAAATACTCTAAATGGATATGATAACTCATTTGCAAATGGATCATTTATATCTCTAAGAAAAGCAGAGGGCTATGGCTGGGAATGCTGGTATGCTGCAAAGGCTTTGGGGATCACATCCAGTTATTCCTGACTGTAAACATGCACCCCTAGCAGCTGAGTTGTTTGAAATACAGTGTGTTTCAAAAAGATGGACCCAATGTGAAATCACTATATCTCTGCCATCACAAACCACCCATGAATGAAACTCTTAACTCTTCAAAGGGATATAATACAGTGTTTCAATAATTTGTCTAAGTGATGCTATTTATTTATTTATCTATCGTATCAGAAGCGAACCAAGGGTACAGTTGAAATATATATATTTAAAAACACGAAGTTTTAAAACTTGGCATTGTATTAAATGTCCTTTGACCAGTAGCTGGCTGCTTGCAATGTCTCTGGTATTGCTATAAGGAGGTCCTCCATTGTGCATGTGGCAGGGCTCAGACTGCATTGTAATATGTAGTTTGCTCTTCTCCACACTCGCATGTCATGGACTCCACTTTATGGCCCCATTTCTTAAGGTTGGCTCTGCATCTTTTAGCGCCAGAGTGCAGTCTGTTCAGCACTTTCCAAGTCACCCAGTCTTCTGTGTGCCCAGGGGGAAGTCTCTCATTTGGTATCAGCCATGGCTTGAGATTCCGGGTTTTAGCCTGCCACTTTTGGACTCTCGCTTGCTGAGGTGTTCCTGAGAGTATCTCTGCAGATCTTAGAAAGCTATTTCTTGATTTAAGGCATTGGTGTGCTGGCTGATATCTGAATAGAGGATGGGCCAGAGATGCCACTACCTTGGTCCTTTCATTATTGGCTGCTACTTCCCAGTGGATGTCAGGTGGTACAACGCCAGCTAAACAGTATAATTTCTCCAGTGATGTGGGGCATAGACATCCTGTGATAATGCGGCATGTCTCATTAAGAGCCACATCCACTGTTTTAGCATGGTGAGATGTTTTCCGCACTGGGCATGTGTACTCAGCAGCAGAGTAGCAACATGCAAGGGCAGATGTCTTCACTGTGCCTGGTTGTGATCCCTAGGTTGTGCCAGTCAGCTTTCGTATGATATTGTTTCTTTCACCCACTTCTTCCTTGATATTCAAGCAGTGCTTCTTATAGGTCAGAGAACGGTCCAGGGTAACTCCCAGGTATTTGGGTGTGTGGCAATGCTCCAGTGGGATTCCTTCCCAGGTAATCCTCAGAGCTCAAGATGCTTGTCTGTTCTTCAGATGGAAAGCACATGTCTGTGTTTTAAATGGATTAGGAATCAGCTGGTTTTCCCTGTAATAGACAGTAAGAGCACCTAAAGCTTCGTAGAGCTTCTGTTCAACCATTTCAAAGCTCCCTGTTTGAGCAGTGATGGCGCGATCATCAGCATAGATGAAACTCTCTGTCCCTTAGTGATGCTTATTTATGTATTATGGTCTCATTTGGTATGGGCACATTTGTTTGAGACTCCTCTTTTGTATTGTGCAATAGAACTACAACTCCCAATTTCCTCTCCATCGGATATGCTGTTGGAATTTGGGGTTCATCATCCTGAAGGCTAAAGGGATCATCCTCTATAAGACAGAGCACTAGAACCCTGCTTTTCCCCATCTCCAACATGATTTCCTCACTTGCCCCCATTCCATAACTTATTCATGCATTTCTGCTTTCTGTTTATAATGGAATTACAAAACGACAGATTCATCTATTATATAGAGGAATTACACTGCTTCCAAAAAGGGTGTATTTAAAATGTGTCAGGCAATTAATTTATAGAATTATCAGTAAACAGGCAGTTGGCTTATTTAATGGAATGATTCTGTAAATAAGCTCTGATTTTTCAGAACCTTATAAACTTTGCCTTCTTTCTTTGGGACAGGATAAAAAAAATTCTTACTGGTCTTACTCCTGAACTCTAGATTTTGCTCAGGTTCTGTAAATGCAGACTTATATAAGATGCATCACTAAAGGATGAAAAGAGGAAAAATGCAACCCCAAAGATTACACAACCAAAGTTTACACATATATATCTGTTGATGCAGAGCTGTCAATGGTGTAAATTGTAGATACTGGTTTGCATCTAACTGGTTAATTCCAGCTGTTAAATGGTGATTCATTGCATTGGTAAAAGCCATTAATTCAAAGAGTCTAGTTTAGTCAGGACTAACAGTAGGATTTAGGCAGAATCTTAATCTCTTTTTTCTGATACATATTTTCTTTTTATCCTATTTGAAGTAGAACAGGAAAAGCAAGATCTGCAGCGGCTGTAATTTGGGGGAAAGTATTAGCTTTCAATAACAGCTGCTGAAACAAAGTGGTTTCTGTCTCTTGGTATATTACTAGTTTACGCATTTTCAGGAATTCATGAAAAACAGAAACAGCTTCAGGCTGTCTGAACTTGGCTTCCCAAGCAATTTCCTTTAATGCCAATATAGATCTGTGCCTTATTTGTCCGATTAATAAACTGACCATCTGAAATCATTTACTTAAATTACATCTAAACCTGTAATTCTTAGTAAATCAACACCGGACTCCTTTATTGATGAGGGAGGGACAAAAAACTACACAGATTTGCATTTTTCTGTCAACAGTAGCAATGAACGTTTAGTATGGCAAATTATCTTTCAGAAAATATATACTGAAATTGGGCATAATGTCCACATTTATTCATTTGTTATACCCACCTTCAGCAAAAAATAAATAAATTAAAAGTGCCATTACATACATTTTGCCCATGACATGGAGCTTTATGACCAGCTGGGAGCACCAATGGCAACATGAAATGTAAGGTGATGGGCCAATAGGGACAATGCAGTCTCAGCCTGGGTAGACCAAGTGACCAACCCGCTACTACACTGTGTTCAACAGGGACTTCTGGGGCATTTCTGCTCCCACATTTCCCATCCAGTATAGACTCATCATGCAACTCCTGGAACGATTGCATCAGCACTGCCTCTGAAAAATCCTGCAAATTGCTTGGGAAGACAGGTGGACAAATGTCAGCATGCTGGAAGAAGCAAGAGACCACCAGCACTGAAGCAATGGTCCCCCGCCATTAACTTTGCTGGATTGGCCACGTTGTCTGAATGCCCAATCACCATCTCCCAAAACAGTTGCTCTACTCCATACTCAAGAATGGAAAACAACATGTTGGAGACAGGAAAAGAGATTTAAAGATGGGCTTAAAGCCAACTTTAAAACCCGTCGCATAGACACAGAGAACTGGGAAGCCCTGGCCTTTGAGCGCTCTAGCTGGAGGTCAGCTGTGACCAGCAGTGCTGTAGAATTTGAAGAGGTACGAATGGAGGGCGAAAGAAAGAAACGTGCCAAGGGAAAGGTGCGTCAAGCCATCTCCAACCAGGACTGCCTTCCACCTGGAAACCGATGCCCTTACTGCGGGAGAACATGCAGGCCAAGAATAGGGCTCCCTAGTCACCTACAGACCCACCACCAGGACACCAAACTTGGAGGGCAATCTTGCTCGGACAATGAGGGATCACCTAAGTAAGTAAGTAAGTAAGTAAGACATCCTCAGAGTCAAAGGGCTTTTTGGATGTGTGATCCAGGTGAATCCAAACTCTTTTCTGTCATTCTGCTGTTTGAGATCACATTGCCTTCTAGCCCCTTCTGACTTACAGAGACCCTACAATGATCCTGTCACACTTTTGTTCAAATGGGGGTTGCCAATCCCTTCTTCTGAGGCTGAAATAATGTGACTTGCCCAGGGTCACCCAGTGTTATTTTATGACTAAGCAGGGAATGGAACTCTGAACTCTCAGTGTCCTTTTCCTACACTCAAACCACTACACCGCATTGGCTGTCAACGTCTATGCCTATCTATCCACATTCCAATGGAGCAATAGCTCACAGCCAAGGGAGAATCATAGCAGCCTATTTCAAAAAGTAACAGAGGATCGATTAGGATCATCTGACACTCCAGGGAAAGAAGAGACCTAGAAGCAAATGTGTACTCACCCCAAAGGGAACAGTACCTGAGAGAAGTACTTTTGCAGTAGTAGAACTGTATTTCTAAGGCTCACTAAAAGCTGCCAATTATTCTCAAAATGTTGACACTGAAAGAAATTTTCCTCTTTGGGGTCATCGTTTCTAGGTAGAAGCAAGAATACCAGCACTAATCTTTGTCAATATTTTATTCTGCTTCTTTAGGGTCTGACATCTAGGTATGTAAGGATCATCTACTGAGAGCAAAGGGATAAAAGAGACTATTATTAGCGATAGTAGGACACAAAATTAGCCCTTGGGAAAACAGAAGGTAGTTCTGTGAGAATAGAAAATGTAGAGTGTGGTATTACTTGAAACAAGAACTTAAATGTGTCATGTTAATTATTTGATTTTATTGCCCTAAATTATTTTCTTTCATCTATTTTGATATTATTTCTGTGCTCTTCCCTCCCACCTCTTGCACACACATCTGGAGACATACAGAATTCCTGATGTGGAAAGGAATAGTTCTTCAAGAGATGCGTGTTTGAAGGTTACATATCAATGATCCCTGGTTGAAGGGATCCCAATCCAACAATCTCAAGTCAAGCTATGGTGATGGGACCTGGGTTTAATTCAGTATCTCTGCCTCTGAAGGGACAGATCTGACTAATTTTGCCTTCCTCTTTTTGAGTGGGCTCGTTTCAGAGGTTAGGTTGCTGCTAAAAGAGCCTAATCCAATTCAGATCAACAGAACATTTTTGGGCAGTGAATCAGTTTTAGCCCTTCACTACCTACTTCCTCCCTTAGGAGCTCCTGAGACTGTTGTTATGTAACAATTTGAGTAGTGTAAAGGAACTTGTAGTGTGTGACTCCTTCCACACTAGCCAAAGTGCAACACAAATCTTTCCAAAGATCAATTGTGTCATCACTCAGCATGACAGACTGTTGAGTATTGTGGGAGTAGAAGTCCAAAACACCTGGAGGGCTGAAGTTTGTCCAGGCCTGACCTAAGGGAAGCCTCTAGAAATAGCAAGGAAGAGATTTAAAAAAAATCTTTGGAGTAAAACAGGGCACAGGGAGGTGAGGGTAGGGCTTCCATGTCACCTCCCTGGGCTACCTGAGCCTAGAAAGTGTGAGATGGCTTGATATGCCATCTGGGATTGTGGTTGGCAATCCTAGAAGGTTGTCCCCACAGTCCCACACAGGCAGAGGTCCATATCTTCAAGGAAAATTAGGATCTTTGCAGGTATTTTTTTTTACTCAGGTGTAAACTGAATTAAACAGTTTATCCCATTTTACCCCTCATTAGTCTTGGGCGTCTTTGGATGCCTCAAGCTAATGCAACATTGACACTGGATTATCTGCCAGTGTAGGTAGCACCTTGGTTTGTTGGCATTGCTAAGGCTGGCTCTATGCTGCCTTATATCCCAGGATTTGATTCTAGATTATCTTCTTAATCCAGATTATCTGGCAGTGTCGACTCATATAATCCAGTTCAAAGCAGATAATCTGGGATCAGATCTTGAAATATAGGGCAGTGTAGGCCCAGCCTTAGTTCTTCTGTTTTGCTTCTGATATGCCACCCATCTATAGCCTGTGAAATAGCATCTCTCCCATTGCATTTTTCTTAGCCAGATCTTTCTCTAGCCTAGAAAACTTTGCCTCATAGTTCTTTGTTTCAGCTAAAAATCAAAAGATAGTTCACTCTGGAGTTTTCTATCAGTTCTTTACAGCTATGGATCATAATTCTACACTGCCTCTTTAAATGTTTAAGGATCATATGTGTTGCTTCTAAAATGGCAATCTTTTCTATTTATATTATCCATAAACGATCTTAGATTATCTATATTAAATATTCAAAAGGTCTGACCTGAATTTTTTTATAGCTATGATTTCTATGCTCAGCAATGGTAGGTAACACGCATTTAGTAATGAGAATTTTGACCCACCATTTAATTATTTTTTCATTATTTTTCCCCCAAGATGCTGAGATTAAAATGGTTCATTGACTTAATGTGCTGGCTTTGTGTTAAAGCCTAAAGAAGTCAATAAATCCCATAGCTCCATACACTTTTAATGTGGTCAGAAGGCTTAACTATCTTTTTCCTTAAGGACTTCACAAAGGCTGCTGGAAGCTGAAATTATGCTACTATTCAACCTGAAATGTTAGACTCACTGATTCATGAGAACATTTTCACATTTAATCCATAAACCAAAAGAAAATTAACTTCAGAAGCAATTTCTAAAGCACAGAAGTGCTTGGATATTTTATACAACTGAGGTTAGTACAAGTTCTGTTTTGTAATTGTCTCTTCTGTGATGCTTTATTTTTCAAGAATGAATTCTGGCATTTCAACAAATTATGACTCTTACTGACTGCTTCTTCAAGCAGGATGACAAGGAGCCCTGAGGTTTTTCAAAATGGAAAAAATGGTTGCCATTCCCATCACCCCAAAAGGTTTTGCAGCACAAGCATACACATGAGAAAAGAAGACATAAACTGAAAATGAAAGGATACAATATACAACACTATATTTTAAACCTGCTATTTCCACTATCTGTTTGCTTAGCAAATTCTTTAACTAAAAAGGTGGCAAGAACTAACATGGTATGTTTGAAAGTAATAGAATCCAAAAGAAGCGTGTTCTCCTCTTTCTGCTTCAGCAGATATAGACCTGTATACTCCACCCAAAACACCCTACTGTCATCAGCTGAGAAACATTACATACCCACATATCTTAGATGGACTAAGATCTTTACATATCCCTCAAAAACATCCTTGCCATCTTCCCTCTATGTCCCATCTTGCAATTTGAGATCATCCGGGGAAGCCCTGCTCTCACTCCCGCCAGTGTCACAAATATGTCTGGCAGGGACGAGAGACAGGGCCTTCCCGGCTGTGGCCCCCCACCTGTGGAACTCACTTTTCACTGAAGTAGGATCGGCTCTGTCCCTCCTGTCATTTAGGAAGAAATTGAAGTCGTGGTTCTGGGACCAGGCTTTTGGACAACAGACATAGATAGCACTTTGGACATGGAATTGGATATGGAATTTACTGGAATGATGTTATGGCTATTAATACTGTTTTTTACTGTTTTAATTAATGTTTTACTTATTGTTTTAATTGTTATTATATTGCTGTGTTATATTTAATGGCATCAAATTGCTGCGAAACGTAAAGCATCCTGAGTCCCCCTTTGGGGGTTGAGAAGGAACGGGAGAGAAACACTGGAAATAAATAAATAAATGTATCGATTGGAAATCACATTTTGAATTGTGATACTTGTATTGTGTCACATTAATGATACTATGGCAGACAAACGTATTACTTCAAAATTATATTTAGGGCTGAATCTACACTGCCATATAATCCAGATTATCAAAGCAAATAATGTAGATTATCTGTTTATATCAGTTTACACTGCCATATAATCCAATTCAAAGCAGATAATCTGTATTATATATGGCAGTGTAGACGAGGGCCTTAATTTTGCTTTTTAGTGCACAATCAGAAACACAGACCATATACACTGCCATATAATCCAAGATACGATCCCAGGTTATCTGATTTGAACTGCATTATTTGGCAGTGTAGACTCATATAATCCAGTTCAAAGAAGAAAATCTGGGATCAGATGCTGGATTATATGCAGTGTAGATCCAGCCACAGCTGAAAAGAATAAAATTCAATCTGCAGTAGCTCTTTGATGTTTCGTCTCAGGGTGAGTAGTGGTGGTGGTGGTGGTGGGGGGGGGGTGTCAGTTATTCTTTTAGGTTCTCCTAGGATGACCTAAGGCCCCTTCTACGCTGCCATACAATCCAGATTATCTGGTCAGAAAATCCACATTATCTTCTTTGAATTGGAATATATGAGTTGACACTGCCATATAGCTCAGTTCAAAGCAGATGATGTGGATTTTATATGACAATGTAGATGGGGCCTGAGCTGTTGGTAAATGGGGTTCATACAGTCTCTTACTCATAGGGTTGTCAGAAATTAAAGCTTCTTTGATGGCTAATTACAACAAAACATAGATAACAAAAACATTGACAGATCTAGATGTTTGTAAATGTACCTCATTGTTATGCTAGCTGTTCATACTGATAAAGAAGCTGCCAGCCTGAGGAAATGTTATGGAAAAGTTATAAATATTTATATGTCTTGAGAATATAAATTTATTACAAATTCCACAAACCTGAAAGCTTTAATATATTCCTTTCAAAGCATTACAGGATAAGAAACACCAAGTCCCCTTGGAAATTATGATTAGATTCTTTTCAAATCTAGAAAGGTTTCCTTAATAAATCCTTTCAGTCTTTCCGTAGCCAGAACTACCTCACTGTATCAAATAAATTTCAAAATATTTGTGAAATTCCATAAAAGATCAACCTGCAATACACCAAGGAAACAGCCAGCAAATATAACTATTTCAAGCTGTACACACATTTATCAATATGCTCCTATAAAACCCTCTTTTGTTTAAGAGAAAAGATTCTTGTGATTCCCTTATGCACCAAAAAGCATGGTCATAATAAATCAAAGTGTTTGCCTTAAATATCATGCCATCTAAGTGGAGACCATATTCTGTGTGTGTACATATGCCTTCAAATCACATATAACCTTATGGAGACTCCTTGAATTTTACCAGGTGTTATTATATTTATTTCTTTACAGTATTTATATTCCGCCCTTCTCACCCCACAGAGGATTCAGGGCGGATTACAATGTACACATATATGGCAAACATTAAGATACAGACAAACAGTCAGAGGCTATTTAACTTTTCTGGCCTCCAGGGGAGCTGTCGCTTTCATCATCCATCTGCAACACTGATGAAGTACTTCCGCATTCCCTGCATGCTTTTGCTGGAGTGCTTTGCTGGATACGCAAGAAGTGATTTTACCAGGTGCTATAGGTATAGTTTGAAATATACCTATTGTACCTGGTTTTGATTGACTCTGCCGAGCTTCCAAGACAAGACAAAATATAGTGCCTTTAGGGAAGGCATCTTCAAATTGTGGTCCTCTAGTTGTTTTGGCTTCCAACTCCCAAAAGCCTTAGCCAGCTTGTTCAATGGTCAGGAATTCTGTTAGTTGGAGGCCCAAACATCTGGAAGGCTGCATGTTGAGGATGCCTACCTTAGGGTGTTTAGCTCTAGATCATGAATGAGCAAACTTCCAGGTGTTTTGAACTTCAAGACCCAGAAATCTCAGCCAGCTTACACCTGGAGGGCTCAAGTTTACCCATGCCTGCTCTAGCTTCATAAATGAAGCCACATTTTCCTTTGGCTTTTCAGAAAGAGCAGCAACTGTATGGTGTATTACTCAAGCTACAAAATACCCAAAGCCGAGACAGGTTTTAACCACTGTGGAGGGGAGGGGGCAGAGAATTGAGTCCCAAATGTTTATTTGTTGTCTCAAATAAACCTTTGAATCTTTCTGGAGAGAGTGTAACACAGGCACTGCCTTTCTCCCTCCTGTCATCGATTCCCCGCCTGACTTCATTCTTTGATCAGTATCTATTATGAGCTACTTGTGGAGGCAAAATTGGCAAAATTTGAGAGAGTTTTGGCCACAAAGTGGGATGCAGGAAAGGAGGGGTTGGGTGCCCTCACACTTCTTCAGGCTCCAGAAGCTCAAAGAACTGGGATGGCAGTGGGAATCAGTCCTGGAAGTAAATCCCCACAGGCCCAGGACCTCAATAAACCTGGGCCTTTCAGTAAGGACTGGTTTTGTTCAGGAGTTTAACCCAGTTTAGTTTGGGTTAATCCAGGTTTACCGGAGGCATTGACTGGATGCCTCCAGTAAATCCGTTACCTATCATGAGTTTTGGGCATGTCTGGAAGGGTCCTGAGACATCCTTGCTTGCCCCCAGCTTCCGTCCCTGCATTAGACCCCGTCCTGCTCTCCCAGAATGCTAGCATTTTTAGGATTTTGTAATACAGAACTTTTTATATCATTATTCATTTTTCACCAATTTTACAATGAATGTAAAAACAAATATTAGAAGTAGTGATACTATCAAGAAAGATAAAAATGCATGGAGTATAGTAAGGTCCCAGGTCCCCTTCCACATTTCTGGGCAATAACTTGTACTAGGTTTGCTCCCTTCTTCTCATCCTGGCGACAGTCAATTTATCCAGCCCAAACAGAAAAATGTAACAATAACAGCAATGTACAAAACTTTTTGCTATCTTGTCATGAAACCGAGAATCTGCTTTTTGCAAGAGTCCTTAAGGAAGTAGAAAAAAAACGAGGAAATCTAGAAATGAAAATTTTAGCACTGCAATAACTGAAAATGTTGCCAAAGAAAAAGGGGCAAGCAAAGTTGATCAAGATAATGTGAAAACAGGGAAGGCAAGAGTTTTAGGAGTGAATGGTTTTCAATGTTTCACTCTGCAATGCTAGAAATATAGGAACAGAAGGAAATTTCATTTTAGAAAGAACAATTCTTATTTGATGAAAACTCCGCCCCACTCCCCCAGTAACTACGCACTTGGTTCTCTGAATGCCTAATGGAAAAGCTCTAATCTTCCCTGATATGGAAACTTGAGCACCATAAGGGCTGTAGTCAATAAACTGAACACAATATCCTTGCTTTCCCTATATGCTTTTACTTAGATTAAACAGAACAACCTTTTTGAGGAAAGGTGGTAGGTTGCTTGACAATGAAGGACCTAATACTGTGAGTAGAATGATACTGGAGTAAATGTATGTTATCTCATGAGGCAGCACACAAGACTAGACAGAAATGAAATGTTGTATTTAAGAATAAATGAAATGCATAGGGCTGTTTTCTCTATACTGGCTTTGTTTGGAAACCAATTAATCAAATGTTTCTGGGTTAGCAATCTGGAGGTCTGATAATGGATGACCGATTGACTTGTCATTTTTCTTTTGGTTAAGCAAAAATAGGAGTGTGCCTTGCAGCTGCACTGCAACAAACTGGCTATCAAAATTAAAATAATAGACTTTGAAAATCAGGTCACACATTGGAGAATGGCATATCTATCACTGCTTCCAATCTATTTCTATAGTTTTCTTTAATAAATGAGTCAATTTGTCAGCACCTAAAAATCTTACTTTAAACCTAGGGAATTTTGATCCTATTATTTGGGGGAAAGCATTACATTTCATTAAGTTCAATAATACTAAGCATTTATATTACCTCTTGAAGTTTTTCCAAGCACTTCACACATATCATGTCAGCAACATTACATCAAATTCATAATAGAGGTTGTTATTTATTTATTTATTTCAGTATTTATATTCTGCGCTTCTTACTCCGAAGGGGACTCAGGGCGGATCGCAGAAAATACACATGTGGCAAACATTCAATGCCATTTTATACATGGACAAGGCAGACAATTATGCATAGACATATATATATATGAGGCTTTGTGCTTGATTCGGGCCATGGGGCGGGGGGCGGGGAATGTGCTGTCACTCCATCTCCTTGCCAAAGAGTTTTATTCGTAAACTTCCTCCTTTGATTGATACCCGGCATTCCTTACAATACCTCCCCTCTTTTAAAAAGTGGTACCTATTTATCTCTGATTTTGCTTTTGAACCACTAGGGAGGCAGAAGCTGAGCTAAAGGCCAGGAGCTTGCCCTGACCTGGGCTTCGAACTGACAAGATTTACTGCAGCTAGTGGTTTAACCTGCTGTGCTAAAGCCCAGCCCTTTTGCTGTTATCTTCATAGTTCATCATTCAAAACAAGTGTTCCAGGCATAAAATGCAGTCCACAGGTAATGCAGTTATTCTAATATTGCCCAGGTTCACTGTTGCTGAAACTAGATTGCAAATGCAGGAACCTCAGAGAATATCAAAATATGTCATTTCCTTTTAAGAAATAGAAATAATCCACATTTATGTAAGGTTATTCAAAGCAGGCTCTTCAAGGTGAAGATACCACAACCATCAATTCATCTTCTATAGAGAAATGATAGTTCAAGAGAGGTAAAGAAACTCCAGAAAGAAAGTAAAAATGCAGCAGCTGGTGAAGAATCGTTTAGAAAGAAATACAATGGAACTTTATAACTTTACTGTTTATACTGTCCAGAAGAAAGCAATGTTAAAGTACTCCTGAATGCCCTTTACCTCAAAAGCCATATGATAATCATGTAAAAGAGTACTGCTTAAAGATACAACTGGACTCAAGCTGAAAGGATGCTCAATTGTTGATATGTTCTGAACTTAAAGAAAATTCCAAAGCTGTGCAATGTATACAACAGAAATATGGAACATGAACAGCAGAAATTAGAAATTGTAAAAGATGAAATGGTACATATAAACATAGCAGTACTTTTCAAACAGATCATTACATAGACTTTGACCCTGGAAATGACAATCTAGCGGAAAGCTGGATTATCTTAATATCGGGAGTGTAATGTAGCAAAGGTGATTAAGGCTATAATGCAACATATGCATGACTAATATCAATAAGACTGCATGGGAAACCTATCAAACAAACCACCATCCAAGTTTGTGCTCCAACTACAGAGGCAAAACAAGACAAAATCCAAGATTCAAGGCAGGCATCTGGTAACTGATTGATCAAACATCCAAACAGGACATGCTGATCATAGATGAAAAATACATCAAAAGAAGGAAACAAGGTAAAACCAACAATTGTTGGAGAATGTGATGTAGGAACAAGAAATGAAGAACAACAGTGACTTTTCACATATTATTTTCAAATTTTGTGACATGAACATTTTGTGGGAAACATTAGGCAACTGAACAGTCAGCCATATACTTTGATATCATCTGATTACAATACAGGAATCAAATCAACTACAGAACTGGTAGCAGAAGATTTTTTTATCATGTCAGAAGCGACTTGAGAAACTGCAAGTCGCTTCTGATGTGAGAGAACTGGCCGTCTGCAGAGACAATGCCCAGAGGATGCCCGGATGTGTTACCAACCTGTGGGAGGCTTCTCTCATATCCCCGCATGGGAAGCTGGAACTGACATACGGGAGCTCACCCTGTCTCGGCAACCCACCGTAGAAGATGAATTAGCTCCATAATATCAGGGAACACAGAACCAGCAATGGATTCAGCAGAGACTATTAACTGCTAATATCAAAATTTACAGTGAAACCATTCATAATGCCAAAAGTCAATCTAAATAATATCCGTATAGAATTTAAAGAACATGTAAGAAACCAGAAAATTGTGACTCAGAACCAGGGAAATTATTCAGAAAGCATGCTAAAAGAGTGTTATCTTTCAATAAAACAGGCCCTCAACTGTGGAACTGGTTGGGCTAGGGGTACTGATTCTTAATATGTAATAGATTTTTGTGTGTTTTTAATTATTTTGTTTCAATGTTTCAATGTTTTTAAACTTTATATTTCAGTTTGTTTTAGCTATTTTGTTGCAATATATAACTTAAGCTGTTTCTGGTCCTGTGTGTGAGAAAGGGGGGATATCAATAAAATAAATAAACAAATATTTCAGGCTAAAAGGTATCAAAACCTTAGTGTATGATGGATGAAAGGCTTGGAATAATTAAGGTTGGATGAGGAAACATTTTCAATTTTACAAGAGCAGTTTGAATTACCTTGATTTTTTAATTAAAGCAGAATTTTAATGTATAAGCAGGGGTGACATTAGTGTAATAACGGAGATAATTTTTGAATGTAAATAAAAATGTAATGAAGCAAAAGTACAAAGTGATAAAAATAGGATCGGTTCTGGCTGGAACTGTTCAGAAATCTGTACAAGGGACAAAGAGAACTATTATAATATAATCAGTGCAAAGACATAGAACACAACAAAAAAGCAGCCTGGAAGATCCAAGAAACCAAAGAAAATTTTGAAACAAGAGTAGGTTGGGTAAATGATTTGGGCAAATAAACAAACAAATACATAAAGAGAATGAAAACCATTCAATGAGCAACCATAAAAAAGAGACAGAAGACATTTCTGAGAAATGTGAGTTGGCACTAAATGCAGCTCCTGCCAGTTCACTATAACATTGGCCAAATTGTCTTGGCAGGCCCTAACTCAAAGGACAGGCAAATCCTGATGCTGGATTTAAATCTCCCCATAAATTAGCTTAATATGGGGCAAGGCTGTGTTAAGGCGATCTAACCCCAGTTTAAGCCAAATCAGTCCTATGCAGAGTTAGCTGCCATGGGGCTGATCTACCCTCAAACTAACCTAAGTGGTTAGTATAGGTGCACCCTTATTTATTATTTATTAGTTATTTACGACATTTATATCCTGTCCTTCTCACCCCGAAGGGGACTCAAGGCAGCTTACATAATTGGCATTATTCCATGCCCAAACAGCAACAATTAAAGCAATGAAATAACTATTTAAAACAACATTAAACAACATATGTAAACATTAGACAAATATTGTGCATAGATCCAAAGCCAGATAATCAAATAACCATATTCATCAATCCAGGATCAGTTCCAAATGCTGGGCCAAATGCTCCCTCCCAAAGCCAAGGTTTAAAACAGTTCTCCCAATTCATTGCCCTCTACTGCAAACCTAATCTTTCCCAGCTCATATGATTATTGGCCATGTTGGTTGATGGGATTTGTAGTACAGTATTTAGGTTGGGAGACTGCTCTGAAGAGTGACATACCACGTAAGAAACAGAATGGAACATGTAAGTTTTAAGGGATGAAAGCCATATGCAATGTTTCATCACTTTTAAAAAATGACAGAAGCATATTTAGCAATGTACCCTGGAATTCTGCCATACAGAAATGCATTTTGATATGCATATTATTATCATATAGTATTTTCATGCCAATCTATTATTATGCATCTTTAGGAAAAATTCATTTATTGAATATAAGAGGCATTTTGGAACTAAAAGACAATCTAATATGAATATTAGTTTTAAAAAAACAAGAGAAAGAACAGTACTTAGAGCAAAACTGAGAACTTGAACAAACAGATCTTAAGAGAATACAATTAGTACCTCAGAAGACTTTTGATAGAATAAATTCCATAAATAGGATACTACTGTTATCGCAAGCCTTTCCTGGGGCTCAGTGCCCATCTGAGATGGTATGAGCCCCATCTACACTGCCATATAATGCAATTTACCTCCATTAAACTATTTTATATGAACCTACACCAACCATATACTGCAGTTTCAAACTGCATTATATGGTAGTGTAGATGGAGCCATGGCTTGCAATGAAAAGAGAGACGCTTTAGGACTTCTTCCATACAGCTGTATAAAATCCCACATTATTGGCTTTGAACTGGGTTATATGGCAGTGTGGACTCAGATAACCCAATTCAAAGCAGATATGGTGGATTACCTGCCTTGATATTCTGGGTTATAAGGCTATGTCGAAGGGCCCTAGGATGTTTACTTAAGCAAGTCCCCCACAACCTCTCTCATAAACTTGTTACAAGATCTAGTCTTTAAAAAACACCAAAGGTTAGTGTGAGAAAGCAATGTACACAGCAGCAGGATCCTCATCATCCCATTTCAATTTCTGCAATGCCCTTTACCTGGAGCTGTCTCCGGGCACTTCCAAACAGCACGAAAATGCAGGTTTTAAATGGAGGGCAAAAACAACAACTCAGGATCTGAGAACATGTCCCTACACAGACCTGTGGGTCCCGGGATTTCTTCCCCCACCACCCTCACAGGCTTCCTCGGTATCGGAACAAGATGGAGGGTGGATGGAGGACATCTGGTGAAATGCTTTTTTAATCACTCTGTTATGCACTGGACTATATATGTGCACATGTCAATACCTAAATATAAATACAAACAGATTCATATATGGGCATATGAGGTTCAGCAAATAACAGAGTGATTTAAAAAAACTTGCACTGGATTTCTCTTTTTTTGTAATTGTTTATTCAAGCTTTGTTTAATATTATAAATATTAAATAAAGAGTTTCAAAAAGTTTTAATTGCTCTCCATTCCTGCTTTCTTGAAATCAGCTGTGTGTCCATTTCACAGCCCAATCACTTGATCAGCTGTTTGGGGCTTTTAAAATGCAGACATGTACTGGAGCAGTTTCCAAAAAAGAAAAAGAAGGAAATTATGTTTTTGCAAGTGCAGGGATATACAGTGATGTAAATATGCACATTTTCTGGCAGGAATTGGGATAAAAGGGAACCTTTCTACCCGATGTTTTTCATCTGTTGCACTGAAGCAGCATAGATTTACTGCTAGCGTCATGTAGCCACATGGGAAATCCCGTGTTTTTGGTGCTGTGTAGATGAGCCCTCTGAAGCATGATTAGAAACTTCATTTGGTCCAAAGAACTGCTGCCAGATTGTTAACTAGGACTGCCTACTGGGATCATACAGCTCTCTTATCGTAACAGTTCCACCAGCTGCCAGTTTGTTTCCTCTCAGGTTGGATCGACCCTGCCATATAATTCAGATTATCAAAACATATAAATCAAGGGTCCTTCTACACATGCATTATAACCCGGGTTAAAGGGGGGTGGCTGGCTAAAAAACATTTAGCCAACATGTGAGAGGAATCAGGAAAAATCAGGTTAAAGGCTGGAAAATAGGTTTTTAAAAACAGCCTTTTAAACCCAATTCCCCCTGAGAAATATGCACCTTTCCATGCCTGTGTAAACCCGCGGCATGGAAAACACATGTTTTCCTTCCCTCCCTCCTGCCCCCTATTTTCCTCTCAACTTACCAGAGAAAGCCTTCCATGCAGGCATGAAACCTTTGCCTCTCTTCCTCCAACAGAAGATCCAAGAGGGTGCCTTGGAGCAAAAATCCCCCCTACTGTACCCAAAGCCCTCCTCCTGCTTTTCCAGAGGAGAGGGGATGGGGGGAGGCTTCAGGCTTTGTTGGAGTCTTCTCTTGGTAAGTGCAGGGGAAATGGAGCACAGGAAAGGGAAGGTTGGCAATGCCAATGCCCACCCCAGCTGATCTCAGATTAGCAGGGGTGAGTATCTGGACACCACTGCTGCAAAACAGTGGAGTTTAGGCTGGCTGTGTGGTCTCTATCCCAAGAGGAAGTGGGATTTAAAATCCCACTTCCTCTTGGATTTTCTGCCTGTCTGGAAAGGGCCCAAATTATCTGCTTTGAACTGGATTATATGAATTTACACTGCCATATAATCCAATTCAAAGCAAATAATCTGGATTTTATATGGCAGTATAGATGGGCCTCAGTGGCTGCACTGGATGCTGCAACTATCTTCCCAGGGAGGCCAGAATGATCCTCTCTTAGTTGTTCTTCTGGTAGCAAGCTAGGACCTTTTTATTTTAAGTAGAAATGGGCTAGGGTGCTGCATTGTTTCAGTTGAATTGTTTTTAACAGCCTAAATTTTTTATTTCATGATTATATTTTAATTGAATTGTTTTAATAACTTAATTAGTTTAATTCTATTGTAGTATTTACATTTTGCATGTTGTTAACTGTATTGCTTTTCAAATTGTGAGCTGCTTGGGATCTTAATCCTGGGGGAAAGTAGGGGAATAACAACAACAACCCAAATTGCATGCACTCTCGCTGGAAAAATACAAAGGTTTATTTTCATTGACTTGCAAATGCTGAAAGATGGTTTGTTGACTTTCCTAATACCTCTTAATTCCAAAATATGAGCTCTTGGTGTAATGGCCTGTTGGTAGTATCAGTGTTTAGCTTTTTTGCATCACCATTTGACAAACAGCAGGTGACTCACCTTAGTGAGGAGAGAAAATTCCTTGCCCCACTTTGAGCCCTTTTTAGGTTTCACTTCAATTATTTAAAAATGGACACATTTCATTTTAATCCACTAATGTATGCTCATTCCAGTGAGTCAGTGGAAAGCACAGAGAGAGATCGAGAGTGAGAGAAAGAACGATTGAGAAATGTGTGTGTATTTGCTGGTGGCTGAAGCCAGCATATTCTTGCAGCTGGCAACAAATTGCATGGTAACTGCCTAAAAACTCTTCATGCTACTACAAGAAAAGATTATTCAAAATAGACAAGTTCTTCTCTATCTACATCTTCAACCATTGGACAAGAATAATAGTTTGAATAGATTAACACAACACCCCACCAGATCTTCGGCACAGAATTTTGAAGCTCCAGAAAACAGTTAAAAAAATTCCCCCAGGCAATATTTAATCTCCCTAGATTAGATTTCCTCAAACTGTACTCCTCCAGATGTTTTGGAAATCAGCTTGCGCAATTCCTAACAGCTGGTAAGGTGGCTGGGATTTCTGGGAGCGGAAGACCAAAATACCTGGAGGAGCACAGTTTGAGAAACACTGCCCTAGATGCTAAGATTCCAGCTCACTATGGGTTGGACCCAATGTTTCCCTTCAGGTTTTTGTACTATGAATTATTTCACTTTGCAAGGTGCATTACCCCAGAGGATTGGAAAGGCTGTTGTGGGGAGCAGAGAGCAAGCTTTTGTCAGAAGCTTACCACATCTGGATTTAACCTAGGGGTGTCAAACTCATTTTCACTGCGTGCCACATCAGCCTTATGGTTGCCTTCAAAGGCCGTTTGAATCAATGGACACAGAATCAGTGGATACAGAGGGCCAATTTTCTTTAGTTTTTTATCCAATTTGGGTCCCCAGATATTTTTGAATGACAATTCCCATCACTTTTGGTAATCTGCCATGTGGACTACAGATTATGGGAATTGCAATCCAACAGCACTTCTGGCTCTGAGGTTAAAGGTTAAAGGACATTTTAACATCAAACATCATATCCATTACCCTCGTATTTAAATGCAAACCCCACTATCCTGACTAAATACAACAAACTGCAGCTTTCCAGATGTTACTGTATCAAAATTCCCATCTGCTCTGATGAGGAATACAGGAGCTACAGTCCAGGATCTGGAGAGCTACATAAAGCGACATAGAAGACTGGATTCAGCATGGGAGCCTTGTGTTTGATACGTGTCATCTTACCCTATCATTTTTTCCTGTCAGTGTTGTTGTTGTTGAGAAGACTACTCTCCTGCATTCACTTAGGGCCCATCCAGACGGGGCCCATATGTGGAATTTCATGCGTTTTTTACTGGAGGCATCCAAATGTCTCTGGTAAAACTGAATTAATTCAAGACAGCGCAGCAAAACCCTGCTTTGACCTGAATTAATTTGATACTCCATTATACCCAAGTCTTCTTGAAAGATCTGGGTCTAATGGAGTATGGGCCTTGTGGGGACTGACCCCCAGGTAGACCTGGGACTACCGAGGGTCATTCTGCACAGCCCAATTTGCTTCTTCAGGACTCGTGGGCCTGGAGAAGCAAAGAGGGAACCCATCTCCTCCTCAAATCCCCCCTCCTAAAACCTTGAAAATGACATAAAAACTTACCAGGCTACCATTATGACTCTCTGGAGCTACCAATATTGTGCTGGAAGGCTGGGGGCTACATAGCTCCTGCCCCCATTTCCTGGCACAACACTGATATATGCCAGGAAGCCCCAAAGACGCATAATGGCAGGCCAGTAAGTTTTTATGTTATTTCAAAGGTTTTTGGGGGGACAACACACAGGAAAGCCCACTTCTTTTGGATGCCCGTGTGAATAGCAACATGAGAGAAAAAAATGGGTTACTTTAACTCGTTTTCTCCCATGATAAATTGTTGTCTGGAAGAAGCCTCAGATATTAAAGGAAGAAAGTGTGCAGAATACCCCCCCCCCCCGCCGAATATGCCATTACACTTGATGATTAGTCATCAATGCAGAAAAGTTATGAACCACCTGATTTACACCATAATGTGGCACATTAATTAATTATCCTCTGGTGACTTGAAATAATGGTCAACATCTGACAACCCTTCTCCTGTCCCCATGCTCAGTGATGCCTGGAAACTGGCCACGGTGGGTTTCCAAGCTCTATGAGGAAAAAAAATTGAGAAGATGGATTTTTAGATTTTACCCAGTTTTCTTAAACATCCATGCCTCACCACTGCTGCCATTTTCCCTCTCAGGTATCCAAAAAGGCAAAAACCAGTGCCATGGTGAACAGAAGAGAGAAGGTTGGCGCTTCTTTTAGACTCTCCCAAGATGGAATAATCTCTTGCCTTTCACCCATTCTGTTCAGAGAAGGAGAATATTCCTTTTTTGATAAGATTTAAAGCAGAGAACTTACATTAATCCATCATCATAGATTTTGGGTGAGTTTTAAAACTAGAATTTCTAGACGGATACATGAGTATATACAGTATGTTCTTTAGCTGAAAACCCAGCCTTTCCAGAGTGTTTGTAGGTCCTCAGTCCTTTGCCCTGAAAGCTTTCCAACATAGACAAAGGGCTCTTTCATAGTGAGTTCCAGAGACTACCAAGGAATTTTTTTTCTTGGAACTTAAAAACCATCCTAGACAAACAAAAAAAAAATGCTCCTTCCCAAGCCAGTAAGAATCAATCCCATAATAAAGAAACTCAATTTTTAAGGCATCCCCTACCTGGTCCCATGGACAGATGATTCCTCCAAACCACATGAAGAGATATCCCATTGCAACCAGGCACGCCCAAACTACGACAGAGAAAACACGAAGAAGCTTCTTGAACACCGGCTCTATGCAGGCAAGAATAAATATGGCAAAGAAAATTGCCAGGGCTGTTGGAACAGTTATCAAGAATGCCACATGGTCTTCAGTTTCCTGCAAGCAAGAAGAAAGGAACATTTACAATTGGCTACATTGCAACCAGCGTTTGCCATCATTATGGCAAACCATGAAATACTTCATTAACTAAATATTTTCAGTTCAATTACTAACTTGGGTAGAAGTACAGACAACCTGGAATTGCATTTCAAGAGTCAGATATTGTCTGTTTAAATTGGAGGCTAGGTGTCATAAGAGAGATTGATTTTTAATCAACGTGAGTTAAAATTCTCCAAGAAAAGAAATACACTTCAAACACATACACACATCTTGCCAAAAAAAAAAAAAAAACCCTGGATGCAGTGTGCATCCTAATGGGTGCTAAAACAATTTACAATGTATTTTTTAGAATTGCACTAAGTCTCTATTATATAGAAGAACATTCTCCAACCTTTGGTCAAGAGCCCATTAGCCTTTGGAACTATAGAGCAGATGCTGTGGAATGAATTAGTTTATGCTTTTCTCTCTGTACACATTCAGTGCACGGACAGAAATGTTGCAATCCTAAATACATACCAATTTTAGTATAGAACATAAGTATAATTGTAATACAATCAAATGATCTATATGAAGGCTAAAACTGAGATTCAAAGAATAATGAAACCCCATAAAGCACAGCAAACAGCTTGTGAAACTACGGTAATATAAATTTCAAAAGCAGTTA
Organism: Anolis sagrei; assembly: GCF_037176765.1. Classification (NCBI taxonomy): domain Eukaryota; kingdom Metazoa; phylum Chordata; class Lepidosauria; order Squamata; family Anolidae; genus Anolis; species Anolis sagrei. Next base: position 140,905,684 of record NC_090024.1, read on the forward strand.
ATTATAGATCAGTATGGCAAATGGCCAAAATTTCCACAGAGCAATAACAAAGGCTTCTGACATGAGCCCAAGAAAGTCTTTTGATCTCACCTGAAATATTTATTTAGAGCAGTGCTTCTTAGGCTATCTGATGTGCAGGACCCTCAATGTGTTTTTCCTACTGTGCCAGGGACCAGAGATGAATTTTTGCCCACTGACTGCAAAGGGCCTGTCCAGACAGCCCCTTTATTGCAGAAATTTCCACAATAAAAAGGGGGCTGTCCAGACGACATTCGGGGCTTTCCCGCATTAATTCGGAAAACCCTGATTTTTGACAAATTAATTTGTTAGTTGATTTATTCAATACCTTCTTAGAAGGCACGGGATAAATCCAGAGCTGTCTAGAACTGCCCAAAGTTTCTACCTTTCTGGGAAACTAGCCATGGACTGGTAACTAATGCTTCAGGGAACAGCAACAGCACACAACCCACTAGTTTGACTAGCACTGATTTAAATAATTCCTATCCAACCTTTCAATTCACCAAATCCACAATGCTGTTTTAACCTGCTGTACCCTACCTTGAGCTGCAAGGAGAGGCGGATATTAGAATTATCATCATCATCATCATCATCATCATCACCATCATCATCATCAAATAAAGCACAACAACAGTCAGAACATTCACATACAGTGCTAAATTACAGTTTAGCATACAATGCATGAATAATGTGGATGTGGAACAAAACAAAAACATTTCATTTCCGCAGTTGCTACTCATGGCTGACAGAACTGATGACCAACAGGTCAGCAGTTCAAATCTGGGGAGAGTGGGTTGAGCTCCCTCTGTGAACTCTAGCTTCCTATGCGGGGACATGAGAGAAGCCTTCCACAAGGATAATAAAACATCTGGGCATCCCCTGGGCAACGTCCTTGCAGACAGCCAATTTAGAAGTGACTTGCACTTTCTCAAGTCACTCCTGACATGGACAAAAAAGTTGCTACTCATGACTTGTTACACAGGAACCAGAAAGTGTGATAGAAAATAATTTATTAAACAAACCAGTAACATACTCTGGTTCATTTTCATGAACTAGAGTTTATTCTAATTCAGAAATACAGTTCCTGCTTTGCATTTAAAAACAAATCAGAAAAACTAAAACTGATTTGAATTTTGATTTTTTTTCATCCAGAATGTATGGGAGAGGAGGAGAGGAGGAAATATTGTACATTATAGAAACAATCTTCCGGTCTGTGTTTAATGCTTACAGATCTAGAATACTGAAAAAGTAATGTCAGAATAGTGGTTATATATGATATTTGGCCAAGTCTGCAATGTTTGACCTCAAGATGTGGTCAGGTTATGTATATCTGCGTGAGATTCCCCCAAAGTTAACATTCACCTAGAGTGCTATCTGTAATGCACCATGTCTGACAGAGTTTTCTCACATTCACTAAATTCAAACCCACTCCTGAATGCACAGCACCAATACTGCACTCACACTGGTATCTTTAAATCTAAGCTATTCCTTCCCACATGTTTCCTGCAGTGCTTCAACTAAAGATGTTTTTAAAGTATCAGCTAACATCTTGAAAAAGTCAGCTATTAAATCACCTGAACCCAGAGCATAAGTAAATCTAAGTGCTTCTGTTGAGTTAACCATCTCTCCCTGTGCATTAATAGAATCGAAAAACTCACTGACTTTAGCACTTGATTGTGGGGTACATAATCCATTTAAGAAATTATTAGTATGACAACTCTCTGGCTTTTGTGAAGAATATAGTGATTCATAATAATCAAATAGCTCTACAATTTCTTTGTTGCTAAGGGGCAATGAGTTAATTGTCTTTTTGAGGATAAAATCTTTCTCCCCTTTTTTGCTCATTTATGTGTATGTTATTTTCCTGGTAGCTCTTTGCTTTTATTTAGTGCACATTCTGCTTCTATATGGAACTTATCATTGGCAAATTGTTCTTCATCAGATGTAGCTTTTGCAACGCTTCTTAAAATCAGTTGTGCTTGCCTTTTATCTAAAGTATGAACTCTGCTCTCATTCTTGAATTGTGTTCAAACATGAAAATATGTTCTAAAATAAACCTCTATTGTAAACCTCTTTTAAAAACATAATCTTTTTTCCTGAGTTGTATTAATAACACACACACACACTATCTTAATGTTTTTGCATGCTATATATATATATATATATATATATATATACAACAACAGAAAGCTGCTAGCAAGTTGTGACTGGACTATTGAGAACCAGCGTTTACAAGAGCTGATGTTCATAATGCTTATGGGAGAGAGAGAGAGAAAAATCAATGAATCACTAAAACAGAAAGTGTATTTCCTTCTTTCTATATGTTAGATTATTATAAAAGATTTAATTCCTATTTGAAACATGTTTTGTATAGAGTTTCATGTTTTCCCATCAGCTTCTTCCAGTTGCTGTCACATGGTGATATGACATTTGAAGAAGTCAAAACCACAAGTTCACTCTTTAACTTTGGTAACAGGAGGTAACTCAACCCTGGCTGTTAACAGGCGTGAAAAGGGGAGTGAAAAAGGTCCAGCCAGTTTAGCACTAAAGCATTTAGTACTAGGTTGCTGTCAGTCAAAGACTGTATACCTGTTACTGCACAACTCTCCTATCTGCAGAACCAGTATACTCACTTTCACTTATCCTGGGATTCACTTATTTTAGGGTCTTATGTACAAGCTCTTTGCAATACCTCTATTGTTCGTCTCATTGAAAATAACAGGGTTAGCTATAATCTACAGTTTCATGTATCCACATGAAGGCTGAAGATATACCCTCCATTAATATGGAGGGGTGCAATGCATTTTGAAAGAGTTTTTAAATACACCATGAAAAAAAATCTATTATAATACAGGATTCTGTTGATCATAGTAACTATAGAAAAATCTTTCATATCTTTTTTGCAATCCAGTTATTTCAAATTGATTCAGTCTGATTTCAGTCCTGTATTGCGGATTCCCTTGGCCCTTTAACCAGTTTTCAATATCAATGGACAGAGTATTCTTCTAAATAGTCTCTCATTTCTAGGACTCATGAGATGTATGGACAGATTATGCAAACAAATATTTGATAAATGATAGAAGCACGTTTCCTCAGTATGAGAAAACCCCCAAGGAGGAGATGAGAAAAATTGCCATTCAAGACATGCCCCATGGAAAATTCTTACTTATTTTTTGCTCCGAAAACAAGTGTTTTATCCCTGAGAAACAGCATTCTGTGCAGAAAATAATTCTGAAATGAAAAATTATTTCTGTGCAAAGAAATGCTTCTAGCTCAAAAAAAGTGTGAATGATGTGCAAACTAGCTACAGCATTTTTGTGCAGAAACAGAATTTTCAGCAGAGAACAATAGTAATTCTGCATTTTTTTTCCAAGGGGAAGAAAATGGCCACTTGTTGCTTTCTCAGTAATGAAATTAGCGAAGAATTACACAGCCCAGGGAGAAATTGTTGCGGGGTTTCCTTTTTCCCCAAGAAGATATAGGTAGTGCTTGAAAACTAGCTTTATTTCCTGTAAAAATGTACTATATGATTCTCTGACTTATTTAAAAAAAATATAATCAGGTGATTAAATAAAACATTGGATTTGCAATTTATAAGTCAAAATAATAGAAACCCAGTTTTCAGAGCATATCAAAGACTTCCTCAGATCAGAACATTGCAATTTTGATAATGAAATTCTACTCAGAAACTAAGTTTCACAGAGTTCAACAGATCTTATTTCCTGGTATGGGGATATAATATTGCAACCAGAATTGTTCCTAATGAAATCATTACCTGATTTCTAAATCAAATATTCCTACACCCCTATATTTCTTGCAAAATTCTCCTTATGATCAACCCTGACATGATTCTACAGGAAATGCCAGTTAAGTATGGTTCATTAGAATCTGCTTTAACAGCAGCCTTATTCAATTGTAGTGACTCTCAAATGACTACAACTGCATGGAGGAAATATGGGAATCCACTACCTCCTCACAACCTTACTGTCTGATAGTGCTACTACTCATATGGCTTAAGTGGTAGTAATACTTTTAGATGTGATGTATACTCACATGATTTTGTATCCTAATTGTATGGGATACAAAACCACAAAGAATGTGTATGTGCACAAAACATAATATTCTCTCACTTAGACTTTCCCTTTTTTAACAGGCTGACAAGGGAAAGAGCATGCAAATAATCATGGTATGCCCCCTTTCTTAGCTCATGGGATATGGGCAAGTGTACCACATTTGTGAATTGAACTTTGTGGATTTGATTGTTTGCTGATTTGATGAACTTATTATCTCTAGGTATCTCTAAGTCCTTCAGGTGACTCACAGAATCTCAAGGCCCTTTCAGACAAGTCCCTAAATGCGGGACCTGTTGTCCCTTTACTGGGGACATCCAAATGACGCCTCTGGTAAAAGCGAAGTAATTCAAGACAAAGCAGGGAAACCTTATGTTGTCCCGAATTGCCTTGATACCCCATTAGACCTGGGCCTTCCTGAAAATCCCAGGTCTAATGCAGTATAGACCCACGGGACTGCTTCTGCAGTCCTGGAGTTAGTCCCCACAACCCACCTTGATTCTTCAGGCTTCCAAAAGCCCAAAGATCCAAGGAGGACACCACCCCCTCCCCAACCCCCTCCCCAAAAAGCCTTAAAATAAAATTAAAACCTACTGGGTCACCATTAGGCTTCTCCAGAGGCCTCCTGAAATGACGTGCCAGGAGGTTGGGGGGGGGGGGCAAATCGCTCCCCCGCCCCGCACCAGGAGTCCTCTGGAGAAGCCTACTGGTGGCCTGGTAAGTTTTATCTTAAGGCTTGGGAAGGAGGTTAGGATGGCCCCATTCCAGCACCCCTCATCCTCAAAGGTGTCCTGAAACCTCTAACTTCAGTATTCATTTTCTTAGTCATGTAGCTATTCTCATCAGTTTTGGCTTCCAGGGCTACAGACATATGCTTTATAAAACTCTAATTTCTGCTTTCTTTTTATCTTCCTCAAGTTCAAAGAAAAGGAAGGACACAACCACAATCTTGCACCAATGCTCTTTCTGCTTTCTAGATGCTTGCAGACAATGTATTGTCTCTTTAATGGCAATATAGTTGGTGAGTATGACAGGGCACAATAAACTGAAAACTCATTCAAAAGGTATAATTTATAGCACAAGCCTGCAATGTTTACTTAGAAAAAGTCCCACTAAGCTCTGAGGAATGTACGCACAGGATTGCAGCCTGACTCAGCTAAACTACATGCAATGAATGTTATGTGGCAAAAATAAGGGAGATTAATTATATGCCTCTGTGTTTTATTTTGTTCAGTTGTTTATGAATTGTATAGAAAGCTCGTGAGACCAGCTGAAGACACCTCAGTTTATTTTACAACCTCCTGAGTAAAGTTTATCTGAGTAGAAAAACTGTTCGGTTTTAGCTTTGCTTGCTGTGTTTGCATGTGAATTAAAAGTCATTTTTACACAAATTCATCAAGTGGACAGTGCAATGTTACTTCTTAATCTATCTACTAATCCCTAGATATGCAGTGTTTCAGTTCCTGGCCTGAAGCCAGCAAGTCCCTAACAAATATTCACTTGGCTATTTGTCCTATCAAGGGGATCTCCTGGTTATGAATACAGAAGGTGAGTGTGAATCATGAAGTCCTTAAGATATTGCCCAGTGGTAACTCTTGGGTGCACTAGTATGCAAAGCCAGTGGCAAGCAATGCTGGATGCCACTGTATCTGAAGGGATGCAAAACCTTTTCCTCTGATTAAGAACCCCTCTACACAAGCCACAAAATCTGGGGTTAGTCCAAAACACTGCTGCTCCAAACCAGGCCTGTATCCTGTCATGGTGTTTCCACCACTCCGCTTCCTGAACCACTTCAGCAGCAGGAGTAGAGCCTTCACTGTCAGTTGGTCCAAACCTCATTCAGCCCTGCTGGACATCTACCCTGACCATTGTTTTTTTTCATCACCACAGCAGTGGCCACAGAGCTCCAGAGAGCTCCTGGCAATCATTCGGTGCCTTTAGCAATATAAGCAAAGGCAGATGCTCAAATAAGAGAGGGGAGGGGGGAAGGAGGGGATGATCTCTCTGGAGCCTGTGGCCAACCCTTTCCCAACAAAAACCCCAAAGGTAAGTTCCATCCTGTTTTCCCCATGCCACAGACTGCAGGGGAAGCAGCACTGTGTGAATGGTGAGGCCAGTGCCAGACCAGCTGATCACACATGCAAAATACGGAGATGCTCTGGACCTTCAGGGAAGCTCTGCGGCATTTCCTGATGTTACTTGACGTGGGGCAAAACTGTATTGAGATGTCCCTGTGTGCCATGTAAATGCCATGGAATAATTTCTCACTCACTCTGAGGTATGTATGTGGTCATTGGGCATTTTAAAAGTACCAAAAGTTGTTGGCAGCAGAACTTTGTAAAAGAAAGAAAGAAGGGGTGGGTGGAGGGATGGATGAACAAACAAACTCTAATACCCTTTGCTACCCCATCTTAAAATTAATCCTCCTATCCCCAGCAAAAATTGATGTTATCCTACCTCAAAAGTAAACTCATGCTTCATATTTCAAATACTTGAAGACTTGCACACATGGAAATATAAGCTTCAGAAAGAACAGTTTTTGAAAAATATTTCAATATAGCTGAAAACAATGCTTCCATCAAATACAGGAAAAATGTAATTACTATAATGTAAGCAATAAATAGTACTTATTTCAATGGACTTCACAAAAGCGAAGCTAAACACACAGGGGATTTACTACAACGAAATGAAATAATTTCCATGGTTAAAACTGTCCATATACCCTTGTAGTAAGAATGCAAAAATGTATCCCATAAATAAACTGGGATCACTACTTCAGCGCTGAATGTGGATACATATATCCCACACTCACATCATAAAAAACCGGAATTTGCTTTGCACCAAGCCAGATCAATAATATGTCTATTCTGACTGCTAGTGGCTCTTCAGGGTCCCAGGTCTACCTGGAGATAGCTGAAGCTGAACATGAGAATTTTGCATTCAAATCATGTACTCTACTGAGCCTTTTCCCTCCCACACAAAGTCTATTCAACTTCCTTAAGATACAGTTCCAGCATAAAGCTGAAGTTACAGCTATGAACTTTTTTGTATCGTCTAACCTAAGACTTTAAGTAAAGTACATTTGTGGGTTTGACTTTTGGCAGATCTGACCATTTGTGCATTTGATTAATGAAGGTCCTCTTTATTAGTATTTTGAATCTCTGCCTGAATACAGTACAAGGTCCACGATGCTACTAAACACATACATATATGGAAGAACAAGGTAATGACCACTGGTGAAGTGAAAATCCCTTTCTAACCATTTTTGTTGTTATTACCATTTTTGTTGTTATTGTTGTTATTGTCATTTGGTTGCTTAGATCTCTTCTCACCCTAGGTTGCAGATGAAGAAAAGGAGGAACAGAACTATATGAAAAACCCACATTTTTATGGCCTCCCAAAATAGTGATTTGAAGGTATCCAACCACATCCATCTAAGTCCACTGCTTTGGAGTGTTAACACAATATTTTTCAGTCTATCTACAGTTAGGGTGGCCTGCTGTTCTGCTTTACCCTGCTGAAAGGGTTGTGTTGCCCAGCTCCAGTTTAAAAATTAAGACCTCAAAGAAGGGAAAGCAAGGGAGGCTTACAGAGTAAGCCCCTATTAAAAATGGCCACCATCACTGTGCTTCATGTCAGGCATCCTAAATGGCAAGCAAATTCCATTATTTGGGTTCTCTCACATTCCTGCTGGGTCAAAAAAGGAAATGAGGAAGGAGAAAGGCCTGCCTTTCTTTTTCTGGTTTGGGAAAATGGGGTGGAAGAACTGTTTCAGACCACACAAGTGATTTCTTACTGCCGTCATACTAGATCACTAATAGAGGCAGATTGCTTTCTTTGCTCTTCCCCACTCTTTTTTTTCAGCCCATATCCATGCTGCATAGATCTTATTGTGCTGGCATCATCATAACCTGTTTCCAGTATTGACCTGCTGGTGAACTTATATATGGTATATGGAATTATCTCATGCTTTCTCACAATAACCGTGTGGAGCCCATGATAAAAAAAAGTAATCCTTATATGGGTAGAATGTTGATCTTAACCTTTCTGTCAATCCAAGTGTAACACTATGTCTACAAACTGACACTGGCATTCTAAATTTATGATGAATTACATATGCACAATATATACGGTGCAGCAGCAGTCATGCTTTAAATGTACCTAGTGAGTCTCATCTTAGCTAAAATGTAATATATAGCTCAGGGGCTCAAGATGAACAACTATGACAGAAGATTTGGCCTGTTATACACCAGATTGCACAGTGAATGTTCTTTGCTCTTGGAGATTCTCCATCTACCCTTTCCATCTTTAGACATCAAGTAAAAACAGGATTTCCCCTGCAATGTTCCTCAGTATGTGGAGTACCCTGGGTGCTGTGCCAATGCATCGCTGCCTGTGCTCTCATACTTGTTTGTTGTTCTCATTTTGTTTTATTGAGATTCATGGTTTTATGAGCTGCCTTTGGGACTTCTACTATGGGAAAATAAAGAAGGACATGAATATTTTAAAATCATTCTACTGACTCATGTTTGGTTTATGGATCACAATAACTCATGACTCTACCTCAAGGCGCCATTGTCCCATCAACTGTCCCCTTCCAACAATTGTGTACGGGGCTCTTTGTTCCCTATTTGAAAAGTTTTTCATTTGTTCTGTACTTTTTTGTATGTCCTACCAAATGTGCAACAACTACTTCCTGTAATGCAAAATATTTAAGAAAAGTCTTAGGCTCTTAAATATTAAGCACATGATAAATGTTAGTTATATTGCTTTGTAGATAAGAAATTCCACCTAACAAATGCCTCCATTATCAACACTGACAGCTGTTTATGAGATATGTCAGCCTGGATCCAAACTCCCCTCTTCTCCACACTTCCGTTCTGTTCAGTCCTACAAATCATGCACAGTGGCCCAACACACAAAAACGCTGCCATACATCCCAAAAGACAAGTAGCACACTTATGCTTGCAAAGCACCCAATCCATCAAAGATTGGAGTTAGCAATGTCTTGTTTTCTTTTTAAATGCAACTGTGCAAACATTGTCCATTGTTAGTATCTGGAATCAGTCATATCAATCTAAACAGTAATGCAGAGTGTTATCCATTTAAGCAAATACAGTGGTCCTTCCAGATTCACATGAGTTTGAAGTGCAGGACCTCCAAGAAACTTAAAATACAAGTATTATAATACACACGCACCCAAAATGTGCATGCTACAGAGCTAGGTTTTAACTTCTTTCCAGTTTGAGTGTTTTGCATGATTGCAGGAATATACAGTCACGCAAAGGTGTGCTTTTTTCAGGCTGAATTGGGGTTTAAACACACCTTTAGAATACATGCTTTTTGCCTCTTAACTGGATCTCTTCTGCACTTTGGCTAAACATTGTTTAGCCACATCACCCCCCCCCCCTCCTTTTAACCTGGTTACTTCTGAGTTTTACAGCATGTTTAGTAGGGCCCTGAGTCAACCAGATTTTGCATTTCTTTCCATCCACCTCCCAGCCCCACTCTTATTTTTCCAATCATCCTCCTTCAATTTCCTGTCCTTCCAAAAGTATTAACCAGATTTTAAATTTCTCTTTTAAACACCTCCATCTTCCTTCCAAACTACCTCCCCTCAATCTCAATGTTAGATGGAGAGAGTTTAAAATATGATGGGTACTGTTGGATGGACAGAAGATTAAACGAGCAGAAGTGGGAGAAGAGTGACGAACAAGGAGGTAGAGCTACAAACTCATGAACAATCAAATCCATGAAAGAGAAGACTGTGAATGTGAAAGGCCACTGTACATTTCTATGGAATCCATAACTGAAATTCTCCAATCAACCCTTTTAGTCAAAAGCCAATTTTAGTTTTAAACAGTGGGGGTTTCTCCCCTTCAAAAGGAAATAGCATTGCTATAGCAAATTAAAGAAAAAACAGTGGGAAAGAATGAACCAAGGCTGAAACTGCTCAGAATGCTAAAATAAGCTTCCAGAATAAACAACAGAAAATTCCAATTCTTTGAAGTATTGAGATTGTTAGCCCAACCCCATTTACATGGGAATAAGATGCACTGAACTCAATCAGAACTCTATTATTTCTGAGTAGTCGTGTATCCCTTTTGTATATCTCAGTTTGAATAGGTGAAGGGGAAACATTCATCATTTAATTGTCTTGGGCTTTCACAATTGCCATTCTTTGGGTGCATTTTATAAATGTTTTTCAGATAGAAAACAGGACAACATGGGGCATAAAGCACTTTACTGTCTCTCTAGACCAGTAAAAAAAAAAATCAAAGTTAAGCTGCATGAAAGGCAAACTGTAAACCAGCATAATTTGTGACATTGCACAGTATAATTTCTGTTCATGGCACACATCACTTAAGACATCAGACTTATTTTTCAATTTTCTGGCTTTGTGATGCTTTGTACTGTACTTGATTTTAGCCAAAAGGCAGAGCAAACATGAGATAACCTTGTTTTTAAACTGCAACAGATGTTATTTAGTATACATACAGTATGATCACTGCATTGGTAGGGGATATGTTCCTGAAAATATAATAGAAACATGAAACTATGGACCCAGTTAAACCCAGTTAAAATAAAGGCACCATAGAGTTGCACTGAAAGATCTAGAAAACTCCTAGAGAGGTATTCCCACTAAGAATTTGCTAGGTCCTCCAACACACATATACACAAGTTCATTGCATAGTATGAGCAGTGTTGCAAGACACAATATCGTAGTTCAGTTAATGAAACCAATTGATAATACAGGGAGATTTTATTGCTGCATATTATTTAACAAACAACTTTTTGAAATCCTTCCCAGGCTGCCCTGCAACCAGTGCCCTGTTATTTGCAAAGTACAAATAGTACACTTTTCTGGGAATGCACCAAACTGGATTCATATTTTCCTGGATCACAGTTCTGGCCTGGGAAATGATCATCTCAGCAATGGAAAAACAAACAGAGAAATGCAACTTTTTTGGTTCTGGTCTAAAAGAATCTTGAATTTGTAGACACCAAAAGTTGCATTTGGAAATTAGTGATTCTTACTTCTTAGATATTTAGATTATACACCAGAAAAGTTATTTGCTTTTACTTCCGACTACAAGGAGCAGTGTGTTCAAACAATGTGTCAAGGAGGAAATAACAGACTTCATCCTGATTTTATGCATATATCCCAAGTACTTTCAAGCAGCTACCGAAATAAGAGTAATTTAAAATTCTTTGTTACCAAGTTCTTTTGAAGATTTGCTGGAGGAAATGAGGGGGAAGGTTTGCTTGCTTTAATGTAAAAAGAGCTATCAAAAAATGAAGCCTGGCCTCCTAATTGTATATTTTATTTCCTTGTTTCTTTTTTGAATCAGGAATAAAGAGTAACAGGTACTTAGTGTGGAATAAGAAACAGGACTATACAAAAGAAGGAAAATACAAAACTGCACTTTTAACTTTTAATGTTTGTCTCCAATTTTGCTTCAGGCAATGTTATGTTTAAATGCAAAGAAACTGTATATAAAAAAAGTTACATTCATACCAACTAACATTTTTTACTAACTTGGAAATCCTGTGCACTGTACATTTAGAGAAGTACATATTTAAAAAGCTCTTGGTTGATCCCATAAATTGGCAGCAAAGGTAAAAGTTTTCCCTTGACATTAAGTCTACTCGAGTCTGACTCTGGGGGGTGGTGTTCATCTCAATTTCTGAGCGAAGAGCCGGCATTGTCTGTAGACGCCTCCAAGGTCATGTGGCTGGAAGTGACTGCATGGAGCGCTGTTACCTTCCCACCAGAGTAGTACCTATTGATCTACTCAAATTTTGAACTGCAAGGTTGGCAGAAGCTGGGGCTAACAATGGGGGCTCACCCTGTTCCATATATTCAAACCACCGACCTTTCAGTCAGCAAGTTCCGCAGCTCAGCAGTTTAACCAGCTGCCCCGCCGTGACCCCTATAAATTGGCAAAACATTATTAAATATTAATTTCTCTATAAACAACTGTGTACTAACATGGTGGTTACTCCAAAAAGATATTATGTATTAAAGGTCCATTTTAAAATTCTCTCCCACAAACTCTTAGATGTTTTGCAAAAGTTGATGTTTATTATGGTCGCTATTTATAATCTGAATTACAATTTTAAAATCCCTCTAGTTTTGATGGTAGCTTCAAACCAATCCTGCTGTTCACCAAACAGTAGGTATCTGTTCCTTTTCTGTAAGGTGGCCACTTAATGAAACAATTAGGTAAACACCTTATTTGTTATGACTCTACCAAGGTGACATTTTTAAAGAAAAACAAATGAACCCATAAATCTCTTAATTTTATCTAGTTTAATTTCTTTGCTGAACCTTCCTACAGAAGGGGAGAAACAATATGTTATGGAAAATGCTAATCATTTCCTCCAAAACCAGGACATTAATTTATTTATTAAATACTTACAGAAAGAGAGAGAGATAGACATACAGAGTGAGACAAATAACACCTCTATTATGTGTGAATACTAAAAATGCTGAAAATGTGCACAAATGCTACAGAAGTGCAAGCTTCCTATTGCAAATCACTTTAAATATGAGATTATGAAAATTACCAGTTTTGCATAAGATCGTATCTTTTATCACTCCTATTAAGTCCTAAGGTTTAAAACCTAGTGTGTTGGCATAATCACACAATTTATAGATTATTAAATGTTTCTAATCTTCCTAGCTACCAAAGAATTATTGCAAATCCTTGTACATAGCAAAGGCAATGTGAGTACTATTTAATAAAGATTTGGGAGAGGTGGGTCCCTTAAATTGCCCATCAGCATAAATGTAATGGGGCTTCTTGGGGAAGGGTAACTCAGAGGTGTATTTGCCTGTTCCTTTCTCTGAAATATAACATATAGCACCTAGAATTTACTGGCAGTTTTGCATCCAATTACTAACCTAGGATAGCTCTGTTAAGCAGACAAGATAAGGATCTGGTGCCTTTAGGGCAGGGGTCTTCAAACTTTTGAAAGCTGAGGACCAGTTCATGGTCCCTCAGATTGTTGGTTGAGTGGGCTATAATTTGAAGAAGAAAAAAATGAACGAATTGCCATGCACACTGCACATATTTTATTTGTAGCGCAAAAAATGAAAGAACAATATAATAAAATGATGAACAATTTTAACCAATATAAACTTACCAGTGTGTCAGTGAGAAGCGTGGGCCTGATTTTGGTTGATGAGAGGGTTAATTAGGATTGTTGTTGTTGTGTGCCTTCAAGGAATTTCAAATTTAGGGCAACCCTATGTCTAAATTTAGGGGGGAGGGTTGGGAAAATGACCTTGGATGGGCTTCAGTTTGGGGACTCCTCCTTTGTTATTCATGTGACAAACTGTTTAACCACAAATAGTTTTAGGACAAGAGGGACTCTATTTTCAAAAGCAAAAGCAGAAATCTTTTAAGCAGCAAAATGTCCTGCAGCCTGAATTCTCTGGTTCAGTACCAAAGAGCAGAGGTACCCAAGGGCAACTGTTTATTCTGCCTGTAAAGCAAAATTGCCTCTATTTTCATGGCTACAACAACAAGTAGGCATTTTTTTCTTCCATTCCATGAACCAGTTTTGATTTTTACTACCAAGAAACAAAGCTTTCTCAATATACCACCACCCCACACATCCCCTGCGGCATGTCTGGAATGCCAAAGACAAACTAAACTAAAAAAAAATTCACAGCCTCTCTCTAAGCCTGCCCAGCTTTCGTCAAAGAATACAGTGGCTTATGTACCATTGAATTCAGAATTTCAGCCCTGGAATTTTTAAAACTATTCTAAGGTTTTAAGGTATAAACAAAATTGTGGTTGAGAAGATTATGGATTTTTAACACTGATTGCTTAAAATAATTTCAATATTTGCCATAGCAGCCTTGGGTTTTGTGGACAACCCAATTATTTTATATCCTCCAACATATACAGTATATTTAGAGGGAGGGAGCCTATCAATCTAATTTGAACTGAAAGTCTACTGCACTGGCTTACCTCTAGCTATTTCTCTGGCATCAGGTTTTTTTTTAAAATTTGTATCTGCTCTGAAGCTGACATAGTGCTGCACATCAGATAAGCATTTATATGTCTTGAAGCATGTTAAAGCCTCCAGTACAGAAGTTCTATCGGCTTGTGTCTTGTCTTGACCTAGGTGACCTAGTTTAGTAGAGTCCTGCTTGATAAAAATAATTGCATGCTTAATCATTTATTCTCGGCAAAACCTTTTTGCAAAAAAAGTGGGAGTGGATATGTATTATGTCACCTGAACCTTGATTTGTTTCTGCTGGCCAGATTCCAGTAGACCCCCATATTCGTTTTTGCACACTTCCCAAAAACATGCAGGTAGCCAGATAGCCATTTTTGGTCCACAGCCAAAAAATATGGCTAGATCCTGTCCATTGGAAGCAATGGAAACTTAGGAGGGTTTTTTTCCATTCTTGGGACCCTTTCCCTTTTTCCTTTCAAGGGAGCCTGGGTGCCAGCAATGGACTAAAGAAGCAGACATAGTTTGCATAAAACACCAAATAGGGGAGAAGGAGCTGTGATCTGCTGCCACGTGGTCCCTTTATGGACAGGAAACTTAAGTTCCACAAAATATGCTGGGCCCTCGTTGTTTCGGCCATCCGACCAAGCCAAAGAAGCTAGATTGGCTGAAGGAAAATGGCTAAAACAGATTCATGCACAAACCTTACATTAAGGAAGATTTTATGACCTCCAATACAGGATGTTCAAAAAAGGGAATACAGCACAATCCCTAGATCCCAGGAAGCAGTATCCATTATTTCATTTATCTATGTCTGACAAACGATGTCTCCATTTATATATTACTTATCATCACAAATCACAATTGGTAGATATCTCAGAATATCACAAAAGGTCCCACTACATTAGTGGGGAGACCTCTATCTTGTCCACTATTCTGTTCACACATGGAAAGCTTGCAAGCAGGAACACTATCACATAATTTCTAAAGCTATGGTTTTCCACTGAGTCAGTTTAAGCAAACAATAGTCCCTAATCATTAAGTGCTCAACAATCTACTATAAACATAAAAGGTACGTGCATTGAGCAAATGATCCTTAACAAATTTCCTTCTAGAATTCAAGATTGTGTATTCCTACATGGCAGAATGGGATTGCACTGGATGGCCCTTTGGTCTCTTCCAAATCTATTATTCTATTATTTTTAAGACTTAAAAGAAACATATGTTTAATAGCATTATTTTTTTGAAATAATGCCAAAAATCACAAAATATTAATTTTTAAGTTCCAAAAAATATGCAGGCCTAAAGCTATTGGTTCACGAATACAGCTCATGTTTTGTACAAAGATATTAAAGACTAAAGGTTTGTAGAAATCCCTTGACTGACACCCTGAAGAGCTGTGGGCAGCCACTATAAAGGATGAGAAGACACGGTACAGTCAAAGGCTGCATTTATTCTCTGCATGTAGGGGTTCAAAGCATCCCAACCTATCCAATGAAAATGATCCACGTGCCATTGAGAAAGGTGCTACTTTGTTTACTCTTGAGTAAGCATCTCTATAACTGAGTGGTATTTTCTCTGATTAGTGAAAACTATGTAAAATAGGCAAGAATTATATTAGGCCCTGTCTTAGGCTGCACCAGTGCTTAATCATTATAGCAATGCAGCTCCCAAGACCACCCAGAAAGTGGAATTTGGTTCCTGGGCCAGGAACATTTCCCCATCTCTGCCACAGAAAATACAGAGCTAAGATGGATCAGTGGTCTCAGGACAAGGAAACATCCTAATTCCATGCACATCTATCTGGGATCCTTCCCACAAAACACTGTGAAAGTTACTCTGAATAAACACGCACAAAACTAGGCTAAGTGAGTCATCCTTGAGTTGTAACCTGGAAAAGTACAGAACGCTTTTGAATTCTCTCAGAATCAATAGCTGAAGTAGTCACAGTTTCTCCCTCATAGCCCTCAAATCCTTTCATCCATTTTTCTACAGTGTAAGAAAGATTCCAGATGTGCTATGCATCAAGTGGATGAAGAGAGATAAAAATCCTTGGTCACTTTACATCTCAGTTTAAAGATAATAGAACCATTGTTTATCCGAATGCCCTATAACTGTAGCTTTTGCACTCTGAGTGTGGAAACCCCAGCCTGAAGAAAAAGTCTACAGTTTTAGATGTATTTATTGATTGCATCTGATTGCAAATCTTATATTCTTGAACTACAGGCATGAGGTACAATCCTGAGCCTACCTATAGGGGCAGGGCTAAACTGGACTAGGAAAGATAAGACGTCTGGGCCACCAGCCAACCATGGTTGCTAGGTGCTGCCTAGCTTTCTCCCAAACCCTGCATCACATATATGCCTGTACTATCTGTTCAGAGCATTCCTGGTTAGATCTTCAGGAGGGTCCCAGAGGCTGTCAGGTGAGGGAACTGCCCAGTAACCTGCTCCTGCAAGTTACAGGAAGTACCAAGCACAACAGTGGCTGCATTCCACCTTGAAAGTACCAAAACTATGGAGCAAAAAACACAAATATTTGAAACACAGTTTAAAGACCAGCATCACCTCCAATATATGAGAGCATCTTCACCCACAGGAAATGTTCTCCCCATTCAGCATGACTTCCTTGATTCACCTCAACCTCCATCCAGTGGGAAGGTGAGAATGCAGAGGAAAACCAACCCAATCTGTACATTCTCCACCATTTTTACACTCCAGGATGCCCATGGTCTAAGAGAGGCTCTGTAAAACAAGGGGGAGCTGCTTGCCTCTCGGCCCTGAGGCACTCAACAGTCTATCTATGCTGACGGAAAAGACTCCCACTGATGTCAGTGTCAGAAGAGTGGGAGCGAAATAGCAGACAATCCAACAAGCACCAGCAACTTCCCTTCTGAAAGTGAGAGGCATGTGGAGCAGATGGTCTGAGCAATAAATGGGTTTCTAATTATGTTAAACAAATTGTGAATTTATAAAAACAAAGTGGGACCTGCAGCAAAGCATTACAGTGTAGTGTTCCCACTTACTCTTTCAGACAGCTGTGCCCTCCTTTATAACAGTCTATTTGATTCCTTTCCCACCCAAAGTTTCAAGCTTTATCCCTGTTGATAAAATCTAATCTTTGCTGGGATATTTGGAAAACTCTGCACTGAATCTCCACTTTGGGGGTTTCTCTTGCAAAAGACCGTAAATTCTAGGGTTCCCCTAAACGTCTTGACGCAAGTGGTGCTTGGTTGGCTACATAAGCAAGAGCTTTCCTTCTGAATATCGAAAAGACAGCTCCTTGCTTTGTATGAAAACATTCTAAACGTGTCAGATGCCTAAAGTACTTTGGTAGCTGTGAAACTTTGTTCCTTGAATAACAAATGCCAATAAGGTTAATCTGTCCGCAGGAAGGAAACCAAGCAAATGAATTAGAGGAATTAAATTTCGACTGCAAGCTTAAGCACACTTACTTGGCCCTGAACTCCACGTAAATCTATGCCACTTATTTCCATGGAACCTTGTTGATGGCTATTATAATATCAATGTGTTTTGTTCATTCCACTAATAGAATATTTAACTAAAAAGAACCAAGAGGAGTGTGAAGATGACCGAAAGCAATCCTTGGGGATGAAGCCTGTTAATTGCCTTTCCCGGTTGCTATGTATAGAAGCAACCCAAGAGATTGCATAAAGTAATTTAGTACTTGGAGATCAAAAGGCAATCAGAGTTTATATCTGGCTTTAAAAAGAGCCAGAAAGCAAAAAGGGTCCTTGCCTCACCAAAGGGACCACACACTGGAACACAGCAGCAGCTGAGCTACAAATTACCTGCATCCACAACGCAGAAACGAGAGATGAAATGATCTCTCAGCCTCAAAATGAAAAGAAGAAAAGGCAGCACAGGCTCTGGAGGATAGAAGAGCAGGGGTGAATGCAGAGCAGGATAGGCTAGATAGCAATATGGGAGATTTCACAAGAGAGAAGAGATATTAAAACCAGAGCAGCTTGTGTTAAAGTAAGAATCCATTAAAATAAAAAACTTTCCTAGGAGGAATAAACCCCAAATGACATGAAACTTGATTCTGAGTAATATGCAATGGATAACAGGACCCAGCTGAATAACAATGGGCTCAAACAGAGAAACGAAATATGACCATAGCATTTCTATAACTGGAGAGCAAAAAGGGCATCAGTACTGAGCTCGCACCATATCATTCTTATTATTGCTAATATAACAATACTAGTGCAAAAATTGAATTTTCCTCTGTCCCCCTGAATCACGGTATTCTGCCACACTTAAAATGAACATTTCTGTGAGCACCAAAATGGAACTCTCATTTTTTCAATAGTTTGGACAATGCTTGCATTGTAGCACAAAAGCACAAATGTCATGAACTAATAATACAGACCCAAATTAAAATCCAAACCACTTGTGAATAGAGCGGGATGCTAATTTCACATGCGGAAGAGAAAAAAAAGCACTGGACAGGTGCTCAAGGGTTATCTTTCTATTTTAAGAAGTTTGGGAGGAGCAGAGCCAATGTCTCAGAATCCAATATTGGCTCTTGGGGTTCAGCAACAACAACAACAACAACAGTAATAATAATTATACTTTTTTTGTGTTGTCAAAGGCTTTCATGGCTGGAATCACTGGGTTGCTGTAAGTTTTCTGGACTGTATGGCCATATTCCAGAAGCATTCTCTTCTGACATTCCGCTCACATCTATGGCAGGCATCCTCAGAGGTTGTAAGGTCTGTTGGAAACTAGGAAAATTGGGTTTATATATCTGTGGAATGTCCAGGGTAGGAGAAAGAGCTCTTGTCTGTTTGAGGCAAGGACAATTAGCCAGCTCAATTAGCCTTGCAGCTTCAAAGCCTGGCTGCTTCCTGTCTGGGGGGTCCTTTGTTGGGAGGTGTTAGCTGGTCCTGATTGTTTCCTGTCTGGAATTCCCCTGTTTTCTGAGTGTTGTTCTTTATTTATTGTCCTGGTTTTTTAGTTTTTTTATACTGGTAGGAAGTTGCAAAGCTATTCAATGCTGTTCAAGGTGGCCAACTGCAATTGCCTCAAACAGACAAGAGTTCTTTCTCCCACCCTGGACATTCCACAGATATATAAACCCCACTTGCCTAATTTCCAACAGACCTCACAACCTCTGAGAATGCTGCCATAGATGTGGGCGAAACATCAGGAGAGAATGCTTCTGGAACATGACCATGCAACCCGGAAAACTCACAGCAACCCATAATAATACATTTTTGTTACTCACGTCTCTTCATGGCTTCTTGTGGGGCACAACATGGTTGAAAACACAGAGATACAATATAATAGTATTAAAAGGCATACAAGCAATCTCTGAGTTACAGAATCCAATTTACAAACAACTCATAGTTAAGAACGAGGTGAGTCAACAGTAAGTGAGAGAAATCTACCTCTAGGAAGGGAAATTCACTCCTGAAAGAGTTATCAGGGGGAAAGATGTGACCACTGAAGCTTTATCACCAATCCTCATTTCCACAAGTCAAGTTTGTCAAAATCTAATAATCACCAGGACAGAAAGTGAGGTGAAATCTTCTGAACAGGGGCACAGACAGCAAAACTCCCTTCTGTATGCCATCCAAAGTATGTATATGTATATATGTGTGTGTGTAGCATTTTAAGTGTAACACCAGCCATATGTGTGTTTTTTAAAATATGTTTTTATTAAGTACATAATAGCATAATCTATGAATAGGTGATAAAAAAACAATTGCATGCACACATTGTAAATAAAGGAGTATTTTTATATTATCTAGTCATCTCTTTTACAAGTGGGAATGCCCAAAGACAATAATAGTAAAGAAAATGGAGAAGCTATTTAAAATACCAATTCAGGTCAATATGTTAATGGGAATACTAGTGAATAATAAGATTAATGCAAAAAAAAAAAAGATTTATTTAGAGAAATGATTTCAGGAGGAAAGGCACTCATAGCATGGAGATGGAAAAATGGTATTGTGAAAACTGGAACAATTACCTGTTTGATCAAGTCCAATCAAACATTACAATTTTAAACTCAACCTTACTGTTTTTACAAATAAGAATAGACTTTGTGGTGTTTTCAGTGTATTACATCATTTAACTATTACATAGTTTGATTCTCATGAGTGTTGTCTTTGAGTTATAATTAACTTGTTTATTGTGATTTCTTTTTGACGTATTTGTTGTTTAAATTGGACCTTTTCAGGATTGTAGGATAATTTTTATTATCTATATGTTTCTTTCTTGTTGTAAGCTGCCCTGGGTCCTCTTGGGGAGAGGGAGCGGGGTACAAATAAAGCTGTATTATTACTACTACTACTACTAATGATATATATTTTCAGATTAGTTTTGACTTAGAATGACCCTGCATGGGGATTCTCGTACAACAACAACAACAACAACAACAACAACATACCTTCAGGTCAGTCCTAATTTATAGTGACCTTAAATGGGAATTTTATTATGAAAACATTAATTAATTAATTAATTAATTAAATAGTAATCCCTATTCAGGTCCTCTATAAACCAAGCCCGACCTGACAACATTCATCATTATCACTATTAATTATTACCACCATTATATTAAAATCCCCATTCATGGTCACTATAAGCCAGATTTGACCTGAAAACATATATCATTATTTGATACACAACAAGATTAGTACACAACAAACAAGATCATTATACTGGCTTTTGTACTGAATCAAACGTCAGACACTTCCCAAGTGTCTAGGACGTATCAGTGAATAATGTGTGCAGATCTGAATAGGGTGGTGATTTTGTCAGCACTGATTGTTTTTTAAGTGCAGGCCAAGGTCTTTAGGCACCCCACCCAGTGTGTTGATCACCACTGGGACCACCTTTACTGGCTTATTATTATTATTATTATTATTATTATTATTATTATTATTACAGCATGTATAGTTTGAGAGGAAACACAAGAGAGTAAAATAGAAGCAATTAAAGAGAAATGGGTGGCTTCTGTGGAATAGATAGAAGGTGGTGAAGTCAATATAGATAATGTACAAAGATTAAGGAAAGTGTGGTATATAGATATAGAAGAAAATGTGGTAGGGGGATTGGGAGCATTTATGGAAGGGGCGGGGGGGGGGGGTGAAAACAAGAATAACTTTCCAGCCATCTGTGTGTCTGGAGTTACACTTCAAACCAGGCATGGACAAACTTTCTAACTTGGGGGCTGCACAGTGGGCTGGAGTGAGGTGGGTGGGTGAGCCGGGAGTGAGGGGGTCCTCCCCAAGTTCCCTCCCTGCCCTTTCTTCTCCATCCTCTTCTCTTTCAGAGGCAGAAAGTGAAGGAAAGACAGAAAAGGGTTAGCCTTAGTCAGGAATGGATGAGATGGTGGTCCATTAGACCCCCATATTGTCTACTCCTGATGTATAATCCTAGAATCTTAGAGCTGGAAGAAACCCCCCAGGGTCATCCAGTCCAACCCCCTGCCATGTAAGAAGGCACAATCAAAGCACTCCCAATAGACAGCCTCTGTGTTGTTTGGACTGCCTCCAGAGAAGGAGACTCCACCACAGTCTGAGGCAGCCTATGCCACTCTCCAACCTCCTACTCTCAGGAAGTTCTTCCTAATCTTTTCAGTCTTATCTCTTTCCCTGCCATTTGAAACCATTGCTCCCTTGTGCCCTGGTCACAAGGGAGAAAGTCAGTTTTCCTTGTCCTCCTCAATGGGACACCCTTTGAAATCTTGAAACATGGTTCTCATGTTCCTTCTCTGTCTTCTCTTCTCTTCTCTCAGCTAAACATCCTCCAGGGGGAAAGGAGAAAAGCAAAAGAGAAGGAAGAAAGGAGGAGGAGAAGAGAATGGAAATGGAGGGAGGAGAGGGTGGGAAGAGAGGAAGGAAAGAGAGAAGGCAGGAAAGACAAAAGGGTGGAAGGGATGGAAGGAAGGAGAATGAGAGAGAGGGAAGGAGGAAAGGTGGAAGGAAGGAAGGAAGGAAGGAAGGAAGGAAGGAAGGGGAGAGAGGGGGAAGGAGGGCGGAAAGAAGATAGGAAGGAAGAAAATAGGAATGGGTAGAAGGAAGAAAAAAGAGAGGGGGGAAAGCGGGAGGGAGGAAAGAAAACAGAGGGAAGGAGGGAGGGTGGAAAGAAGGAAGGAAGGGAGAAAGTGAGAGGGGGAAAGCGGGAGGGAGGAAAGAAGGAAGAAAAAAGGAAAGGGTGGAAGGAAGGAAGGATGGAAGGAAGGAGAAAAAGAGGGAAGGAGGGAGGGAGAAAAGAAGAAAGGAAGGACCCAAGGGTGGAAGGAAGGAATGAAAGAAGGAGAAAGAGAGAAGGAAGGAGGAAGGTAGGAAAGAAGGCAGGAAAAAGAAAGAGAGGCAGGAGGAAAAGACAGAAGGAAGGATGGAAGGGTGGAAGAGTGGAAGGGAAGGGAGGGAGGAAGGAGAAAGAGAGAGGGGGAAGGAGGGAGGGAGGGAGGGAAGAAGGAAGGAAGGGTGAAAGCATGGAAGGGAAGGAGGGAGAGAGGAAGAGGGAGGGAAGGAAAGGAGGAAGCAAAGGAGGAAAGAGAAGGAAGGAAAGATATGATGGTGAGAAAGAGGAGGGCTTGAGAAAAGAACCCAATCCCCCCCACCTCCCGTTTGCTGACCTTATAATGGAGTTCACACTCTATAGACCCATTTAATGCTGTTTGACTGCATTAAACTGTATCATATGGATCTACGCTGAACTTATAATGCAGTTCAAACACTATAGACGGATATAATGTAGTTTGGACTGCTCTGAACTGCATTAGATGGGTCTAAACATCTTGTTCACCCGCAAGTGCTCACTAAAATGCTGAAAGTTGAATATGTTCCGACTTACGAACATATTCAACTTAAGAACAAATCTACAGAAGCCATGGTAACTTGGGGGCTGCCTGTCTATTACAAAACACTGGGATCAAGTAACCACCACACACCCCCACCCCCACCCCCGCCAATTCTCTGCTTGCAACAAGGTGAGAGGACTGAAACAGAAGTAGAACTCGGGTCCGAACTGCATGTCTGAACAGAATGGGATAAGTTTGAGATAAGCCGAGGGGTTATTGCTCTCCATGGGACAACAACCCTGGGCTTCTCTACCAGCAAGACCCCCACTCCCTCCCTTCCTCGCTCACTCACCAGCCCGGAGGCGAAGAAGAAGAGGGCGAGGAGCGCGAGGCAGGCGCCAATGACGATGAGGAGGAGGAAGACCAGGAGCGGGTGCTGCTGGCTCATGCAATAGTAGGACTCGTAGAGCCAGTCGCGGCGGCGGCGTTGCCGGCGTTGGCGGCGGAGAGGGAAGGGGCACGGCCATTGGGGGGCCCGCTCCTCGCCCTCCTCGGGGGCCCCTCCGCCGCTGCCCTCGCTCTCCCCCTCGGCGGCGGGCACGGCCCCGCGCTCCAGCAAGTAGCGCTGCCTCCGCATGGCCGGGCAGTCAATGGAGGCCAGTGGGCTCAACTCCTCCGGAGGGGAAGAAGGGGCGCAACTCCGCCGCCGGGCGCCAGGCTCGCCTCGCGCCTCCGAGCGCGCGGAGCAGAGGCAGCAGCAATAGCCGCGAACATCCTGAGGAAGAGGAAGAGGGGGGAGAGCGAGAGCGCGAGCGAGAGAGAGAGCGAGGCGGGCAGCGGGCGAAGGAGGAAGGCACGCGCAACACACAGCCAGCCCTCCCCTCGCCCTTACATTAGTGGAGGTGCTTTCTCGGAGGGAGCACACTTGGAGCGGCGTGTACTAGAACGAGCGCTCACTTAGCCCAGCCGCTTGAAAACCAACACAAACCCCACGAAAACAAACCAGGCGGACGTCCTCAGCCTCGCCGCTCTTTCCGAAGGGAATCAGAACCACTGGTTCAAGACGGCCACAAACAACCCCTATTCACGACACATGGCGAGGTTTCTGCTCATGAAAATCACCACTCTGGATGCGATCTTCACGTCCATCCAATCCAGTTTCTCATTTCAGATTGTCTGCTTTGAACTGGATTGAGTCTACACTGCCTTGTAACCCGGACAATCTGGGATCAAGAACTAGATTGGATGGCCCCTTAGACCCATATAATACAGTTTCATGCCGTCCAACAACATTAAATGGGTCTGTGGTGTTTGAATTGCATTATAAGGTCAGCGTAGACACATCTAATGCAGTTCAAACTGCATTAAATGAGTATATACTGTCTGAACTGCATTATAAGGTCAGCTTATATATATATGATGCAGTTCAAACTACATTAAATGAGTCTATACTGCCTGAAGTGCATTATAAGGTCAGACTATACATATATATTGCAGTTCAAACTGCATCAAATGAGTCTATACGGTCGGAACTGCATTATAAGGTCAGCTTATATATATATATTGCAGTTCAAACTACATTAAATGGGTATATACTGTCAGAACTACAATATAAGGTCAACCTATACATATATATTGCAATCCAAACTACATTAAATGGGTATATACTATCTGAACTGCATTATAAGGTCGGCTTATATATATATATATATATACACACATACATACACACATACATACACACACACACACACACACACACATATATATATATTATAGTCCAAACTGCATTAAATGGGTCTATACTGCCTGAACGGCATTATAAGGTCAGCTTATATATATATAATGCAGTTCAAACTGCATTAAATGGGTCTATACTGTCTGAACTGCATTATAAGGTCAGCGTAGACCCGTCTAATGCAGTTCAGTGCATCCCAACAGCATTCAATGGGTCTATAGTGTTTGAGCTGCATGTTAAGGTTTGAACTGGATTCAGATAATCCAGTTCAAAGGAGATATTGTGGCTTATCTAACTTGATATGCTGGGTCATATGGATGTATGGAAGGGTCCCGTGGCAGTGTAGAAGGGGAGCATTATTTCTAAAGATATCAACTGCATTTGTGTATTAATGGACCGAAGCGGCTCTTCTTGGAGAGATAGTCCCAGGCTGCTTTCTTCACTGGCTATGTATGTAATGCTCTTCAAAGTGCATTGTATTGCATTATATGGTCGAAGCTGACCATATAATGTAGTCTGAACTGCATTAGATGGGTCTGCGCTGACCTTGTAATGCAGTTCAAACACTATAGACCCATATAATGTAGTTTGAACTAGATTAGATGGGTCTACACTGACCTTATAATGCATTTCAAACACTATAGACCCATTTAATACAGTTTGAACTGAATTTAACTGCATTAGATGGGACTACACTGATCTTATAATGCAGTGCAAACACTATAGATCCATTTAATATCGTTTGAACTGCACTGAACGGGATTAGATGGGTCTACACTGGCCTTATAATGCAGTTCAAACACTATAGACCCATTTAATACAGTTTGAACTGCATTAGATGGGCCTACACTGACCTTACAATGCAGTTCAAACACCATAGACCAATTTAATACTGTTTGACTACATTCAACAATTATATGGGTCTACACTGACCTTAACATGCTGTTCATACAGTATAGACCATTTAATGCTGCTTGGGCTGCAGTGAACTGCCTCAGATGGGTCTACTATGCTGACCTTATAATGCAGCTCAGACCCATATAATGTAGTTTGAACTACACTGAACTACATTAGATGGGTCTACGGCAGTGTTTCTCAACCTGGGAGCCTATTTTCTGTTGGTCATGGCGGTTCTGTGTGGGAAGTTTGGCCCAGTTGTATTGTTGGTGGGGTTCAGAACGCTATTTGATTGTAGGTGAACTATAAATCCCAGGAACCACAACTCCCAAATGTCAAGGTCTGTTTTCGCCAAACTCCACCAGTGTTCACATTGGGCAGATTGAGCATTCCTGCCAAGTTTGATCCAGCTCCACCATTGTTTGAGTCCACAGTGCTCTCTGGATCTAGGTGAACTACAACTCCAAAAAACTCAAAGTCAATGCCCACCAAACCCTTCCAGTATTTTCTGTTGGCCATGGGAGTTCTGTGTGCCAAGTTTGATTGAATTCCATCATTAGTGGACTGCAGAATGCTCTTTAATTATAGGTGAACTATAAATCCCAGCAACTACAACTCCCAAATGACAAAATGAATCCCCACAATATCACCAGTATTCAAATTTAGGTGTATCGGGTATTTGTGCCAAATTTGATCCAGTGACTGAAAATATATCCTGCATATCAGATATTTACATGAAAATTACAGTTATGAAAGAAAATAATTTTATGGTTGGGAGTCACCACAACATGAGGAACTGTATTAAGGGGTCGTGGCATTAGGAAGGTCGAGAAACACTGGTCTACGATGACCTTATAATGCAGTTCTAACACTTTAGACCCATATAATATCATTTGAACTATACTGAACTGTATTATATGGGTTTATGCTGACCGTGACCATATAATGCAGTTCGAACAGTATCCATCTCATGCTTCTCGAGAGCGTCCATCAGCCTTCCCGCCAGCGCGAGCTCTTATTCGGGCACCTGAGGCGGAGAGTCGCGCGAGCTCTTCTCCCTCCTCCCTCGCGGTAGAAAGGCAAATAACATATGACGTCACTTCACAGCCATAGACTTGAATGAAAGAACTAGAAAGTTGGAAGAGACCTCAAGAGCCATCTAGCCCAACCCCCTGCCATGCAGGAACACATAATAACACTATGCCACACAACTTTTGTTCCTGAGCTATACATGTCATTTCCTAATTGGTTCTATCATAAACACATGGGAAAAGTTTATTAAACTGCACAAACTTTGTTTTTGCAGGACATTCTGCAGCACATTTGCTATGGAGCCCCCAGTGGCGTAATGGGTTAAATCCTTTTGGAGTGGGGTAAGCTCCTGTCTGTCAGTTCCAGCTTCCCATATAGGGACATGAGAGAAGCCTCCCACAGGATGGTAAAACATCAGGCAGTCCCTTGGGCAACATCCTTGCAGACGGCCAATTCGTTCACACCAGAAGCGACTTGTAGTTTCTCCTGACACACACAAAAGAGCACATTTTGCTATAGTTTTTCAGTTAGAGTCTCAACCAATTCAACATAGTTTGTGGTGGCCACAAAAAAAAGGTTTCTAGAGTCTTAACTACTTTTCAAACAAGCACTTCAAAATTAAACAGGAAATTATACTTTCAAACCAGGAACAGTCCATGCTCCAGGAAATAAAGCCCGGCTGCTCATTGGAGGGAAGGATACTAGAGACAAAGTTGAAGTACTTTGGCCACATCATGAGGAGAGAGCAAAGCCTGGAGAAGACAATTATGCTGGGGAAAGTGGAAGGTAAAAGGAAGAGGGGCCGACCAAGGGCAAGATGGATGGATAACATCCTTGAAGTGACTGGACTGACCTTGAAGGAGCTGGGGGTGGTGACTGTCGACAGGGAGCTCTGGCGTGGGCTGGTCCATGAGGTGACGAAGCATCGGAGATGACTGAACGAATTAACAACAACATAATAATCAAAACACCCTCTGCTTAAAAACCTCCAGAGAAAGAAACTCCACCACTTTCTACCACTTTCCACCACCACATGATATGGCAGTGTAGATTCATATAACCCAGTTCAAAGCAGGTAATCTGGATCCCAATACTGGATTATATTGCAATGTAGCACCAGCCTATTGATATCGAGCTCTTTTGTGGGGCCTTCCCAGCGAGGGAGGTCCCTGAGACCGCTAATGGGGTCTTTGACCTTGGTGAGCAGCCAGCGAACGCCAATCCAAAGATGCAAAAATATTAAGAATTAATCTCACCAGAGTCTGAAGAGGTATCAGTGACCGAAGCGTTTATTTCTGCGATTCAGCTGAAAAGGATGCGTTACAGGGATAATTCCACCATAAGCATGCTGGGGTACAGTGATGCAGGCATATTTATACAATTTTTGAAAACCCAGAGTTCAACCCTCCTCTGATGTTCCCCGCTGTGATTGGGTGATGGGCAGACACCTGGGAAGCAGCCCTCCCGCCCCTGGCGCCTCTGTACCAATCAGGAAGCTCCAGTGGTCTGTAGGATCCAATGGGGAGACCTCTGTCACATGGTGGCGACAGCCAATCAGGAGAAATGGGGGCGGGATGAGGGAGCACAAAGGAATCTGGGAAAGGAATCTGCAGACAAAGGAATGCCATGTGCTCAGCGAAACAAAGGAAAAATGTCTCCAAATGTTTGGCAAACAAAGGCTTTCCTGTCCTTGATGAGTCTGGCAGGGAATTTGAATAGGCTAGATCAATATTGGACCACCCGGAGGGTCAACAATATCTGGGTGAATTAATCAGTCTCTTTTTCCGAAGCTCTGCTGACCCTTGTTCCTTCACTGGCCATGCTCCGAGGGCTAGGGTTGGGGCCAGCAGCATTGTCCATGCAAAATGAGTCAATCAATGGGTGATTTGGGGGAAAGAGGCTTGGGCTCTGTCCCCAGGCAGTTCCTGGTCACTCTGGTTTTCTTGTGGGGCGAGGTTCAAGGGGGTGAGGATACAGAGGAGTTCATAGGGGTTACATATTTCATATTCATAAACCATAGGCATCACCAGTATACAGGCATTCCATATATCACCACCCGCCACCCATCCCAACCCCAATCCACAGTAATAAGAAAATATTTTATTCATTTCATAGAAAGAGAGAGGAAAGAACTAGAAGTCCCAAAGTCTGGACGGAAGGGTTTTGGGTGCAGGGGCCAGTCCATGCATCAGGCTGGCCACCAGAAGATCAGTCCAAGGTCCGGGTTGGTCAACAGAAGATTGGCTCCTTCTAGGAACAGGAGATGGAGCTGAAGGGGGAGCTGGGTTGGGTAGTAGCAGAGTCCATAGTCCAGTGCACAAGCCAGAGAATTCACAGAGAGGAAACAGGAACCCAGTTATGTGTGCTGGGTCAGGAAGCAGCAGAATCCATTGTCCGACCCTTGACGAACTACAAATACTTGGGGGGGAGAGATGCTCTGCATCAAATCCTCCCTTCGAGGCTGGAAAATGGTCACACTAATTTTCCCAAGCCTCGACAATTCTTTAGCACCCAGGGCCTCTTTTCTAGGCTGATTAGATTGTATTCTGTTGATTATTTTGGGGCCCAACTTAAGCAACAACAGCAGGACCCAGCAGGGTGGGAGAGACCAGTGGCAGAGTGTCCTTTGGGTTGGAGTAAAAAAAGACCGAAGTAAGAAGATGAAGACGGTGGAGGCAGGGGATGATGGAGTCTGTGATGGCAGTCAGCATGGAGCACTCAGGGGTCCCGAGTGAGTCCCCAATGGAGAAGGATGGCACATGGAGGAATTCTCCCATCTGGCAGTGGTCCTCAGGCCTCCTGGGGGCGCTGGCTCCTCCCTTGGCACTTGGGGAAGGGAGAAGATGGGGCACAGCCTTGCTACTCCTTCTGGCGTGGCGCCTCCTGGTGACCGCAGACAGGTCCGGCTCTCCATCATCACAGGGACTCAGGGGTAGTGTCTAGGACAGTCAGAAAGAAGGTTTACAGCCCCCTCCCACCCACCCCCTTTCCCAGCCCAAGGGTAGTTAGTGGGGAAACAAAGGGAAAAACTTTCATACCTAGTGAGGGCGTCAGTGGTCTCCTTTGGGCCACTCCTCTGCACAGCTTCTGGAACGGGCAGGGCCTCCTTCCTTCATGGCAGTTGCTGTGGGATCCTGGTTGCTCCTCCTGCGATGGCATTCCCCCGTGGGGGCTCAGATCAGCCTCTAGGAGGGGCTGTCTCTTCTGGGCGGCATGGGGTCTGGTCCTGCTCTCCTAGGATCTTCCTGTGCCATCTGGGTTCCACACAGGAAAGTCCACAGACTTCCCATTGTTCACCTCACCCAGGTAGTTGTCCTCAGCGGCAGGAGTGGATTATGGGTCCCACAGTTCGATCTGATGTCCGGTGGTCTCTTCACTGCGCAGAGGGGACCCCTGGACCTCGACGCCCCCCTCATATTTAAGGCAGTTAATGGGATAATTTAGACATACACATACATGTGCTCAGGGAAAGGGGAGGGAGGAAGGGCCAGGAAGGAAAAAAAAGCATCAGAGGGACTGCGTGTGTGTGAGAGAGAGACTTAACCATAGATGTGGGTGAAATGTCAGGAGGGAATGCTTCTGGAACATCCCTTCCTTAGGTTTTAGGAGAAGGAGGTAAGAGGGAGCAGCAGGATTCCTCTGGGAGATAGAGGAAAGAATTCACAGAATACTGGCTTCTTAGAAGATGGGAGGGGAGGGAGAAGAGAGAGAGAGAGAGAAGGGATGGGTTTCAGAGACATTTCACAAGCACATGGAACTCTTTGGTGAGGTCTGGGTCTTAGAGAGAAAAGGGGAAAAGCAGAGAGAGAGAGAGAGAGAGAGAGAGAGAGAGAGAGGAAACCCAGAAAACTTTATTTGGCAAAAGGAAACAGGAACAGAAAAAGGTCCCCTCTTACACCTCCCTTTGCAAGAGGAGAAAGGGAGGAGGGGTTTGAGAGCAAAAAAAAAGGGGAGTTGGGGAGTAAAGAGAAAACAAAGGAAAGGCAGGGACATTGGTGACTGCCCCTGAAAAATGGGTTTTGTAGTTGCACAGAAGAGAAGGGGAGAAGAAGAGAGCTCTTGGGTCAGGGAAACCAGGAGAGAGAGAGAGACTTTTGCAAGGCAGCTGAGTCACATCAGTGGCAGGGTCTCTCCTGGTGAGGAGAAACACTGTTTATTATAAATGAACAGGCACTGAGGATTTAGCTTTAGTAAGAAAGGGATTTGTAGTAGCTTGGTGAAGAAGGGAATGAGCAATGCCTCTTTTTCCCATCTGAAGGAAGGAAAAGGTGGCGCAGGAGAAAGCAGGAGAGGAGGAGAGCAAAGAATTTCCCTAGCGCATTTCCTCAAGGAGCAGGGAAAAAATTAGAAGGGGCATATAAATGCAGACATATCATAATAGGGAATAGGGAAATGGAGGGGTTGGAAAGGGAAGGAAGGAGTCAGGGAGATTGGGTAAAGGGAAATGGGAAGGGGATGGTAGGGGAACAAGCAATTATTTTCAAAGGGAGGGGGTGAAAAAGGTCTGGAGGGGGTTTCTGGGAGAAGGGGGGCCTTGTGGCCTTCCTTTTGCATGGTGAAAGTTGGGCACAAGCTCCTCCCTCCACCCCCTTCCGGCTTTGGTCAAAAAGCATGAAATATGAGCAATTTCTTCCCATTTTGCCCGTCCATGACAGTCTTCCGCGCTGCCATGTGGGGACCAGGAGGTTCCACCTTCCAAGGGCCTTAAGGGCCACTTGGGCATGCTATATTTGACCATCTTGGCCTGCGTCGACGAATCGTGACGCTTGCCTGTCCCAATTGGCCAAGAACTTATCTAAAGGTGTTTCTTTTGAGACAGGACGTTTGGGCTTGGGCCCACAAACACTCATTTCTAGCTCAGCCTCTGCCTACCTAGCAGTTAATGGGAAATGTCCTGCCAACCGCAGCAAAGACTTTCTCCAAGAGTCCCTTCCACTAGAACTGAGTGGCCAATGCCTGGCAACTTGCAGGCGAGGAGAAGGACGCTTCCCCTCCCAACAGAGTTCCAGGTATGCAAAACGCAAATTGGACTGCAGATATCCAAACCCAAATCGCCAGATCTTCCCAGACCTCACCCAGGAATTTGTTACCGAGCCCCGCAATCCCGACACCCAGTGGTCTTACTCCGAAGCTGAGCAAAGGGACCCAGGACCCCTCCCACCTGAGAAATCTTGGCCTGCCCGCGGTTGCTGTTACTTACCCCCCAGATGTCTTCCCCCTTCCGCGTCGGTCACTCCTCTTCCAGGAAGTCCTTGGATCCAGGCTTCCCTGGCACTCCTTTGTGCCGAAACCCCAGGTCAGAGCTTGGGAGGAAGTGGCTGCGGGAGAATTTGTAGTTTTGTCAAGAAGGAGAGTCCAAATTAAGAGAGGCGCCTCTTTTCCCAAGCCGTTCCTCCTTTGCTGCTGGCCCGAAGAATCAGACCAAGGTGCCTGCTTGAAAATTTGGGCTATAATTTAGTCTGGACCTCAAGCAGAGTCCCTTCGTGGTAAAGCCAAATGATATCGAGCTCTTTTGTGGGGCCTTCCCAGCGAGGGAGGTCCCTGAGACCGCTAATGGGGTCTTTGACCTTGGTGAGCAGCCAGCGAACGCCAATCCAAAGATGCAAAAATATTAAGAATTAATCTCACCAGAGTCTGAAGAGGTATCAGTGACCGAAGCGTTTATTTCTGCGATTCAGCTGAAAAGGATGCGTTACAGGGATAATTCCACCATAAGCATGCTGGGGTACAGTGATGCAGGCATATTTATACAATTTTTGAAAACCCAGAGTTCAACCCTCCTCTGATGTTCCCCGCTGTGATTGGGTGATGGGCGGACACCTGGGAAGCAGCCCTCCCGCCCCTGGCGCCTCTGTACCAATCAGGAAGCTCCAGTGGTCTGTAGGATCCAATGGGGAGACCTCTGTCACATGGTGGCGACAGCCAATCAGGAGAAATGGGGGCGGGATGAGGGAGCACAAAGGAATCTGGGAAAGGAATCTGCAGACAAAGGAATGCCATGTGCTCAGCGAAACAAAGGAAAAATGTCTCCAAATGTTTGGCAAACAAAGGCTTTCCTGTCCTTGATGAGTCTGGCAGGGAATTTGAATAGGCTAGATCAATATTGGACCACCCGGAGGGTCAACAATATCTGGGTGAATTAATCAGTCTCTTTTTCCGAAGCTCTGCTGACCCTTGTTCCTTCACTGGCCATGCTCCGAGGGCTAGGGTTGGGGCCAGCAGCATTGTCCATGCAAAATGAGTCAATCAATGGGTGATTTGGGGGAAAGAGGCTTGGGCTCTGTCCCCAGGCAGTTCCTGGTCACTCTGGTTTTCTTGTGGGGCGAGGTTCAAGGGGGTGAGGATACAGAGGAGTTCATAGGGGTTACATATTTCATATTCATAAACCATAGGCATCACCAGTATACAGGCATTCCATATATCACCACCCGCCACCCATCCCAACCCCAATCCACAGTAATAAGAAAATATTTTATTCATTTCATAGAAAGAGAGAGGAAAGAACTAGAAGTCCCAAAGTCTGGACGGAAGGGTTTTGGGTGCAGGGGCCAGTCCATGCATCAGGCTGGCCACCAGAAGATCAGTCCAAGGTCCGGGTTGGTCAACAGAAGATTGGCTCCTTCTAGGAACAGGAGATGGAGCTGAAGGGGGAGCTGGGTTGGGTAGTAGCAGAGTCCATAGTCCAGTGCACAAGCCAGAGAATTCACAGAGAGGAAACAGGAACCCAGTTATGTGTGCTGGGTCAGGAAGCAGCAGAATCCATTGTCCGACCCTTGACGAACTACAAATACTTGGGGGGGGGAGATGCTCTGCATCACTATGACTCATACAAGGTCATCAAACAGGTTTCCATGGCCAAGCAGGGATTCAACTCTTGCCACCAGGCCCGTAGCCAGGATTTCATTTGGGGGGGGGGGTGTGTGATTTTTTTTCAGGGGGGGTTGGGGGGGTGAGTTTCGGGGGGGGGGGGCTGAGTCTGAGTGGAAGAGGGTCTAGCCTAGCAAACCTTTTGTATCATTACCCCAATACCCCCATGCATATGGGATATATTGAGTATGGTGATCAGATCATGATATGAATAAACATAACAGTTTAAATAATGCACCAGTAAGGCCTTTTCGCGAACCACCATGAGAATTTCGGGGGGGGGGGCAGTGAAGCCCCCCGAGCCCCCCCCCCTCGGCTACATGCCTGCTTGCCACGTTATCACACTGAGAAATTTCCGAGTGCCTTGGACTGCGAGAATATCCAACCAGTCCATACTTCAGGAAATAAAGCCCAACTGCTCATTGAAGGAAAGGATAGTAGAGGCAAAGATGAAGTACTTTGGCCACATCATAAGGAGACAGGAAAGCTTAGAGAAGACAATGATGCTGGGGAAAATTGAAGGAAAAAGGAAGAGGGGCCGACCAAGGGCAAGATGGATGGATGGGATCCTTGAAGTGACTGGATTGACTTTGAAGGAGCTGGGGGTGATGACGGCCGACAGGGCGCTCTGGCATGGGCTGGTCCATGAGGTCATGAGTCAGAAGTAACTGAATGAATGAAAACAACAAGGGCACTTCAGCCTCTTTTCAAGCATGGAGAGGCCCTGAGCTCATCATATGTAGTTAAACTACTTCTGGCTGATATGCATAGCCCTCTTAAAGAGACAGAAGTTTCCTGAAAGGAGGGAACTCCAGTGTTAAACCCCATCACATTGAGAAATTTTCTCCTCATATGACAATTTAGCCTCTTTTCAAGCAGGAAGAGGTACAGAGCTCATCACATGTTCCAGGGTTGAAAAGAGATAGAAATGTCCCGAAAGGAGGGAACTCTGAAAGCAGAGCTTCTACCTCTTATTGCACTTTACTGTCATGTTTACAACTGAAAAACAGGTGTGGTTGGAACCATCGCAGTTTCCCCATCCTATTTCATTGCCCAGCTGCCAGCAATAGTTTTAACCAGGATCACTGTCTCTTGTATCCTATGGGCTTTGATGCAGAACCATAGGATCCCATGTAAAGATGTGGTTTTAAACTGGTGTCAGTCTCCTTTAATGTAAGGGGCTTTGGACACGGCAAGGGATCACTAGGTTTTTAGATATTGTTGCTTCTCCTGATTTAAAACAAAAAAGGAATACTAACTTTGTGATGAATGTAAGATGAATGTATTGCTAACTCTGCTCTTAAGTTTTCATGTGTGAGTGTGTTGGGAAGGCAGAATGCTAAAGGAGTCTGCTGAGATATAAGAGCAGCAATTCTCTACTCTTAAAGGGATGGTCTTGCGGCCTTATCACACTTGAGCATTTATTCACTTTAATCTACTTTAAATGCTCCTGCAGAATCCTGGGGTTTGTAGATTAGGGAGCAGCCTTTAAACCACACATCCAGAGAAGCCTGAGTCCCCTCGAGGAGAGAGGGTGGAATATAAATAAAGTTTTATTATTATTTGTTATAATCCCTGAGCCTCCCTAAATTATAAACCCAGAATTCTGCAGGAGGCAGTCACAGCATGTAAAGTGGATAAATGTTCAAGTGTGATGAGGCCCTTGGTCTAGAGAGTCATAAACCAGCGTTCAAACCACCAAACCATACTTGCTTTCTGTGAAGAGCAATAGTATATTCTGCATTAATGTTCTCATTGCATTACGTATGAAATAAGTCATGTTGATTCTAACAGAGCTGACTTTCAAGAAAGCATGCAGGCACCTTTTAATTTTCAAGTCTACGATTCAGATATTTCAGGATGAAACACTGCTCATTATCTCACTTTGAAAAGTTTTTTTAATGGTTCCAAAAGTAGAAGACAGGGTAGAAGAAAATAATGCAAAAATTGATGTGTCTGATTTGCATGATTGAAATGCCAACCAGATTAATTTGCATCATTAGAATAAGTTGAGTAATATGCAGATTAAATGCCCTGATTTGAGGAAGTGAAATATAACAACAAAGCCAATGCACAACATGAACGTCATACATTCATTTCTACTAATGTGAAATGAACCACCCCTTCCCATCCAAAACATGATGATTCAGTGCAAGACAACAAAAGGATATACACTCAGAACAACCTGCTAATATTGGCTTCAATTCAAAATCCTTAGCATAGTGTAAATATCCACATGTAGATCTATGCTATTCTGAGCAATATACCCTCCATCCAATTTACTGAAAAGCCCTTGAAGCTGTCCTGCACTGCCTATCCATGCTTCTAATTGAGCAGGCAGGATCAGAAAAGTGACTGGCTACATCCTCACAGACATCTGCATAATATTTACAGCAGTGCTGAGACCCCTAAAAGACCCTGGCGGATGTCAACACTGCTGCCAACATTTCGCATCTAGCTATGTGGATGCAGCCAGATGCTTCTCCAATCTAGCCTGTTCCCAAAGCAGTCCCAGGAGTTCTTCAGTAAGTCTAAGCGTAAGGATTGAATTTTGTGGAGGAATGAAGGGATTACCAACCTCCACAGTGCCAGGAAAAGAATATGTGCACAAATAAGGGTCATCCCAGCATAGTACAATGTGGTCATCCCATCATAGTACAATGGTTTGAGCATTTTGCAAGGCTCAAACCATTGTACTATGCTGGGATGACCACATTGTACTATGCTGGGATAACTCTTATTTGTGCACATTTTTGTCCAGGGCTCAAATCCCTGCTCTGCCACGGAAACCAACTCCCTGGTCTCGGGCAAGCCACAATCTCTCAGCCTCAGAGAAAGGCAAAGGCAAACCCTTTAATTGTTTATTATGTTACTATTTTAATCATTTTTAACTGTTTTTATGATGTCGAGCATTGATTTTTTGCTATTGTTAACCACTTTGAATCGCCGGAGGGCTGAGAAAAGTGGTATATAAATGAAGTAAGTAAATAAATAAATAAATAAACCCCCTCTCAACAAATTATATAACAGAATGCCAGACACCGCGTTTGTCTCTCAAAACCTTGAGCAAGAAAAAAGAAGGCCCCATCTGAAAAGGCAAATTTGAAGACTCACCAGGATAACTCATTCCAAATATGTAGTGGCACAGAAAAAGGATAGGGAGAAAGGCAGCTAGTAAGGCAGAAGGGAAAGATGTATTTGGAGGAATTCCAAATTGACAGCAGTCTTGGAGAATGCACTCTACCTCTTTGATGCTTTCAGTGAGGGTTCACAGCCATGTAATTTCATAGGTTGAAGCAGGAATCTATCTCATTGAGATATGTGATTTGCTATTTCTTCCTTTTAGGGGGAGAAGGGAGCCATGCCACTCTTAAAGCTGTCTAATGGTAAATGTCTGAAGCTCATGCTCATTGAAGGCATGGTTGCATGAGGATGTGTTTTCGCTCCATCCAACTATTTGGTGAGAAAAGAAAATATTATTCAAAATTACTTCACTATTGAAATTGCATTATTATGTGCGTACAAAATGCCAGGTTGCAGTGTGATATTTGGTGCCTCAGCAGCCACATATAACAAGTTAATGGGAGGTTATGTGAAAAGACATAGAAAAACATTGACACAGGTTATTTCCAATTTTTGTGCTAAAAGAATACATTAATGAATAAAAGTAGCCTGTCATACAAAATGCCCAGAATGAATATTTTTTACATTTCATTGCATGTAAACAACACTATTATTCTACAGTCTGGATAGTGTGCATACTCATGAACAATATTTAGCTGTTCACTTGCTCATAGGTGGCAGCTGAGCATAGGCAGGGACATGGGTCGAGCTCCAAATATTCCTTTATGCTTCTCACTTTTAATCATTTATTATGAAAGTCTGTATGGGGCTTTGTATTTGATTAAACATGTTGCAGAAGACCCACTTTCCCATTATGGGAATGCTATTGCAATGTTCAATATGCAAAGCTCTGGAAAGCTACCAATCCAAGTGTGATAGTTGGGTAAGGCTTACAAGCACAACTGTGTCCCTAGAACTCATTTCACTATTTTTACATGTGAAGAGGAGTGTGTGTCTGTGCATTTGTGAAGATTGCCTCTATGTACATATATTGTACATTAATTAAATCTGACGCCAATACACGTGCTTCTTCAGCTACTCCATGAAAATAAACAGGGAGAAGATGAAATTGTATAAGCCGCCGTGAAGAAAGCGAATATAAAATTCTAATTTCTAGAAGGATCTAATGTGATACTCAACAGATTTGTTATAGTTACTTCTTCATAATTATTTCTTTCAGATGAGCACAACTAGGAAGGTTTCCCAATATTCTGACAGGGAATGGGTAAAATCAACCCATGTGTACATTGCAAGGGAGGAAGCAAACAGCATCTGCTTCATGTTTGATATTTTCAAATAAAGCATCTTGGCAACTATACTAACGTAGGTGCTTCCCCAGAACATTGCAATAAGTTTCATTTTTTAAAAACACCAAGCAAACTCAGTAATGAAATTCCTGGCAGTTTTAGGTCAGAGTAAAGGTTACATCACATTGGGTTATGCTTTTCAAAGCTGAGAAACTGGAAATGCCTTGACAATTGAATACAGTATCCACAGGGGATACATTGGTGGACTTAAACAGGGGAGAACAGTGAACCCTATTGAAATGAAGGATTACTGGATAGAGGACCTGGAAAAAGCCTAGAAAGGTAATCATTTGGTGGAAGTGATTAAATGAAACTGTGGGTATAGTGAATACATAGTCCATACTTTACATCTATATTTTCATAGCTTATTTTGTGCCACTTGTGAGCAATAGATGTAGGGGACAATAATTATGGTCTACTGGTACAATTTTTTATTTGCATTGTCTGCTCCCCACACATCCACATTTTCTGTAGCCTTTCAGAACCAAATTTAAATGAAATGACATAATAATAATAATAATAATAACAATAATATTTCTTACCCGCTTCTCCTCGTGAGTCAATTAGGATTAGCAATAATGCCCTCTTTTCTCCTGGTTCTGCATTGCTTGTCAGCAATTTGAGATACTAGAACCTTATTGTGGTTTGACTCATGTCTATCTGTTAGTTATTTCAATAAATGCTAAATACTATGATGAGATAAATGCTGCAGGGGAGCATCTTTTCAAGAACTCATTCCCCTAGTTATCCATATGCTGACTCAGTGCAAATGGGTTTTGTGTCATGCTGCAGTAATAATGCTAAATGGCAGGAGTTCAAGGTTCTTATTCTGGATTTAGGACTTTAACATGGTGAACGAGAGAAAAATACTCATTCTCCCATACACTGAGATTTCCACTAGTATGTATGTGCTGAAGCATCTTGCTTTGGATCCAGAGATGGCTGGTGGAGATAACATAGAAGAGGTAGTGTGGTGTTAATAGCCAAGGAAGCAAGATAAGGAATAGGCATGATGCACACCATGTTTTTACTTCAGATTGTATCCTCCAATCACCACTTTGTAGATCTGGGGTTAGGATCTGTAAGCTTCGTTGTTCAATTTGATATGTGATATATGCACTGTTAATGCCTTTTAGAGTTGAACAAGCATTAGCTTATAAATAAACCAAAATACAATCGATTAACAGTTTTACTCTAAAATCTCTAGATTTACACAAGTGGGATCCTGAATTTCAGATTCAGAAACACAAAAGAACCCTCATGTCCCCTTGTTTCACTCATCAAAATAGCTACTGATGTAAAGCACAAACAGCCATGGATCAACTCACCGGAGGTGAAGTTGTAAGCAAACTCATATTCTGACAATACATAAAGCAAATTGTTGATGAATAAGCAGGCTTGTTGCAACATCAACCTTAGCTTCCAATTTCCTGGCTCTCTGGAGCTTGAGGCAATATGAGGAAGGCTTAAATCTGGTCTTACAGTGGCAGATTTGTTTGTGGGTTTATTTCTTTTTTTTAATTCAGTACGTTTTGCATTATTTGTTGCTGCTTTATATCTCCAAGTCAGATCAGGGCAAGAAATGAACCTGAAACTTTCTAAGAACAGAAAGAAGTCAACACATTGGAAATTTAGATAAAGATCAATGTCTCCTGACTGTGAGGCATAGACAGATGGATTCTAAAGAATTTCAGATCACACATTTTCTTGTATGCAAATCTGATTATATAAAAAGATTACTAGAAAAGTGAAAAGAAAGAAAGAGAGAGAAGCAGAAGAAGAGGGAAGGAAAAAAATTCAAGCAGTTATTCTATTGTGCTTGCTGAAGCCAGGTATTTAATAGGGAAAATAAGAGAGAGAGAATATAGGTTAGATGACATCATTTATTGAACTTACTTCTGCTGACAATTGGAGCCCCTTTTCAGGTAAAGCTGCAGCTTAGTTGAAAAAGCACAAGCACGTGACACCCGCATTTGTATTCTGAAAGGCCCAGATTGAATCTCTGGCATCTCCTGCAAAAATGTCCTTTTTGGACACCCCCCTATGCTGGCTGGAGAATTTTGGAAGCTATACAGTAGTTGACAAAAAAAATAAGTTTTCCAGGCTCTGAGAGGCTCTAAATAAATAATCCAATGGGAAATTCTCCTATATTCTTCCATATGTGCCTTCAAGTTCCCTGCCAACATACAGTGACCCCATGAACTTCATAAGGTTTTCTTATTAAAAGAATATTTGGAGGTGATTTTGACAGTTCCTTCCCCTGAAATATAACCTACAGCACATGGTATTTGTTAGTCATCTCCTATCCAAGTGCTAAACAGGGCTGACTCTGCTTAGCTTCAAGATGATGATGATGATGATGATGATGATGATGATGATGATAACACAATACACCAGACATAACAATTGTGGAAAAGAAAAAAGTTTGGATTATTGATGTCGCCATACCAGGTGACAGTCGCATTGAGAGAAAACAACAGGAAAAACTCAGCCATTATTAGAACCTCAAAATCGAACTACAAAGGCTCTGGCATAAACCAGTACAAGTGGTCCCAGTGGTAATCAGCACACTGGGTGCCGTGCCAAAAGATCTCAGCCGGCATTTGGAAACAATAAACATTGACAAAATCATGATCTGTCCACTGCAAAAGGCCACCCTATTTGGATCTGTGTGCATCATTCGAAAATACAGTCCTAGACGCTTGGGAAGTGTTCGACTTGTGATTTTGTAATACAAAATCCAGCATAGAGATCTCGTTTGCTGTGACATACTGTGGTTTTGTATCAGTAAAATATTATTATTATTATTAATAATAATAATAATAATAATAATACTTTATTTATATTCCGCCTTCTCTCCCCAAGGGGACAGACAACATCTGCTGTCTTTAGAATATTTGGGTCTCTAAGACCTTCATTATACTGACAATTTAATGCAATTTCAAATTGACATTGAAGAAAGTGGTTTCGCTGTGCAGATGATTACATAAGAAATTTTGGAACCAGTTTGAGGCTCAGATGTTGATTACACAAACCACAGAGTACTGGAGTACATTAAGGGCTTTATTTCATTTTTACTCTCATTTTTGTGAGTTTGTTGTTTGAGTGTTGCAGTTTGCGTCTAGCTTCAAACTACATTAAATGGTCACTGCAGATGGGGCCTACATGCCTCCATAGGTAAAGGTAAAGGTTTCCCCTTGACATTAAGTCTAGTCATGTCTGACTCTGAGGGGTAGTGCTCATCTCCATTTCAAAGCTGAAGAGCTGGTGTTGTCTATAGGCGTCTCCAAGGCCATGTGGCCGGCATGACTGCACTGAGTGATGTTACCTTCCTGCCATAGTGGTACCTATTGATTTATTCACATTTGCATGTTTTTGATCTGTTAGGTTGACAGAAGCTGACAGAAGCTGGAGCTAACAGTGGGAGCTTACCCCGTTCCCCAGATTTGAACTGTCAGCCTTTCGGTCAGCAAGTTCAGCAGCTCAGCAGTTCAGCCCCACCAGGGGCTCCACATACCTCCCTAGCTCTCATTTAGTTAAGTGATAGAATTTCTAAGCAAGTTGTGTTTGAAACTGAGCATTTCTAGATACAATATTAGGGTGGATATATCATGCCCTTTATAATGAATAATTTGTTGATACTTTTGCATCAAGGGCTGGTGCAAGGAAGATGCATCTTCCATAAATCCTCACCGTTGGCTATGCTAGAGCTGGGATAAGTGGCCATCCAACAATATTTGTAGGGCCACATGTTCACCTCCCCATGTGCAGCCTCACTGGAAAGTCAGTTTACAATTACTGCCTTCAAATTAGAATGCCAGAGGATAAGATAAATGAGTAAACCATCTACTGTATCTTTTCAACTAACTGATCAGTTAATTGATCTGATCTAAATAAATGCTTATGTCTTCAAAATCTAAATGTGGTCACTAAAGCAAATAATTTGAAAAGGCATGATTTCTCTGTAGCAGCTTCCTTGCAAAGGGCTCAGGCTGAGATCATTTTTGATCTTCCAGCAGGCAATCCTAGTATGCCCTTCATATTTAAAACTGGTTTGTAAAATTATATTTTAATATATTTTAAAACAATATTTTATGTACGTATGAAGGCATTAGGTCATGTCTGATTTTTGGAAGCTAAGCAAGTTCTGCCCTGGTTAATGCTAGGCATCCCCTTGTGGTCGAAAATGAGCACAGCTTCCAAATATGCCGAAAGATGGGAAAACCTATATATAAATACCTCTATCTGTTGTCTATCTTGTTGTTGTATAATTGGCATTTAATGTTTGCTGTATATGTATTCTGTGATCCA
The DNA here is from genome assembly GCF_037176765.1 of Anolis sagrei. Classification (NCBI taxonomy): domain Eukaryota; kingdom Metazoa; phylum Chordata; class Lepidosauria; order Squamata; family Anolidae; genus Anolis; species Anolis sagrei. Next base: position 140,947,797 of record NC_090024.1, read on the forward strand.
TACTGAAGTCCCATTTGGAGTGAGAAGGGCAGAATAAAAACCCTGTAAATAAATAAATAAAATAATTAACTTGGCTATATTTCAGAAGAAAGAATTGGCAAAATCACTTCTGCGTAGTCTTCGCCCAAGAAAAACCTCAAAAATTCAGGGGATCACCATAAATCAACAGGTGTCTTGAAGGATGTGCACCTGCACACACTCACACAGTCATATTACTATATATTGTTTTGACAGTTCTGGCAGACAGACATTCCAACATGAGTTCACTTAACAATTTGTTCCAGTTCCTCTTTAGATATTCCCTAATGGAGACAGCTTACTACTGTATAAAAAGTGCCTAAAATTATCTACAACCTGTGATTATTATCTATATATATTTAAGATATAAAGGATATTCAATCAATATAGTGTATATGTCTGTTAAGATATTCAGTCACAATAGTATAAGTCTGTTTTGTACTGATATTAATTAGCTGCATTCTTGTTTTTGTTTTCTTAAATACTTCCTCTAAATATTAATAGATATTTATGGCTGAAATGGTTGAAATCATCAGATATAGCTACTATAATCCAACACCATTATCACTGGCTGTTGCATCCATGCCTCTTAATCAGATTAACAATCCTATAATTATTGGCATTCATGTTTAGAGTCATTAATAACACGATCCCTGAAATCTATCTAAGTCAAGCAAACCACAACCAAACATTTCCAAGGCACTACAGTTCAAGGTCCTCATAAATGATGATATTAACATTCTCTCGGCCATTGAAACAAATAGTTGGTTACATTCCCTAGAGGTCCTGCTTACTTCAATGTACTCCATGACTGGAAGAGTGGTATAGTCAACATTTTCCAGTCCCAGATCTGCATTTCCTCAGAAACCTTTCAGGTGGGGTGCTGCCGTCATTGAAGTTTTCCCCTTTGAGGTAGTGTTTGTACTTTGCTTTCTGCATGGAATGACCCTTGACTTACCCATGGGTCATATCAAAACCTATAGTTTTAGTCCCAATACCTGCCCTTGACTTATACATGTAGTCAATTTATACATGAGTATATAAGGTACTTGAATTTTTATTCCCTCTTACAGTCACACACCAGAACAAAGTAACCACTGAAAAATGAACAAGCATATATAGCACTAATTCATAATCTCATTGGTTAAATATGTGCTCAATAATTAACATTGATTCATGGGGATTAATCAAATAGTGCTATATTTCAATGCACTCTTATACAGGAATAAGTTATATTGAACTCAAGAGGAACCTAATCCTGAGTTGATATGCAGATTGCTATAATGGTTAAAATGACCAAGGCTTCTCTATTTCAGATTTTAGTTTCCTTTTAGAACATGTTTCTAATAAAAGAAACACCCCTATATTTTCTTGCCAATAATATTATTGTTTGAATATATTGTATTATTGTTTGAATATATTTTAAAATCTACTTAAACTTAGTAAATGGCTTGAGCTCACTAATAAATGTTTTGCTATTCCCTTGTGCCATCTCTCTTGTTAATATGGCTAGCTCATTAACTGTAAACACCTAATGTAAACGTTTGGGTGACAAAGAGCAGAAAATCCTGGGCTAATTCCACAGACAAGTGAGTGGAAGGAAAGCTACGAATGCTGTTTTGCAATGCCTGTGTTTGTGCAAGAGGCCATACAATGCTATAATAGGTAGGCTCTACGGATGTTCCCATGTCTTCACTTGCAAAAGAATTTATCCAAGCAAAAAAACATGTTGGATTTAGTTCCATGCTTCTCATCCAATGAAGTTAAGCAGTCTTCTCTAAGCTGTTTCCTTTGCACAGTGTTGGATTACAACTCCCAGCCAGAAAATTCATGTTCGCTGAGATAATGGAAGCTGTAATCCAAAACCTCTGGAGAGTGTCTGGTCAAGAAGAATGCTGTAGTGCATGGTGTAAGAACTTCTATGTACAGAAGAGCATCTTCCCATGCAGAAAATTGCCTTTGAATTAAACTCATTAAATGATATTGAAGTGGGAGCAAAGTGGACTTCTATGCCCTGATGTTTTTGCTTGTTGTTGCATGTGTGTAACAGTACAAGAATGGGAAGAAGCTCTGACAGATGTCATAGGCATTGAAATGAAAAGTGTTACTAATCGTTCAACACAGGCAGCGCCCACAGGCTGCATAAAATGGAAGTATTTCCCCCATATCCTATTTTAATATCCTTGCCACTTCTGAATTGCTCATATTGCACAACTCTTAGTATAAAAGGCAAGATTTCACTAAGACCTTTTCCTGCATTGCTTCTTTCATAAATGGAATGCAGTTCTGGGTTTGATGGAAATTAGCATTCATAAGAAAATTCTAATTGTAAAAAGAGAGTCAAGGTGGATTTATACATGCAAGAGAATTAAGTGGGAACAGAGAGGTGGAATCTGAAGGTAACAGGATGAGCAAGGAGGGGGATGATGAATGCAAGAAAGAGCAACCTTTTTCCTGATAAGGTTACTTGCAGGGAGAGTTTTCTTTAATATATGAAAGTATTCCAGACAGGAACAACTAGTGGCCTGGCTTCAGTTTCAAAGAGATAGTGATGATTACATGTGAGTTTTAGAAACTACACTTCTAGATGAGCTCTCCAGGGTGCTGAACCTATTTGAGAGAATAGACTTCAAAACCACAGAGAGCTCCTTTACAGTTTAGAGAAAAAGCCAAAATAGATTCACAGTGCAATTGAAACAAGATCACCAATTTCTGTATTGGTGATTTGAGAATGGTACATATCGGACACTTGAAGTGATGCAAATTTACTACATGCTGCAAGGCTCTTCAACTGTGTTGTATCACATCTGCAAGAGTTTAGATTTATTTTACCAAAGGGAAAAAAATGTTTGAATTGGCTACATATCACAGGTGAAGGGAAAGTGTTGCAATGAGAGAAGGGACAGAGTTCCATGTTAGAATATGTACATTTCTACACAAGACATTTCTATGCTTTGCTCCCTAGCTAAAAGAAAAATAAGCAGTGTGGGGAAGGAGCACTCTTTGTGTGTCTATGTGTGCATATGCAGAGAGGGTGTGGTCTCAATAATATTATTTATTTATTTATTTGACCAGTCATATGACCATTTCAAAATACAACATGAAGAAAAGACAAGGCAAAAAGGAGAGGACAGAAGATGTGTAGTCTCCAATATCTGTTGGTGTTGTCATTTATATTGTTATGTCCCTTCAAGAAATTTCTGGCGTAAGACAACCCTATCATGGGGTTTTCTTGGTAATATTTGTTCAAAGTAGGTTAGTTTTGGGCTTCCTCTGAAGCTGTGACAATGCCACCTGGTCAGAGCCACAGTGGATTTCAGTGCCCAAGAGGGGGTTTGAACCCAGGTCCCATAGTCCAACATTCAAGCCACTACATAATTATGGCTTTCTTTTCCCATTAATATTGAACATTAACGACAATGATTTACCATATAATGCAGCAGATATAATAGCAGTGAATTTACAGAAGCCAAAAAATGAAGAGGAAATTAAATTACAGCTACTATGAAGGCTCTTCAAAGTCTTCTGAGCGGCTAATATGCTTCCCCTCCCCAACCTCTGTCATTCATCCACCCCTGCTTTAAAGGGCTTGGGATACAGACATATGAAGAACCACTGTGTCCTATATAAATGTGCCCACCAATTCTGCTCACCACCAGTGTTCTTGCCCTCTATTCCACCAGCAATAGTTTACAGCTGATTATGACATAAGGCAGGGCCTTCTCAGTAGCAAGTCAGTCCCCTCCAATGTTGGTGTTTGGGAAAGCAGTCGGGTATTTAAAATATGTCCTACATGTTCATGGATTTCTCTTGTGTAAAAATTGTGTTGGCTGTTGATTTTGTTAGATTGTTTTTTATAGTGGTTTCACTGTCCCCTATCTTCTTCTACAAAGTTTTTGTTCTTGTAGCTGTGAAATGCTAGGAGCAGAGAGGGAAAGATGCTAAATATGGAAATAAATAAATGAGTCATCAATGTAAACAGTTACTACCTTAATGAAAGGATCAATGGTCTGACTGTATAAGGGGGTTATGCTCTCTCTGGGGTGGTGAGCTCAGTGAGCCCACCATGGAATTCCTGGCATTTGACAGGCTGGTCAGCCATGGGTGCCAGCCCTGCTTTCCATCTTAAGAACAGCACATTTCCAGCTATTCCAAAGAAAGTAACACTCATCATTGTGTAGGAAGTATTTTCTGGAAAAGACAGGATAATTCAGCCAGAGTCTTTCCTGCCCGAATCCCACAGGAACCAACAGGAACTGTGCAAGAGCACTTGTAACATTTGTTGCAATGCCAGAAGCAAATTAGAAGCTGTAATCCTGTTCAAATCTGTGGACTGCCACATTCCATGCAGCTTTCCATAGTTAGCAACAAATGATTGTACAATTTGTGAAGAACCCATTTCAGATATTCTATCAATAACCTGTTTTCAGGCTAAGATGCAACCTGAAGATGAATCTCCTGACACTTAGCCAAAAATCTTATCTTCATCCTGGCAACTTCTTGCAAGTCAAGGAAAGTTGTGCAAGAGAGTGCTTTGCATCTTCAGAAACTATCCAAAAGCCTTGCAATTTTTTGGTTGTGTTTTTGCCTTGATTGTTCTGTGCTTTAACAAAAATGGTGCATCTGTTTCTGTTTATGCTTCACCAAGTTGTGAGCTGTCAGATAATTTGAAAGAAGATCTTAAGCAACCAAAGTGAAGTTATAGCAATCTGACTAGTAGAATTTATTATGGCTGGAAAATATTTTCATTTATTGGCATGGGCTTTCTTTGCTCGGCTGTGCCATGCTGTCTCTCTCACTTTGGATTCTGGCTGCATGAAGCTCTCACAGCTGCTCCTGGCCTCATGTAGAGCCAAAAGCAGAATGCCTCTTCCAGCCACGCAAGTTGCTATTGAAGTTTCTTTCATCTTGTTTCTCTCTCTTAGTTCTCACATATTTTGTCAGAAACTTCGGATGTCAACATTTTGGTGCAGCACTTCTTTTGTCAGCCAAATAATACACTAGCAAACAGTAATTAATGGTAGTAAATGGCTTATTAGTGAACGGAAAGGAGTTCCATAATCAAGGTGCTAACATTGGGAGAGCCTTCCTATCTACAGTGGTCCTATAAATTCTAACAGGATATTCTGTAATCCCAGTAAGTTAGTACTGGATAAGAAAGCCCTTTAAATCATTGTTCTGATCCATTTCATATTTTATAAACCAACTAGCTGTGCCCTGCCACGCGTTGCTGTGGCCTTTAGTAAGAGTTTTGAAGTCTCTGCCTGGCCTCTCTTCCTTCCTTCCCTCGCTCTCTTTCCCTCTTTCTCTCTCTCTCTCACACTCCTTCCTTTCCCCTCTTTCTCTCTCTCTTTCTCTCTCTGGCATCCCTCCTTCTTCCCCCTTCTTTATGCTTGTGTGTAAACTTGTGTATTTTCTGTTGGTCATGGGGGTTCAGTGTGGCATGTTTGCCCCAATTCTGTCGTTGGTGGGGTTCAGGATGCTCTTTGAGTGTTGGTGAACTGTGAATCCCAGTGACTACAACTCCCAAATGTCTAGGTCTTGGAGGGGGCATGGCTTGGAGGGGGCGGGGTTTGGAGGGGAAGGAGGGGGAGGAGGAAAGTGGAAAGTTTGAGGAAGAAGGAGGAGGAGGAGGTAAGATTGGGGCGTGTTGTGGCATGTGTGTTTGTGTGTTGTGGGAAAGGGAGGGGTGGTGCGTTAGCGGCGTGTGTGTTTGTGTGGAAGAGAGGGAGGTTTGTTACAGGCATTTGGTTGTGTTGCGGGGAAGGGAGGGGTGTGTGTTAGCAGCATGTGTGTTTGTGTTGAAGGCACCCCCTGCCTTCAACACAAACACACATGCCGCTAACACACACCCCTCCCTTCCCCACAACACAACCAAATGCCTGTAACAAACCCCCCTCCCTTCCACACAAACACACACGCCATTGTTACCGGCGTTTGGTTGTGTTGCGGGGAAAGGAGGGGGTGTGTCTTACCGGAGCTGCGTTGGAGGAGGGAAGGAGTGTTTCAGGGCCGGAAGAGGTGGGGGGAAGTTGCGATACGCATGTGTGTGTGTTTGTGTGTTGCGGGGAAGCGAGGGGTGGTGAGTTTGCGGCGTGTGTGTTTGTGTGGAAGGCAGGGGGGTTTGTTACCGGCGTTTGGTTGTGTTGTGGGGAAGGGAGGGGGGGTGTTTTACCGGGAGGGGGCGTGTCTTACCGGAGCTGCGTTGGAGGAGGGAAGTTGCGATGTGTGTGTTTTTGGGCTGCGACATGTTCGTGCTGGGCGAGGGAGGGAGGGAAGTGCGGAGGGTGCGTTGGCCGGTCGGCCATGTGTGTGCGCGCGCTGGGGACTTTGCGGCAGTGCGCATGCTCAGTTGTTTTGGCGATTTATCTGTGTGTTGTTGTGTTGTTTTCCATTTTGAATGGATTAGTTTGTACCGAGTGGGTTGTCCTTGGGGCATGGCAATTTTGGTGCAGTTTCGTTGGGGGGTTGTGGAGTTTTGCTGTCCCGTTGAACCAACCTAACAGATTTATATATATAGATATATGAAACTAGAACTAGGCTTAGTGACTTACAGTTCTTTAATACTATTCTTATAATTTACTTTGGAGTGTTTGTAGCAAATTAACACCCAAATTCTCTTGTTATTTCCAGCCATAGCAGACACACTGAATCAATAAGATTTATATGTGGCTTGATTTTTCCTTCAATGAGAGACTTAACAGCCCTGCTCTATTCAGGACTTTATTAGGATTCTGGCCTAAGACTTGTATTTTGTTTACAGTTGACCTTTCACATTCATATTTTTGTCTTTCATGGATTCCATGATTTGCAGATTACTTGCTTCCATCCTCGGGACTGCCCTATGCCATTTTTTTTCACAGAGATCTAGCCTGGCCTTCTGAAAATCTTTCAGTACATTGTGTACATCTGTACTGTAGAAATAATTCTGCTTGACACCATTTTAATAATCACTGATTAATGCTATAAAATCCTGGTGTTTGATGATGGTACTCTTTGGATAAGAAGGCTGAAGAGCTTGTAAAACTATCATTTCTATGATTCCAAACATTGAGCCAAACATGTGGTTAATGTTAGGTCAAACTGTATTAATTCTCCAAGGTAGATGCACTCTGAGATACACTGTGAGAGACTTAGAATAAGAAGGTAGGGTTATAAATCCCTATCAAAAATGGTGTTGGACCACACACATGCATTTACTTGCTGCCTGGCAAGCAAGTGAGTTGATCAGGGAAAGGCATCAAGCCCAAATTGTATGAGTGTGTTAAAGGAACAAATCATTTTTATAAAGTATGGGAATCTGTTCCTGACTTCAGGTGGAATGAGTTTAGTCTGCTCAAGTGGGTAGGAGCCCAGTTGCTTTAAAGAGCAACTGGGCTCTTTGTATACCTGGGATAGTTTTCCTTATTTACTTTTTGGATGATCTAATCTCTTGCCATGGCTACAAACCAGCTCCTGAACCCCGAGGCTACTGTATGAATGTGCACACAGCATCCCCACAATTTGGCAAGAGGAAGTGGGGAGAGAAGGGATCACTGTGGCTAGCAACAAACTCTGTAATTCCCCATTTCTGCTGAAGCATGAGACGTGAATGTGAACACAGCAGCCTCAAGCTTTCAAAAGTTGGCTGGTAGCCATAGAGACCCCCCATCCGGCTGACACATGGGACTTCAGCATGCACATCTACACAGCAATCCCAGGCTTTGTGAGTTTGTGCGTGACCATGGCAATAATTGATTTCCCCATTTCCCTCCTCGCTGCCAAAGTTCAGTGGTTGTAGTAGTTGGGGCCTGTCCTACATTCATCATACTCCTCCTGCTCTGAAGAACCTCCCAACCACCTGCTTCTGAAGTCTTGCCTCTACTTTCACTGTGTTTACAATTTTCCATGTTTGTGTGGACCCTGCACCATAAGCCTTGCAAAAGTGGGGGAACTGGCTGCAATTGTATTTTTGAGGAAACATTAAAAGAAATCAGTGATAACTCAGCCATTTCTTGCACCCCCTTCATTACATGCCCTGTGCTTCTTAAGCATACCCTTGAATGCCATATTTGGGCTGGCACATTTTCATTTGTTTATTTACTTAACTATTTCTGTATCACCTCCCATCCTATATGGGCTCTTGAGTGGTAAACAAATAAAAATCAGTTGAAACTATACAGAGGTTAAAAAGCAAAATATGCTAAAAACCTCCTAAAAGCAGTATAAAAACAGCTGACAGTTACCTAGCGAGGTGGGGTCCAATGAAGTTTTTTTCTTCAACAAAGGTCTTCTTTTAGAAAGCCTAGAATAATAGAACATAGCCCTCTTTAAAAGAAGCTTTTACAACCACCAGCACCCAATTTGGCAGTCTTTCTCTCTTGACAGTTTTAATTAGCCAGGATAGACATGGGTCTAACAGGCAACTTATCCTCTTCATCCACAAAGTGAAATACATCCATCAAAACCAGACAAGATCAATTGTAGAACCATTGGCACATAATTCAGTCTTAGCTGGGAACTGTATACTTCCTTAGGAACAATGTAGTCTCATTTTTAAAAAGCACCTCATTCTTTTTAATTGGCCCCTGTTGCATGGAGTACTTAAAAGAAAGTGGGCAACATCTTTATGATATGTTTTTAAGGGCCTTTAAACCTGCTCTAACTTGTTTGCAGCTGGAAAAGGACAAAAATATAATTTGTTGTTTTCGTAATTCCATAGGACACAGTGTTATCTTCAGGGCCGTAGCCAGAAAAAAATTTCGGGGAGGGTTGACAATTTCAGTGGGGGGGGGGTTGAAAATTTCGGAGGGGGGGGGGTTGAAACCTGCTTCCTAGCTCACGCTGAAGCAAAGAGCACAGCAGGTCGGCAGAGCAACCTTCAATAGCCTGCAGCTCCGCCGCTGTCAGCCACCTCCATCAAGTCTGGCCTCCTTAATGAGAGCATTCAACACACACACACACAATTTGGTTGCTTCACTACATCGGCTCTTGCTGCAAGTAATGACAATGTGAATAAATTGTCAATATTTGCTTGAGATAGTGCTTACAGTTCTGGAGGGACTCTTAATCTTTTGCATCTCATAGACTTAGCATGAGGATTTGGTTAACCAGTTAAAATTCATGAGTAAACCAGGTTTTTTTAAAAAAATCTGAAACATTTCGGGCGGGGGAGGGGGGTTGAACCCCTAAAACCACCCCCTCGCTACAGGCCTGGTTATCTTTGAATTCACTAAGTCTTTTTACAGTAGGACATTTTTATGGGCATGCCTAGTGAAATAGCATCAAACTGCCAGGGTGAGCAACCTGCCTCCCTCCACATTTTTTTGGACTGCCACTCCTATCATCTTTCACCACTGTTTATATTGGCTGAAGCTCATGGACCTTTCAATTCAACAGCATATCTGACACAGCTATATCCAACCCTATAATATTTGTCTCCTGGAATGTAATTTCATTTGAACACAGGGGCGAGAAAAGCTGTATCTGGTGAAATATCTTATTTTACCCTAATGGAAGATTTTTAAAAATAATGAAATGCAAAGAGATGAAGCACTGTCTTTTAAATTGGGTAGTGAATGTGCTTGCAGCAATATCACCCAGTGTTATTAAGAGACTGTTGCTAAAAACCCTGAGATTGACGAGTGGATGAAAGAGACGAGTGACAGGAAGAGTTTGGCGCAGTTGGTGAATGAACAAGACACTTCCCTTTGCATCAAGAAGATAGTGATTTCCTTCACAATCAGCAAGTGATAAAGGCAGCCTAAAGCGTAATGCAGAACAAAACGCAATCACAAAACCACAAGCCCTTTCATATTCCATGTATAGAGTTACAATTCCACTTCAATTGTTGCAGTTCCATCATACGGATTCTTGGGATTTTCAGGTTGGAGAATCTGCGGAGAGCAACAAAATACAAGTTTCCGTGGGACATAGCCATAGCAGTTAAAATAGAACCACAGTACTATAATTAGAATAATAGAATCACATAGTTGAAAGAGACCTTGTGTCCATCCAGTCCAACCCCCTGCAAAGAAGCAGGAAAATCGCATTCGAAGCACCGCCGACAGATGGCTATCCAGCCTCTATTTAAAAACCTCCAAAGAAGGAGCCACAACCACACTCTTGGGCGGAGAGTTCCACTGCTGAACAGCTCTCCCAGTTAGGAAGTTCTTCCTAATGCTCAGGTGGAATCTCCTTTCCTGTAGTTTGGAGCCATTTTTTGCATCCTAGTCTCCAGGGCAGCAGAAAGCAAGCTTGCTCCCTCCTCCCTATTGCATAAGATGAAAGTGAAAAGTGATCCATAACTAAGAGACACTTCTTCTGCCCCTCTTCCCTCATTCCTGTTTTCCATCTCATTTTTGTTCTTTACCACTCTCATTCCCAACAAGAGTTTTGTCTGTTTTCTATTATCTCTTTTAGGTAAAAATATGAACAAAAATCCAAATGAAACATAAACAACTCTTTCTGATTGTGAGTTCAGAAGACGGGTGTTCTTGATATAAAACTAGCATGTTTGTCCAATACCCTCAAATCTCCTCATGTGGATTCTCCTACAGTTTCTGCTGTACTTTTGTAATTTAACAAGATATATTCCTTTTAAAAAGGAAGATCTGAGCACTGCACGACTGTGCAATGTGCAAAACCTATTTTGATATTCTAAACTGCATGCTTCGTTGGATGATTTACCATCTGCTCTTTAAATCATTATTCCTTCTCCTTTGCACTGAGCCTGTAGATGCTCTATAAATGTCAGCGCTCATTTCTGCAATTATCCCACTAGATATTTTCTCCTTCATAATAATTTCTGGACTCTTTGCAATAGCATCCCTGAAAAGAGTGGTGAGAGGGGAGTATTTTTCCCCTCCCCTAAAAATAAGGAAGGCTAGGATGTTCTTTTGCAGAGAAGGAGCAACAAAGAATAGGAAGCTAGGGACTGCAAAAGAAACCTCAAATTACTACGAAGCAGAAAGATTGCAGCCATCAGGAGGACTGTCAAGGACTAATGGATTGGCAGGCGAAAGGGGAGTAGACATGTCTATAGAACTGGAGGATCAGCAAAAGCCTGCAAGGAGCCAAAGAACTTTGCACCTGGCAAGAGAGTATTAAGCAGCTCAAGAGAGTAGCAACCCACTCTGTCTCCCTAGAGAATATATTTATATATGAAATATGCATTTGAACTCATCTTGGTTAATGTCTCATGTTACTGTTTAAAGTCTGCAGCTGTGGCACGTGAGGGTCAACTGCTCTTTTCAACTTTTCAAAGGACGTAAGTTAGGCTAAAACTCTGTGTTATACTAGCAAACATTGTTTTGCTTGATGTATAATAATGAGAATGCGGAGATTGGGAGCATGGCCAACCCTGCCATTAGGCAATGTAGAGGAACTGTCCCACGAAACAAATCAATTGACACATGGTGGGTCACGACATAGCTCAACTATTTACTTTGGTATTTCTGTACAGTATTTGATATCCATAGTTTCATTTACCCATGCTGCAAAAATACATTTTGTGCACCTCTCTAGGTCATTGAATATAATTCTATGGTATGATTCTGGCCCATTTATAGTCAAAATATAGAATTGGCTATTATCCATGGTTTAAAGTTTCTGCAGAGGAACTTGGAAAGGGTTGTACTGTTGTTACTGTTAATAATGGAAAAAAGGGCTTGTGGAATTATCTTATTTATTTATTTCTAGTATTTCTTTCCTGTCCTTCTCAACCCCTGGAGGGGGACTCAGGACAACTTACATTTGGCAACAATTCGATGACACTACATATAACAAAGCAATATAACAACAGTTAAAAACAATACATAGAACAATGAATAAAACAATAAAAACAATATTAACAGCCGTAGCACCAATCCAGTCAAATTCCACATCCAAAGTGCTATTTATGCCTGCTGTCTGAAAGCCTGGTCCCAGAACCACAATTTCAATTTCTTCCTAAAAGACAGGAGGGTTGAAGCCAATCTTACCTTGTTGGGAAGTGAGTTTCACAGGCGGGGGGCTACAGCTGAGAAGGCCCTGTCTCTTGTCCCCGCCAGATGCATTTGCGACGCTGATGGGAGCGAGAGCAGGACCTCTCCGGATGATCTTAAACAGGGCGGCGGGACATAGAGGGAGATGCATTTGGACAAGTAAGCTGGGCCAGAACCGTATAGGGCTTTATAGGTCAAAACCAGCATTATCTACCTCATATGCTGGAAGTGATGGTGCTATTTAATATTCTGCCTCAGAGAGTAAAATTTCTTGTGCTATTCATGGTGGTGGGGAACAGTGACAGATGTAATGGGCGGAAAGAGTTTTTTTCCCTTTGCCTACTACTTTCCCTTTGCAGATTTCCCTTCCATCTTCAGCTGAGCCTTGAAGACCAGAGAGAAGTGGGGATATTTCTGCATGGAATAGAGGAATTTGAGAAGTAGGCATCTTACTGATTGTCATTAGCTTCTTGTCTGTCTATTTTATATTGCCACAGCACATTACTACTCCTGCCAAGGCTGTTTCCTCTTAAAGCTTGGGATCAGGAACAGCTCAGGCAGGACAACAGGAGAACACTCTTGTCACACAGCCCCGGGGACACTTCACTCGGTTCAGAAAAATCTGGCTGCATTTGAATGCAGGAGGCAATTCCAGTGCTGGAACTGGCAAAAGCACAGATGGCAAGATAACAAATGCGCTGTCAGCAGTAGCTACATCAAACAAGCATGAATCAAAGGCAATAACTCAAGAGTATGATGAACAGAAACAAAGTGACCTAAGCTGAAGTTGCTTTGACATATTATTCTGATTTGCATTTGGGTTTTCTGATCTGGGTGCTGCTCTGATCCTTGACAATTGTGCTGGATGTCTCCCATTACAAGAATTTCCTGGGGGGGGGGGGTAGGGGGTGGGGGGGTGGGGGGGCACATAGAACTTTAGAATTGGAAGAGACCTTGTGGCCATCCAGTCCAACCCCCTGCTAAGAAGCAGGAAAATCACATTCAAAACATTCCTGACAGATGGCCATCCAGCCTCTGCTTAAAACCCTCCAAAGAAGGAACCTGCATCACACTCTGGGTCAGAGAGTTCCATTGCTGAACAGCTCTCACAGCCAGGAAGTTCTTCCTAATGTTCAGGTAGAATCACCTTTCCTGTAGCTTGAAGCTTCCACATACATGATTTCATTCAGCAGCTGCAAATCAATCGGACTGGGTTTGCTGGCACAAATGATGGAAGCCTCCATAAGATATTAATCCCATTTTGAGAGAATTCTGTGAATTAGTACATAAATAAAGCCTGGGGTTGTGTGTGCTTTCAAGTCAGCTTTTGACTTATGGTCAACAGCTGATTGATTTTCATAGGGGCTTCTTAGACAAGAAGTATGCAGAAGTGGGTTGGCCAGTTTCTTACTTGAAATACAGTTTACAGCACCTGGTATTCATTAGAAATCACCTGTTTAAGTACTAAGCAGAACTGATCCTACTTAGCTTCCTGGACTTGAAAACAAATCTAAGTCTCAGGAGCTGTGGGAACCCAAGGCCAAACTGGAACCCAAGTCCAGAAAGAGCATTTTACCTAATCATGCATCAGAGTTTTGTCAAAATTTTCAAAAGCAGCTGTACAGAATGTTCTGGGAGTTTTAGTTCAACCTTCCACCCACAATGTTTTCTAACTGCACTTCATTGAATCTATATAAATAAAAATGTAATGTGCATTTGTGAGATTAACATAACTGAAAAAACACTGGACAAATTGACACAAAATTTGGACACTACACCCTTAACAGACCAGTGAGTGACCATCACTCATACCCCCCCCCCCAAAAAAAAAGAAAACAGTGGAAAGGACTTAAAAACCAAAAAAGCTAAATGACAATACAATGCATATTTCCAGTTTCCTAATCCTGGACTGCAACTCCCAGCAATCCAGATAGATAAGATAGATAGATTACATAGACATAGATAGGTAGATGAATGCATCAATCGATCAGGAGGACTGCTGAGAGTTGCAGTCCTAGAATAGGTAGAGAAGGAAAAAAGGAGCAAAAAAGAAAAGGGAAAGATAAAGGGAGGGGAAGGAAGGAATGACGTGGAGAAGGAAGGAAGGAGAGAAGGAAATTAAAAAAGGTAAGGAAAGAGAGAAAGAAAGGAGAGAAGGGGGGGAGGTTGGCCAATTCGTGGCGGGTACAGTTAGTTAGTAATAATAATAATACTATATATGTTTTGGTATTCGGTGGTTTAAGTGTTGGACAAGGACTCCAAGAAAACAGCCTTGGAGACCCACACTCTCTCAGCCTCACAGGAAGGCAATGGCAAACCTTCTATGAAGATACTTTGCCAAGGAAACCCTACAAAAGGGTTACCATAATTTGGTGTCTCTTTGATGGAAGATAATAATTCTAGATACATACAAAATTAAAAACAGAAATGATAATTAAGTTAGCTAACTGACAAAAGACCAGGCTAGAATTAATGTAGAGAGTCACATTTGTGTGCCTCTTTCATCTGTAAATGGAAAGGCATAGTTTTTATATTAATATGGTTGGGAAACTTTGCTATGCTACCAAAACAAGAAGTCTACATGGCACCTTGTAAAGTGATATAATACTTCAAAATTCATTGGCGAGTATACCAGGAATGGACAAATGTTGTCCTTCCAGGGGTTTTGGACTTCAACTCCCACAATTTCTAACAGCCGGTAAGCTGGATGGGATTTCTGGGAGTTGAAGTGCAAAACACCTGGAGAGCTGAAGTTTGTTGATGCCTGGAGTATACTGTTGAAATGATAAAATAAGTAAGGGCGGGTAACTTTTTGCAACACAGAAACTGGTTGAGCTGTAAGTCCAACTGTGTTGATCAAGACTCACTCCTGAGACAAGGTACAAAGTTTATTTGTGTTGAGAAAATAGAAGAATTTATTTGCTCTAGTATTCAGTGTTTTTTTTTTAAGTTCTTAATTGTTTCAAGCAAATGAAAGAATGGATTCGATAACTGATTTAAAATAAATCTCGTGATGCTGGAGGAAACATATCAATTGATTGTCATAGTCGATTCAAATATACTTTTGCATGTGCAGGAGGGCAGTGTACACAGTGAGCTAAAAGGAGGATTGCTTCAATGTGAATGCTATAAAGAAGACACCTTTGGTATATAAAAAGATGTACACATATCAATCGCTTTCATTTGAAATTTTATTGGCATGCTTTTGCAATAACTGCTTCTTTTCATAAGCTGTGATGTTCTTCTTCCCATTAGAAACTATGGTTCCAAAGATAGTAGCCAAACGGGGAGGCTTGCCGTGAAAAATCACCCTGCATTCTCAGCTGTTAATTGGAAGGAGGACTAAAATACAAGGGGGAAGGGAAATATGAGGAGATGCTGACAGCAGGTCAAAATTTGAGGATGGCAAATGTCTGGTGAGATAAGCGGCTGCAGAGATACCAACATGATTTATATATATCTCACTACACAACTCTGCCTATAAGTAAGTTCCATTCAATTAAATGGGGCACTCACCAACAAGTGATTACAAAATTGCAGGTTTAATAGCATTTCAGAATAACAGCTCTTACCACATGCAAATAGTTTGCATATTTATTATTTTATTTATTGGATTTATATTCCAACTTTCTCCTGAGATGGGATCAAAGGCAATTCTTGTAAAAAGACGTAGCTAAAACATTAACTTCCACAAGCTAAAAAATAATTAAATAATATATTAAAATATGGTTAAAACTATCACAAGAGTCCAATTAGCCAAGTAATGTGAACACAGGGGAGAAAGGGTTTTTTTTCTGTAACAGGTATACCCTACATACCTTTTCCTGTCACATAACCATACAGAAAAACCCCCACTACAGATCAAAGCACGACATACTCTGAGCTGAGATTTTTCTGTGAGCAGCAATCTCTCAGCTTCAAGTGAACCATATAACTAGACAAATATTCTGGGCTTTTCTAGGCTGACACAGAAAACTACTTATCTCTGCATATATATGAACAATGGATTTTGATGATGACCTGGCTTGAGATACAGCCAGAGGAATTTGCTGAACCATCTTGTTCTCACAGAAACATCTCAGCAGGATTATTGAAAGGTGACGGTCTCTGGGCTACATCTTATATATATTTCATAAAGTAATTTATACAGTTTATATATAAGAAATAGATACAGTACACAAAAATATACAAGTTACACAGAAAGTCAAGGAAAGCAGGTACAATTTATTAAAGAGTTAGAAACGATAAAGTGTTCGGGGGGGGGGGGGAGAGATAAAGTGGTTTTTTTGGGGGGGGGAGGGATGAGGATGTTGCCAATACATTTCTGATCTACAAAACTTGAAAATAGCAAAAGTTTGAAAACATATTTTTTAAAAAATACAAAATAATTTATTTATTGCTGAGCACTTGGCAAACTACAGATCTTTGTGTGTGTGTGTGTGTGTGGGGGGGGTGTCATCAGGGCTTGACAACAAATGTACATGGTCTGTCCCAAAAGTAATGAGAAATATATAGAGGGGGGGAGGGGGGGAGAGAGGAGAGACCATACATGCAATTATAGTTTAACCCCTTCAAAATAAGCTCCTTGTGACCAAATACAGTAATTCCAGCAGTGATGCCACTCTTCATAACAGCGAAGGAAGTGTTCATTTGAGATTTTGTTCAAGGTCCTTGTTGCAGCTTCCTGGATGTTTTCAACTGAGTTTTGAGCTTTGTGAAAGAGATTTCATGGAGTGAAGTCAGGTCTGGACGGCAGGTAGGAAGGTGATGAGCCTTCACACAATTATTCATATTAGTTTCAATAGCCATTCACTAGTGTCTCATCACTAAAAACATGATCCAGATCCGTCATCCATTGTTCCATTCCTATGTTCATTACACTCATTACACTGACTATTCGAACGCCTGCTCAAATAACCAGGTCTTCACTTTTTTGCGGAATATCATTAATGATGGAGCTAGTCTAATATCCGTGGGAAGGGCGTTCCACAGCCGATGGGCCGCCACCGAGAAGGCCCTATCTCTCTGTACAGAAGTGTTTATTATAATGTGTTTAAAACTGTATTTGTGTTTTACATTGGTTGCCTATGGCTGGAGCGGCCCAGCTGTGAGAGATATGTTGCCATGGAAACAAGGCAGAAGAGGAGGTGGGAGGAGCTTAGAGAGAAAAAGGTTTGAAAGTGACAGTTAAGTTTAGTCAGGAGGATGAGACCCTGAGAGGAGGAGCAGAGTCAGATAGGACTCTGGAAAAGTAGTTTGGTCAGGAGGAAGAGACCCTGAGAAGAGGGCAGAGTCAATTAGGGCTCTGTGGTGTGAAGCAGTGTAAATTCAGTTAGTTCTTAGTATTTGTGAATATTTCTTCAGCAAGGGAGCTGAAGGTGAAACCTCGTTAGATTGCTTGAGTTAAAAAGAATCTAACAGAGGGGGTTTTAGGATCGCCAGTAGTGGAAGACTGGGGATCAGTGGTTTGTTCCTGTATAGGACAAACAGTGTGAATATTCACAACAGGGAACACTGAAATAATAAAGCACTTCACTGAAGAAGGAGTTTATAAGATTGTAACATCTAAAGCCTGAATGTATCTCAACCAAGCCATATTGTAACCATCAAGCATATGCCAAGCTCAACATCTCAATATTGCAACAATTACGCTTTGTTTAACAATAAACTTGTTCTCTTTGTATTTTAAACCTGCCTCCTCCATTGATTTTACGTTCGGTGCATTCCACTCTACCAAAGTTACCTCACAACGCAAATAGGGATAAACAGAGACTTTAAGACCAGCGTCTCTAAACATATTGGTGGCAGTTTAATTTAATAGCAGTCTAGGAACTTTCTTACATTTTTGGTGGTCCCATTTGGTGGGATTAACGCACGACTTTACTTTTTATTGGTGGCATTGATACGTCTTTACACTCTCGTCCCCGCCAGCCGTGCCTGTGAGGCAGGCGGGATCGAGAGCAGGGCCTCCCCGGAAGATCTCAAAGTCCTGGTAGGTTCATAGGCAGAGATGCGGTCGCATAGGTAGCTTGGGCTGGAACCGTTTAGGGCTTTAAAGGCCAACGCCAGCACTTTGAATTGAGCCTGGTATTAAAACAAGTTCAATTTTACTTCTGGGACAGAAAACATTAACCTTTACCTGACATAGGTCAGGAAAGCCAGGTATTGTTTCACATTGGGAAATGACCCCAAGGCATGACTCAAGACAAAGGGAGACATTGGGGTCATTGCAACATCCTTTACCTGGCTGGTCTAAAAAGGACATAATCAGGCTTAGACATCCATAGCCAAGATTTACATATTTATCCAGTCCTTGCTGTATACATCTTATCCTTTTATATAATGTATCCATTTTCCAAGTCTGAAATGTATAAACTGTACTTTTATTCTACCATATTCTTAAAATGTAAACTGTTTAAACTGCCTCTTAACAAAAAAAATGCTTCTTAGCCTCAGGTGAAGAAGGTAACAAGTGATAACCAACAGCTCCCAACTACAGGAATCTAGAGGGATCAGCTTCCATTGTTCTCCAAGGTTTGGGTTTCATAATCCCATTATCCTGGACCTCTGCTGGCCTGGAATGCCAGCCTTCTCTGAAGACTCCTCTCCACACACAGAGCTTTCCCCACTTGGCTAGGTGGAGATTTCCAGCCACATCACTGAAGCTCAGCCAACCAGAACAGAAGAGGTAGGATTCAAACTAAACAATGAAGCTGGTTGTATAAAAACTGTAGTGCAGAGCACATGCTCTCTATGCTTCTATCTTTTGGGCAGGAACCCTACTTGCATCAATTTTGCCCAAAATGCATTAAAACGCCTCTGTCCTGTGCCTTCTCTTGTGATTTCTTAATCTGGAATTTAGTGTTTTCTTAATTATGGTCGGTATGGTCTGCCAGGCTGAATTCTCTAATCTGATTGTGGTCTAAATTCCATATGAATTACTTTTGAAATAAACCATGTGTGTGAAATCTAGTCAACAGGACTTATGTGGGCTGTTTACATTCAGAGGATTTGTTACTGTAAACAATATGTTTTAATTAACAATTGCAGATTAGAGGAGGGGATGGAATTAAAACAGGGAGGAATCTCCTTTTATCACCTGTGTTAACATTCAGGAGTGGTCCAGGTTTGCCTACATGACCCCCTTGCTTCAAGAGAATGGAAATATCAGTGAAGGTTTATTCCTTTAAATTATTTCTCTCTCCCCACCCCCACAAAACATTAAGGCAAACAACATTAAAATAATAGCACATCAGTATATCTACTTACAACTGCTCCATAAGTAAAGCTCAATGTCTGTCTGAATAACACTGGCTTCATCTGTTGGCAGAAAGGGAGATGGGAGAGCAACCCAAGCTAAGGACTAACAGAAAAAGGAGTAGATAAAGAAACTGAGAGGTTTTAAAAGCATCTGAAATAATTGGATGATAAAGGATCAACTGGAATCTTCCAGATTGAGACATTTGGAGAATATGTAGTTAACAGACCTGTATTCTATTATGATGCAAGGATTTGTTTATTTATTTTATTTACAGTATTTATATTCCACCCTTCTCACCCCGCAGGGGACTCAGGGCAGATTACAATGTACATATACATGACAAACATTCCGGTCGTGCAGTGGGTTAAACCCTTGTGCCGGCAGGACTGAAGACCAACAGGTCACAGGTTCGAATCCAGGGAGAGGCGGATGAGCTCCCTCTATCAGCTCCAGCTACTCATGCCAGGACATGAGAGAAGCCTCCCACAAGGATGATAAAAACTTCAATTCATCTGGGCATCCCCTGGGTAACATTCTCTCAGACGGCCAATTCTCTCACACCAGAAGCGACGTGCAGTTTCTCAAGTCACTCCTGACACAACAACAAAAAATTCAATGCCGTAGACACACAACATGTATAGACAGATGGTCAGAGGCTATTTAACATTCCAACTTTTTTCTGGCCACCAGGGAAGCTGTCACTTCACTGTCCATTTGTGACACTGATGAAATACTTCCTCATTCCCTGCATGCTTGCTGGAGATTTTTATGGCCTCGTAAATTAGTTAAATTAGCCTCCCCAAGTGGTACCTAAATTTCCTACTTGATAGATGCAACTGTCTTTTGTACTGCAAAGGTCGACAACAAGCTACACAAATTGGTCAGAAGCTCACTCTGACCCGGGCTGGCTTTGAACTCCTGACCTTTTGGTCAGTAGTGATCTTAATGCAGCTGACTTCCAGCCACTTTTAAAAAGACTTTGTTTTTTTTTAAAGGCCTCTGGATAGCATAGTTCAAACTCAATGCATCTACAGTGCAGTAGATGCATAAAGGTAGTATTGAATGTGTCATCAATTTTCTCTATTCAGTTTCAATATGCAGACAGCAGTCATCGAGGAAGGTCTGATAATATTCATAGACCCTTTCACATGACACAATTGTGGTATGATTCGAATTTAATTGCCATGCTAAAATTGAGGTTGAATTTTGACTATAGCCCATAGCTAAGGAGGGTCCCACCCAATCTACCCAACTGAAGAACACACTCACCAAGGGTGAAGGCAGTTACAGAGCTTTATTTTCAATCCAGCCAAAAGGAATACACCAAAAGTACATGCATACCATGAATACAGAGACATGAGTCACTATATATTTGACAGCTATTCAAACCTTCTTGCTCCACCTGTTTCCTACCCTGATTAGCCAAAAGAGGGGCCAGCTTGGAACAGTACCCCGATTGGCTGATGCTCCAGTGATGTTGCTGCTTCCACATGGGAATTCCCTAGCGGAGAGAAGAGATGAAAGGAGCTGGCCCCAGGCAACCCAAACATCTGTTGCATGTGGCTTCCCTGCAGGGGAAACAAAGTCCGAAAAAGTATATGGTTTGAAATCAATAAATGCAAATGGACTTTGGATAGGCTTTGGTTTTTTAAGTCTTTGGCGAGAAGGAAGTTTCTTGGGAAAAACAAGAGTGTGGGCTCCCCAAGCAATAGGTGATGATTTTCCTCAATCAAGCATTGACTGGAAAGAAAGGATTCCAATGTGTGCATATCTGCTGGGCTTCCGTTTCCACAGTTCATCTGGTGTCCATTCAATGATATCAGATTTATTTTATTTATTTATTTACTTTATTTATATACCGCTTATATACAGCCCTCAGGCGACTCAAAGCAGTGAACAACATCGATACAAAACATAACGAGACAAGTATAGGGCAATTAAAAACAATTGTAACATAAATCATTAAATCATTAGATCAGGAATGGAGGCCTCCCACTCACATGATGAGTCTTGGATGGTCACCTTTGTTCAAGGGATTAGCCCAAGCTGAAGAATTAGGAAATTTCTCCATGAGGTCAGTGGGAGGTGATGGCCCCATGGCTGTCCTTGGCAAAAATATTTTTTAATTAATATATTGTGATACACAAGGATATAGAGGTAGGATAAACAAAGAAATATATGAAATGGGCAGAAAGATACATTTTATTTGAAAAGTTGGAAGTTTCCTGCTTCTGCAGGAAGTCTGCTGCTATGAATCTGCTTCATATATGCACTGGTACAAATCAGTGCATATCTATAATAATCATAACTTTATTCTTATACCCCACCAGCATCTCCCTGAAAGGACTCGGGGCAGCTTACATATGGGACGAAATGCCAACAGACACAAATACAAAACAACCAATCAAAGCAAAAGCACAAATAAAATAAAAACATAGTTAAATATAACAATTCAGTTAAAAGCGCAATTCAATAAAACATGAGTTTTATTCATAACATATCTATGAATTTTTGATTAAAATACAAAAAATGAGAAATAAGCTTTAGAAGGGGACTGGCTGCTTCTGGTCCATTGTGGAGGTCATGGAGACTTAGCAGAAAGGGGAAAGGAGTTATTTCATTTTATTTGGGTGTCCTTGGCAAACTATAAATCCTTGGGATGTTGTTTGACAACATTATCAATAGATTCCTGGGACCTATAGTTTGGTGAGGCACTGGAGTCTACTGGGTAAGAATTCTAAAGACCCTTCCTTAAACTGCAGATTCCAGGACTCCAAATATTGGAACTGTAGCAAGTGGAATCATGGTGCTGTAACTGTATAGTATAAAGTAGCCGATAGAGGCAAAGTAGCCAGTGTGATATAGTTGTTTGAGTGTTGAGCAAGCAGGTGCTGGAGAGTCAGAGCCTATTCCAAGTCAAATTTTGCATAGTCAACCTCTGCAGACAACTATGGGGAAGGAAGCAAATTATTGGAGCCTGGGGAAATGGTTTCTCAGTAGCAGCTCATTGACAAGGCTAGTCAGGCATGCCAAATGTTGGAGTGAATCCCAGGCCAAGTTACAGGTAAAGCTATAATAGTTACCCAGCTAATTAAGCTGTCTCTTAGGTCTCAGGCGGGTGTAATCAAACACTCCTTCACATGCTCTGGGCCCATATTGCCACATTGTGTATGACCCCATTATGACAGTGAAGAATTTGCATAGCTCTGAAATCAACAGTGGTCTATTAAATGACCTGATTTCCACATCGATACTGATATAATAAAATAGAATGTAGAGGAATAACGAAAAAGAGCAATTATCTCCTACATCAGGGCTTCTTAAAGGTTTTCCACTTAGGACCTCTTTTGGCCTGAGAAGTTTTTATGTGACCCTGGGTATATCTATATAAGTAAAAATGTAATGTTCGTTTTTGGGATTAACATAACTCAAAAACCACTGGACGAATTGACACCAAATTTGGACACATTACACTTATCAGGCCAATGAGTGACCACCTATATAAATAAAAATATAATGATAGTTTGTGGGATTAACATAACTCAAAAATCACTGGATGAATTGACACCAAATTTGGACACATTACACTTATCAGGCCAATGAGTGACCATCTATATAAACACACATATATACACATATACATAAACACACACACACACACAAAACACATATACACAGACTGGGCCACAGCAATGCATAGCAGGGGATGGCTAGTAGGTATATAAAATAGGTATAATATCAAACATTTACTGATTATACATCCACATTTGCAAGGCTTCCTAAACAGGCTGATTTTTACTTTTTATGAAGTATAGCTGAAGCATCTTCAACAGAGTCCATTGTAAACACTGCACAACAGATTTGTGTAAATGAATAATAGAATCATAGAATCATAGAGTTGGAAGAGACCACATGGGCCATCCAGTCCAACCCCCTGCCAAGAAGCAGGAAAATTGCATTCAAAGCATCCCCAACAGATGGCCATCCAGCCTCTGTTTAAAAAAAAGAAGGAGCCGCCAACACACTCCGGGGCAGAAAGTTCCACTGCTGAACGGTTCTCACAGTCAGAAAGTTCTTCCTAATGTTCAGAGGGAATCTCCTTTCTTAAACAGACACTAGATGACATTCATAAAATGTTTACTGTTGTCAAATGTTTCAGAATTCCAACATTGAACTAAGAGGACACCATTTGGGTCAGTACCCACAGCTTAAGACAGCCTTTTATTTATTGTTAATGTTTTGCTACAACAAATAATACAGTAAAAATATAATTAAGTAAAAGAGAAGAAAAATACAAATCACGTATACAGTGGGTCATTCGAAGAAAGGTGAAAACCTGGGTTTTTGAGCAGGCCTTCCCAAGTTCAGCATACGTACAAAATCATGGAATGACTTGACAAATGTAACTGAATGACTTGACATGGAGATGCTCACGATAATGTTTTTAAGGCTTTTACATTTTTAAAATATTCTTATAATGTATGCTAAATGTTCTAACACTATTTATGATTGTTTTAATTGTTATAATTGTTGTGGCATCAAATTGTTGCCAATTGTGAACTGCCCTGAGTCTCCTCTAGGCTGAGAAAGGCAGTATATAAATGTTGTAAATAAATAAATAAATTGGTTTCACTAGAGTTTGACTAGTGACTAGCTCCCCTCCCCACAATGGATGCTAAAATCCATGGATGCTTAAGTACCATGATATGCAATCGCATAGTAAAATGGCAAAAGCAAGGTTTGACTTTTGAAATTTTCAACTTTTCAAAGCTACAGATATTGAAATCCATGGATATAGAGTCTGTGGATATGGAAGGCCAACAATAGTCTTAAAATGAATAACTTAAAAAAATAAATGTGGCATAGAGCATATGGTTGTGTAGGGAATACAGAACCTGCTGTCTTGACATTTCTATTGATACAGTGTTTTTTCAACCTTTACAAAATAGGAAACAGCACATCACATGATGTTTTAAACTTGCAGCGATTCACTAAAACCTATCAGAATGTATAGTAACATTCTACTTATCCTGGGGGTCTCTTAGGTATGATATATTCCAGATCGGAAAAAAAGCTCCATAGGAAATATTTCCTTATGACATCTTCTTCTAGGCTTTCAATGAATTGTGGAGACTCTCTCTGTATTCATGGGAAGTTGGGGGCACAGAGATGATTATACAGTGAAAGAAAGGGCATTCACAGACACTATCTAGCCACGGCACAAGAATTATTGCATTCATCCATTTCAGGATGAATATGGATGAATAAAATCACACAGCTGAATAAAATCCCACATTATCTGCTTTGGACTGGAATATATGGCAGTGTGGACTCAGATAACCCAGTTTAAAGCAGATACTGTGAGATCTTCTGCCTTGATATTCTGGATTATATGGCTGTCTGGAAGGGCCCACAGTTTCTCCAACATTTTAATTCCTTTGAAATTAATTTCAAAAGGAATTCTTTTTCTACCACACTGCATGGGAATGGTAAAAAATGTGGAAGAGCTGCTTGGCAAAGCGCGAACTACAGTCAGTCAGAAGACTGAGGGAAGGTCCAGGTTAAGAAAGGGAAGAGAACTTGGGCTGAGAGCCAAGAATTCTTCCTTTTGTTTACCAGAGATCTCCCCATGATTCTTTTGTCCATTTAGGAATTTCCCCCTTGCAGCTGGGGATCTCATGTCAAATGGAAATCCAGCTGGTTTTTGTTGGGGGAGGCTCTAGGGAGGCAATCTGTAGGACAGGAATGGCCAACAGTTCTCTCTTCAGCCTATAAACTTCTGTAACTTCTGATTAATGACCAGAGATAAAAGTGTGTTTAAAATTATTTAAACTGCTCTGCACATTTGTGCTTTGAAGGGAGTCACATTATTATACCGGGGCTAATCCATCTGTGCTTTAAATATTTGGATGCATGGAAAGCTCAGAATTACATTTGGGATCAACATTGAATGAAACCATGACATTTAAAGTGGAATCATAGTTTTGCAAGTGTGAAAATCCTTGGTCTCATTCATTTTTGTTTAGCTACACCCACTTTGCCATTAGGAGCCCCCGGTGGCACAATGGGTTCAACCCTTGTGCCGGAAGGACTGAAGACCAACAGGTCAGAGGTTTGAATCCAGGGAGAGCGCGGATGAGCTCCAGCTCCCTATTGTGGGGACATTGCACAACGATGATAAAACATCAAAATTTCTGTGTGTCCCTTGGGCAATGTCCTTGCAGACAGCCAATTCTTTCACACCAGAAGCAACTTGCAGTTTTTCAAGTTGCTCCTGACACAAACACACAAAAACTTTGCCATTGGCTCCTCCCCACCTCTTTGTTCCACCCACTTCAAGAATGCATCCTCTGAGATCTTTCTCAAATGAGACCTTAGCCTTAATGCAAAAAAAAAAAAGTGGCCATTTTCATCTCACTTTTAAAAATGATTGCTTGAGATCCAAGTCCATCTCATTTACTTTGGCTGGAGTGACCAGGGTGGCCTACAAAGATAGCCGGGGGCTTCCATGCCAATATTGCAGTGAATCTGCTCCAGGTTTTATCCCAGGTTATAAAGGAGCTATCAAAGAGGCTGCACCTGTTTGGGAGGCAGGGTTTAGTACCTTGGATAGCTCCTTTGAAACCTAGTATTAAATACAGTGTCATTTAACAATACCACCATCCTGGGAGCCTCTGTGGCCGGCAATACAGATTCAAGAAATCAATTGCAATAGCTACTTCCAAAATAATTAAAAATTAAAAATTGAGTCTTAAACACGTATTGGAAGAGAACTAGGAAGGCTCAGCCTTGAATAAACACACATAGGCAGATTGCAGTGTAACTTTTTCCTATGAATTGTTGTTGTATGCCTTCAAGTTGTCTCCAGCTTTTGGTGGCTTGAGAGTAAACTTATCCTAGCATTTTCTAAGGCTGAGAGAAGTGGGTTTTTATTATTGAGTGGGGATTCATACTTTGGTCTACGGAGCCATAGCCCAATGCTCAAACCATTATGCCATGTTGGCTTACTTTTCCCAAAAATACTGTGTATCAGTGATAATGATTTATCAAATAACATGCACAGATGTAATAGCAGTGGGTTTACAAAAGTCAGGAATTTGGAGGAAGAAGTCATGGAGGGAATGAGCAAGCTTTTGAAAGCTTTTGAAACCCTTGCAGATTGGGAAACATTCCCCAATTTTGCTGCTCTGGATTTCTTTTATATTCCTATTAGTAATGTTAATGTTTCATTAGTGTTCTTGAATGGGTATATACATGTTAACTTGGTTGTTAGCCAATTTACCAATGACCTTTGGATAATGCAGAACATTAACAATCTAACTGGTTGCTAGAATGGCTGTTAACATTTTAGTATACAGACCAGACGGTCGTTTATGATACCCAATAAAATTATGAGCAATGATGGCAACAGTTAAGAAGTAAGGATTTAAATCTGTGCGTATTTGTTTTCAAATGTGTGAATGAAATATATCAAAAGGTTTTTTTCTATTGAGTAAGTAAGGAGTGTTTTTGTTTTTTATGGTTTTTCCCCATTTCAGGACTTTTTTAGTAAAAATTTCATGCATTTCACAATGATTTTTAGCACACTGTATTTGTTGTGTGCAAATCACAATGGTTTCTTGCTAATGTTGCTGATTTGTCACTCTACTCTAAGAACAAAAACTCTCTTATTGTTAATTTTTTTGATGGGGTAATTTCTTGAGGATCAGGATTTGTGAAAATATTTTGTATTTGTAGTAATATGTAGCCAAAACCCAGACCTGTTTAATTGTGTAGGGGGAATATTACAAAAATATGGCATGTAACATATGTTTTTGTATCCAAGTTTCACACTTGCTGGTTCCAAAATAACTTGAAAACTGTCCTAAAAGTCTCCATAATAAAATGAAATAGTTTTGGATAGAATCACTCCCAAATGCTGCAGAACCAGCAATTAAAGCTAAGTAAATCATGCATTTTGTGGTTGGTGGTCAGTATTCAGTGTCAGCAATATAATAAAGAAAGCTGTCATACCACTCCACTATGTAAACCTGAAAGAAATGTGTTTCACATACACTCCAATCACCAGTAGATTAAACCTCCTTCGTATGTAGATGATGACCAGAAAAATAGAATAACTTTATTGTCTTTGTACATTGTACAATAAAATTAAGTGCCACCCCCAATACTAATACTAATCATCATCATCATCATCATCATCATCATCATCATCATCATCTTTATTTGTACCCCACCACAGGCCTGTAGTCAGGATTTTTATTGGGGGGGGGGGCTGAGTTTGATTCGGGGGGGGGGGCTGAGTCTGAGTGAAAGAAGGTCTACCCTAGCAAATCTTTTGTATTGTTACCCCATTACCCCCATGCATATGGGATATATTGAGCATGGTGATCAGATCATGAGATGAATAAACATAACAGTCTAAATAATGTACCAGTAAGGCCTTCTCACAGACCACCATGAGAATTTGGGGGGGGGGGCTGAAGCCCCTTAAGCCCCCCCCCCCCCCCCCGGCTACATGCCTGCCCCACCACCATCTCCCCAAAGGGTCTCGGGGTGGCTCATAGAAGCACTCCAACTGTCACATGCAGACAACAATACATAAGTATAAATAAAATGGCATAAGTATAATCAACAGCACATAGAAATCTCACTGATAAAATTATAAAAAATTGAAAATGATAAAATCCCTATATTTTACACATGTAGAATTACATAAACAAAACACCCATCCTTCCACATTCTAGTCACTATTTCACAACCCCTAATGCCACATCAGCGTGAAAGAGAGTTCAGAATATTCACAGCTCTGGTATAAAAGCTATCTCTCAGCTTAAATAGGTTAGAGTTATGATCATGACAACCACATGCCAATAAGAGTTTATAAACATGGAACAGAAGCCTAGATAGGCTAATCGGCAACTCTTTGAATGCGATCTTTCTGCTTCTTGGCAGAGGGTTGAACTGGATGGCCCATGAGGTCTCTTCCAACTCTATGATTCTATGATTCTTACATATTCACAACCAGTATTTCATAATATTTTCATATTTGTGATACACAAATCACAATTGTAATTTTCCCCAGATGGAAGGCATCAGCTGTATGGAGAGGCGGTTTCTTTTGCCAGCAATCAGTGCATAGGTGAATAATAATTCCATCAGATTTCAGGTTGGGGAGGTTATGTGTCCCTCATTTAGTTAACTAAATAGCTGATGGAGAACTCTGGCTCTTGTTTTCAAGATACGTTCTATTGATGAAACATTTCAAAAAGAGATCTGTTTCCTTCACAGCAGAGATATCCAGACAGAATAAACGTTACAGTTAGGTGCTGTATTTGTATTCCTTCTCTTCCTTGCTAGTTCAGAGGGCAGAAGCACAGAAGGTCATTTAGAGCTTTTGTGATGGTACGGCTGTACCAGGACCTCCAACTTCATTTTCTTTCTATTAAATGTCTGCATGCATTCCAAAGTTTCAGGCATTCTGCAAAGGTGACTTCCCTTGGTTTGCATTTATAGGGCCAATGACCCATCAATCATTGTTAGGTTTTGGTTCCGCCCCTTTCCCCAGGGCCCTGGGAGGAGAGGGAGCCATTTTTAGTTTAGTCTTACAGAAGGAAATTAAGCTACAGGACGTGGACCAGCTCCACCTGCAGAAAAGCTTCATTTTCTACAGCTTCGGGGGAAACAGCTTCAAGGGAAACAGCTTCCAGGGAGAAATAGTCCCAAAGCTCTGGCTGGGAACTTGCAGCCTCTCAGCTTTACAGCATTCAGGGGAAACAGTTTTGCAGACCCAAAGAACTCCAGCTGGAGAATCTACAAAGCCTTGACTGGTAGGTCTACTCAGGACCCAAGAAGTAGTTTGGAACCGGTAGTAGGACCCACATCAGCAAAGCCTAGATAGTAGGTTGCCTGGGAGAGGTTAAAAAAGGGTTTTCCTTTCAAAAGAAAAGAAATAGTTCTCAAAGCCAGTTGCCTGTCCCTTGCGGACAAGCTTAAGAAAGCCACCAGTCATTTGTATGATTGTCGTTGAAGATTGAAGAAGTATTTGTTTAATTCGTTCAACAATAAAGGACTTTGTTAAACCTTTCAAGCCTCTAAAGACTCTTCCAGAGGAAAATCCTTAGGGCCTCTCTATCAAGGCACCCTGGCTTCCCACTGGGCACAAAGTGCACGCCCTGTTCAAGAGACAATTATTACAGGCCCAGCACGTGACAGCACAGCTTTTCTGATTTTTAAATTACTGTTATTTTAAAAGAAGATATGTCCATATGGGTCTCACAACACCTACAGCCAATAGTGACTTAAGGTACTGAAGAGATGTTAAGAATGGTGAGTATTGCTCAAATTGCCAACTGTTTCTGGAGGCTTCAAGTTGATGAGAAAAACAGTATCAAGACCTCCCAATGGACAATAAACAACATAATCTGTTGCAAGGCATCTCTGTGTTCCTTGTAGTAATTTGGAAAAGGTAATTGTATACAATTTTCACATCATTTTGGCAGCACTAGCCAATCATTCTCCACCAAGGCAACATTTCTCATGTAAAGCAGTGTTTCCCTTTCCTTCTCAATATGTAAGCCTTGAAATGGGATAATTAAAACCAAACTGTAGGGTTAGACCAGATATTCTTTCTAATAACATAATACCCAGGTAGAAAAACGGAGACATAATGGCTATGAGTAAGTTTTACTAGGAAAAACACTCTCGTTGTATTAAAATATTATAAGCAAAACCTGAGTGCAAGATGAAAAAGAAATGTATTCAGCATGTACTAAAAACAGAAATAAAAAAAGAGACTCTGCTTCTATGTTAATACTTTTTATTACACTGGCATGCCATTATAAACCTACAAAAAAACAAGTGGAAGTACTTTTTTTCCAAATGTTTTCACTAATCATATAAATCACTGCATTTTCATCTCCTGCAAGGACATACTGAGAGTCATTTTATTTTAATTCACTTGTTGCTGAGTTGAATATCACATTTTCTCATTCATATCCAATAGTTGTTCGTGCAAGTTAATGCTATACAACTGTTTATATTCCCAAAGCAAACATATGGTTAATGTCATGGCTATCTGGAGTAGACATGTGTGGAAACTGGGGCAAACTGCTTTTCCAGAAAACCCCTTGATTACTGGTAGAACAAACGGACTGTTAAAAGAAGTTGCTGCAAGGCAACAGTGGATGTGATTTAACAATATCCTGTTTAGTACATCACTGTACAAGAAGCTTGCCTCAACCATTCAAAGCACTATGTTGCAACCAGACAGTAATCATCACCCTTTTTTGACCCATGTTCTACAAAGTACTGAAAATGGGACATTACTTGCTGTTTGACAAAAGTAGATTAAACATGGAATTTGTGAAGTAGGTTACATTTCTTGTTAGGCACAATATGTTGAACTCGTATGAGCAAATCAAATATAGTCCTATATTTAAAAACTACAGTGATAAATTAGATCACATAACAAATCTCCTTTGCCTCCCAAAGTTTCTCAAACACTAGTCTTTTCTTCTGGGCAAAAAGAAACAATCTTGTGGAAATTTTTGAACAACATTAAACCCTTGTGCCAGCAGGACTGAAGACCGACAGGTCAGAGGTTTGCATTCGGGGAGAGTACGGATGAGCTCCCTCTCTCAGCTCCAGCTCCCCATTTGGGGACATGAGAGAAGCCTCCCACAAGGATGATAAAACATCAAACATCCAGACGTCCCCTGGGCAAAGTCCTTGCAGACGGCCAATTCTCTCAAACCAGAAGTGACTTGCAGTTTCTCAAGTCGCTCCTGACATGAAAAGAAAAGAAAAGAAATCCTTAATAAGGAAAATGAGAAAGTCCTTCATCTCTTGATTATGCAAAATCCTAAAACCATTTATGGAAGATTAGTCTTTAATTTTTTAAGGGAATACTTCAAAATAGGACTGGCATGACAAGGTTAGAGAGCAACAAATGATTGAGGGGAAATGGCAGGCCAGTTGTGCTTTGGGTCACGGACCTCTTTCAAAAAACTAATGAAAGTTATGGTTCCTCATCCCAGAAAGAAATAGACAGAAATATTTAAACATTGAATGTTAGGTAAAGATAAAGGTTTCCCCTTGACATTAAGTCTAGTTGAGTCTGACTGTGGGAAGTGGTGCTCATCTCCATTTCTAAGCCAAAGAAGTGGCGTTGACTTCCCAGCTCATTTGGCCAGCATGACTGCATGGGAGTGCCGAAGTGGTACCTATTGATCTACTCACATTTGCATGTTTTCAAAATGCTAGGTTGGCAGCAGCTGGAACTAATGACAGAAGCTCACCCCGCTCTGTGGATCTGAACCACTGACCTTTCAGCTAGCAAGTTCCTCAGCTCAGTGGTTTAACCTACTGCAGCACTGTAGCCTGCCCACTGAATGTTATATACAATAAATTTTATTGCATTCAAAACTGGTTTCCTTCACAAAAATTAGCCTGAAATGAAAACAATTACAAGGAACATGTGGAAAAAAATAACCTTGAAATTCACTATAAAAAAAAGACATTTAATAGGAAGAAATTGAATGGAGGGAATATTTTTTCCACCAAGTTCACAGACATCCCTCTAAGCCAGATATGGGGAAACCCAGGCCTGGGGGTTGGATGCACCCCCTTGGGCTCTTTTCTCAGGCCCTCTTCTCTCACAACATCCTATCCTGCCTTCTCTCCTTCCCCCTTCCTTCCCTTTATCTTTCTTCCTCCCTCTTTCCCTTCCACCCTTTCATCCTTTCTTCCCTCTTTCCTCCCTCCCTCCTTCCCTCTCTCTCTTTCTCCTTCCTTCCTTCCTTCCTTCCTTCCTTCCTTATTGTCTTTCCTTCCTTTTTGTCTTTCCTCCCTCCCTCCATTCCCTTCCTTACATCCTTCTCTTCTTCTCTTTCCTCCTTCCTTCCTTAACCTTTTCCTTCCTCCTTTCCTCCTGGGGGATGTTTAGCTGGAAGAAAAGACAGTAGAGAGGGAACACGAGAACCAAGTTTCAAGATTTCAAAGAGTGTCCCATTGAGGAGGAGGGGGAAAATGACTTTCTGATGCTCTAGAGACCAGGGCACAAGGGAGCGATGGGTTCAAATGGCAGCGAAAGAGATTCTACTGAAAAGATTAGGAAGAGCTTCCTGAGAGTAAGAACTGTTGGAGAGTGGCATAGGCTGCCTCAGAGTGTGGTGGAGTCTCCTTCCCTGGAGGCTTTTCCATAGAGGCTGTCTATTGAGAATGCTTTGATTGTGCCTTCTTGCATGGCAGGGGGTTGGGCTGGATGGCCCTCTTCCAACTCTAGGATTCTAGAATTCTATATGAGGAGTAGGCAGTATGGAGTTTCATGTATACACCTTTTTTCTCCGGTCCACCATCAACCCCTCTCTCCCAGCCCATCCCCACTTGCTCTGGCCCGCCATGTCATCCCCAAGTTAGAAAGTTTGCCCATGCCTTCTCTAAGCCCATCCATAGGCATCCTAGGAGTTTATACATATCTGGTTAAAATCCCCTGGAATAGATAAAGTATTTTCATTAGATTGTCGTATTCCACTCAAAGAATTTACAGAGTTTCAACAGGATATCCTTCAGTTGAAAACCTTTCTGTGTTTTCCTACTATTTTCCCATCTTTATTTCATAAAATAGAAATTCTGTTAAAGAAGAAAATGATCTAACAGCTGTCCCTTTTGATGGGTATGGCCAGAAAACTGCCTATCCAATGGAACCACCCACAGATGAAATAAAATGGGAGAAAAGAAATATTTTCCACTCAAATCTAATTTCTTCGGAGGGCAATTTCTCTCATGTTATTCCTGAACTGCCAGACAGGCATATCCTCCAAGTTTTGATGGTTTTTCTAAGTGGGGAATAAAGGTTTCAAAACTAAGATCTAATAGATTTAGAATATGGAGTGATGTTAGGATATGAATTGCAGACAGATAATTGATGAAAAATCTGGAATCATTCAGATTGCTTCATGCAGTCATATTTTTGTTTGGCATTCTGATAGTCAGTCTCTTCTTTTTGGTTTGGGACAGATACGGTCTAGATTTCTATTAAGATACGAAGAAAGGATGCAAGGAAGCAAATTTAGGTTAAGGAAATAAGCATTTTTATTAAAACAAGCTAAGATCTCTAACAATATTTATAACTAAAAGGGAAACACGAGAGCAAATTGAGCATGAAATGTGTGTTATGGCTGCTGTCACCCAACAGATGTAAGTACAGACACCATGGGAAATTACAGAGTTTTAGCCTTTAATAGGAGCTTTTTATAAAGTAGCTTTGAGTTTGCCAGCTGGCATTGCCACTGAATGACTTTCACACTCTGTATTGAATTTCCTCTCTGCTAGCTTCTCAAAAAGCTTGCTTTTAGAGGAGGCTTTACAGGAGCGTTCAGATGCAAAAACCCATTAATGGACTCTTTTGCTTCCAACCCAAATACCGGAGATGAGGCCAAGATTCACATCTGGTGGCTACTGGAGTATTTGCAACGTGCTTTGAAGTTCTATGAATCTATAATGCTTAAGATAAAAGCTGACCTGAGAGGATGGAAGAGGCTTGTGAGTCTCTCTGTCTCTTTCTCAGCTTTTCTTTCACGGCGGAAAATGTCACGCTTCAGAAAACATCCAGTGCATAAAAGATAAAAGCCTCTTTAAAATGTTCTCCTTCCCTTAATTATTATTTCTTATGAGATTTCATAACCTTTTCAAAATATGCACAGGCCCTAAAGAATATCCCCTGAGATGGATTTAATAGTGATGAGATCGTGTGGCCTTCCAGCATTACTTCAGCTTTGTTAGCTGCGGATGGTGAGAGATGCACTCCAACCATTTTGGGAAGGTCCCATGATTCCCACTTCTGGTGTATGGGGAACAAATATGACACTATCATTTTTTTCATGAGCAAATTAAAGGGATGTGGGAAGAGAGGACCTACACTTTCTAGACCCACTTTCAATGCTGCTGCAGACTGATTTCCCCCAGAGGCTCCACCATATATATACATATCTATTTTCACTCCTTTCACATTACCTACTTGTTATGCCACTTTAAACACCTTTGGAATCCTGGGATTTGCCATTTAGGATGGGATATTTAAAATCCACCGACAGAGAGCTTCTACAATCCCTAGGGCTCCAAGGGATGCTGACATGGCAGTTGAAGAAGTATTACTACATTATTATCTATGAGTTTATCATAGGAGGTAAACAAATTGCAATTATAGCAGGACATTTGCCTTGTATTTACCACATAATGTTGCTCCTTTCACAATGCTCTCCGAGTGGGATTTTGTTTCGTTTACAAAAGGAAATTATTAATTATTTGTTTGTCCCATCCACACTGGTGAATTATAGCAGGTAGATTTGACTTCCACCACCATCGCTCCATCCCGAATTCTGGGATTTGTAGTTGCGCCACCAGAGGTCTCTGATGGAGAGAAATAAATATCTCATAAAACTACAAATTCCAGAATTCCGTAGCACTGATCCATTTCAAACAATGTAATGTCAAATTGGTATACCTCTGCAGTGTGGATACAGCCTATGGACCTCATCACATTAGGGATTTTCAGCATCCTAGGATGCTTGGAGGATCCTGGGAGGTCAGAGCCTGCCGGATGACAGATGATGCACAGATACCTCTGGTGAGACTCCACCCTTTCAGGATGCTGCAAGCATCCTAGGACTCTGAAAAGAGAACACAGAAGGCTTCCCGTGTTCTCGTAGAGAAGAATGGAGCTAGGGCAGGGGGAAGTCAGGCGGTGATGCTTCCCCCTGTAGAATGGGTAAGTGGATGATATGGGTAATGCAAGGCATAGGGTGACAGCTTCCCCCACTGCCTTCCAGATTAGCCACAATTCATGGTGAATCCCCCTGCTATCACCCATAAATTGGACCTCAATATGATGAGGTCCTAAGTGATCAAATACAATAGGTATCCCATCAGATCATTCAGTTAACATAGAGCAGGGGTCCTCAAACTAAGGCCCGGGGGCCGGATACGGCCCTCCAAGGTCATTTACCCGGCCCTTGCTCAGGGTCATCCAAAGTCTGAAATTACTTGAAAGCACATAACAACAACAAAAATCCTACCTAATCAGCCAAAAGCAGGCCCACAGTTCTCATTGAAATACTAATAAGTTTATGCTTGTTAAAATTGTTCTTCATTTTAATTATTGTATTGTTTTAAAGTGTTTTTGCACTACAAATAAGATCTGTGATGCATATTAATTAATTCATTTTTTTTTCAAATTTTAATCCGGCCCTACAACACTTAGAGGGACTGTGACCTGGCCCTGTGTTTAAAAAGTTTGAGGACCCCTGACATAGAGGTTTGGGGCTGCAAGTGCCGCTCTTGAAACTGCAAGAAAAGGTGGACTCTTCCTGACTACTCTAAAGAAGTAAAAATAGGGTTGTCATATTCCAGACCCTCAAATCCTGTCAGCTAATTTGCAAATTATGTAAATTATAATTATTCATAACATGCATTCTGGTTATGCTAATTTAATATATTAATCATGGCTGTTTTGGTACCACAGTGTCTCATCCTTGCAATCATTTCTTATAGTAACTACTCTTCTGAGAGAACCAGTGGAATAACAGTTATAACTGAACTTGAAGCAGAGATATAAATCCAATTTTTCTATTGATTTCATGGGAGTGGGTTACAAAGCTATTTTGGTTTTCTTTGAAGAAAGTGGAGATTTTGGCTGGATGGAAAGCCCAGAGGTTAAACAGGAATGGAAGACATGGTTGGAGTCATTTGATTAAATACAAGCCTGCCTAAAAGGTGGTTGGGTTTATATTAGGAGTAAGTGGTAGCAGCTTTGACTGGTCAGGAGATGGAGGGGGTGAGCTGGAACAGGAAGCTTTGGGCATGGACTGGATTACTGGGAGCATCTTGAAAACCTGGCTGAGGCATTGTGTTGGTGAATAATTACAAGAAAACAGTAAACTTAAAAGCCATTCCCATTGAATCCAATGGCTCCAAACACTTCTTCTATTCCAGCCTACCCTCTCCATCTCTCACACAGTCAAAATCACTAGTCCTTTACTCTCGAGATAACCCAGCCATTGGCTGTAAAACAAGTTGTTCAATTTCTAGCAGCCCAAGAATAGAGGAAGTTCCTTTGAATCTTGGGCAACCTGGAAGTGAAGTTCCATCACACTGCGTTGCCACATTAACTGCCCAGACAAAGCTTGGGCTCAACATCTCCACAAACTTCTTTTTACACCTTCTGGGTTCTTGGTCCCCTCTCACATGCTTACACAGTAGGGCTTAGACAAGGGGTCCTCAAATCCTATCAGCTGACGGTTCATGGTCCCACAAACTGTTTGGGCTGGACTACAGTTTGGAAAAAAATGAACACATACCTATGCACTTTGTATTATTTTTGTAATGCAAAAATATATGAAGGAACAATGCAATATTTAAACTGAAGAACAATTTTAATCAACATAAACTTACCAGTATTTCCATGGGAAGTGTGGGCCTGACTTTAACTACTGAGATAGTCACAGGCCTTAGTTTGGGGATTCCTGACTTAGACCTTCCACTGTGAGATGGTATGCCACAAGGCTGTGCTTAGCACTATCTTCCCCCTTCTTTCAGTCTATGTGTTGCTATTGCTATCATCATGCCATCTTTTACCCTGCATCTCTTGCATGCTGACCACGCTCCCACATCAAACCCATTCTCTATTATCAATGGGAGAAGACTTCAAGAACCCCAGATTGCACCACAGGGAGATCATGTGAAAAGGAGAAGGGCAATGCTCCTGTGTTTCCATTGTCACAAAAAATAGGATTGCAGGGCTAATAGACCTTGGTGCAATAATGTCCTAGAATCTGGGCCAAATGATGGTCCAAAGAGGCATTTCATGACATCGTTGGTCAAATGCAGCTACCCAGGTGAAACTTAGCAAAAGTTTGTTCCAAGATAGAAAGTTCTTCTTTCCATGCTGGAGCAATCCTTACAACAACAACAACAAAAAAAGCAGCCCAGAGCAAAGAAAATACTTTAATTTTTTTTTTGTTAGATTGTGGGTCTGGTGGGAACATTTTTAGTCTACATTAAATTAGATAGTGGCTCCCAGGCATCATTTGGCTTAAAGCAAATTCATTATACAGTCAAATTAATAATTAATGTGTTTGTTCCAAGTTCTGGTTTTACTATGCTGTTCTCTGCAGGATGCTTTATTTATATAGTGCCATCACTGTGCAAGTTTTTATTAAGCAGGTATAGGCAAACTGCAGCCTACAGGCTCCATATATTCCAAGGGGCTTTTTTGTATCCCTTAGACTGCCAGCATCTTCCTTTGAGCCCTCAAACGTGCAGATTATTTGGGTTTACATGCATCCCAAGCCCTTCCAAGCTCTAAAACTAAGTACTTTAATAGGACAATAATCCAAAACTGATCAAGTGACACTTTTGAAAACTCCAGTTGTGGTCGATACATTCAAAATGCACCCCATCCAAAATAAGAAAATAAACCAACAAGGGCTGGAAATGGGGACTAGATTTTACTTTCAATTTCATTTGGGGTTAATATGGAAACATGGACAAAAATGGATGCCCATGCCCTCTGCAATTTCCAGCCCCTGCCTTACCCTTTAGATTACAAGGAGATGGTTTCTTACTGAGTAAAATGTGGGATAGAAAGCAACAGAGAAGGAAGAGACAGGCGGAGGTGGGTTTAAATAAGGCTGCTCTATACAGCGAGAGCTCTATAACTGCAGAAAGCATATCCGTGGTTTTACATCCCTACTCACAAGGAAAGGAATTTGTTAGGTCTGCTGGTTAACTCTATGGTATGTTGGGACAAGAAGTCAGTTCATTAAATGGCATTTGTTCATATCTACAGTTACAAGTAAGAGCTGGAGATAATAAACTGGAAAGTAGCATATCAGCATTACATAGTTTCAGCTGCTTTTGGCCCCTTGTGGTTAATATATCTGCATATCCCTGCCTTTGGATTTATGAGTTTAAGTGTTTTTTTACTAGCCTAATGTTAATCCAGTAAAGAATATGTGGCTGAACAACACAGCTCAACAACTTTTTTTCTTAGTACCTTGTTTTTTAGGCCTGTTCCTTAGGGTTATTTGGGACACTGATTCAGAAAACTGCATTGGATAAGACCACATCTGCTCTAGTTTCTTAGATATGGTCATCATGATTTGCCATGGGTGAGCAGATGAAGACTGCTAGATGGTAAGGTAAAAGTAAATGTGTCTTCTTGATATTAAGACTAGTTATTGTCCGATTTTGGGGGGTAGTGCTCATCTCCATTTCTAGGCCAAAGAGCCTGCGTTGTCCATAGACGCCTCCTGGTCATGTGGCCAGCAAGACTGCATGGAGCACAATTACCTTTCTGCCAAAATGGTACAGTAGAGTCTCGCCTTATTCGACTTTCACTTATCCGACATTCTATCTTATCCAACACTCTTATCCGATTCTCTCTTTTTCCTCCAGCATTTTCCCTTCAATTAAAGAAATGCTCCCCAACTCTCTCTCCAGTCCCAATAAATGAAAAAGGCAAGACAAGGAAGAGGAGGAAAGGGAGATTTCCTCTGTGATTTCCGAGCTCCTTTTCCACATCCGGGCACTTCCTGCTGGGCTGCTCTAGCCCTGAGGTGTTGCCTTACCGTAACCCTTTGAGTGCCTGTTGTTAGTATTCTAAGTGTCTAGCACCACATCGGATGGGTAGCAGTAGGAGACTCGGTATTATCCGACATTTTTGTTTATCCAGCGTTCTGCTGGCTCATTTATGTTGGATAAGCGAGACTCTACTGTACTTATCTACTCACATTTGCATGTTTTCAAACTGCTAGGTTGGCAGAAGCTGGGGCTAACAATGGGAGCTCACCCTGTCTGTGGATTGAAACCACTGACCTTCCCATCAGCAAGTTCTGAGCTTAGTGGTTTAACCCGCTGTGCCACCATGGACGGTAAATGTATATGTTCCATATCTGAAAAACGAGAGCTGATATGGGAAACTGGTGCCATTTTTGGAATTATAATTAAACAATCACCACATTGATAATGAAGGGGCTTTTTGAGGTCAACTTCAGCTGTGCTAAAATGAAATCCTACCACTGACAAATTGTTTTGAATGTGCTATTGCAGTAACATCCCTAAATCAAGATAGACTTTGAAAATATTTAGATATGCCATTAATTTGCAGAGCCACCATTCAACTAAAACTTAATTTCATTGACTGAATGATTAATTGGTTAGATATTGCCACATTTATTATTCATTTTCAGATAGCAGTACTGTAGCATACATTTTATTTTTTTAGAAAGCAAGGAAGAGAAAAATGTTCCACATTTCCTTTCAGGTCCTGTAACCCAGAAATCATTCAAATGGATTTCAACTCCTGTTGAAACGCTTCCCTGCAGGAGATGGTTTTTAGGGAGAAATCATAATCAAAGGTCAAATGGCAGGTGAACGCAGAGCTGTAGCTAGGTGATCTTTTCTAGTCTATTTATAAAACAGGCTTTTTGCTTAGCTCCAATTTTGTGTATGTAAGCTACAATTATAATTTCATGATTTTGACACAGGCATCCTTAGTGTCATGCTGTGATAATCAAGTTTTCTGGAGCATTCCTATTGAGGAAATCGGTTGATTGTGCTGTATAGAAGCAGTACAGAATGTTTTCCCTCCATTATATGCTGGTTAGATGGGGAAGGGTGGATATTTAGCATAACACACCAACGTTAGTCATGCTGCTTTGAGCAGCATTTGTGGGAAGTCATATGGCTAGATTCCGATTTAGTGCATTGAAAGCATATCTCCTCACTCATTAAATGCAAGTCGCTAACTGAACAGCATACAACTTGGGATACTATTTTGGAATTATTATCCAAAATTTAGCTGCATGTGGTAGTTAGCTAATGAGTTCATACTTCTTACTATGCTATTATAACATGAATCAAAACACAGGCACATCAAAACGAAATGAAACTCTAAAGGGAAAAGCCTTTAACTTAAGACAATGCTATCTAAAGTGATGGTGGGGGGGGGGGCAGCAATTTATTTCTTAATGTTCCAGGGAGTTGTACCATATTTGTGACCTTTAGCTTCCCCCCCCCCCCCCTTTTCTTTTCAGGAAACTTGCTGATAATTCCTGGACAATGATCCGTGCAGATGGGGCCTAAGTAAAGCCATTACCTTTGCATCTTTGGGTACCTGAACTCTCCTCTAACTTGTCAGCCCTGACCCATTTTCAGTGGAACAGCCACCTAGCCTTACATTTATTTCTAGTTTCAATGTGTTTACACTGGGTTTGAGCACAGCTAGGGAAATTGTAGGCTTCCATGTGGTTTTAGACTCCCATTTTTATCATTCCCATCCAACCTGGTTCCATTGAAGGAGAAATTATCAACAACTTGTGGGATACATGTTGCCTAGCTCTAGATTAGAGATTTGTCTTGTGCTGTTGATATCACAACAACAACAAAAACAACCAACATTAAGGGAAGTCAATAGTAGTAAACTGCTTAAAGTGCAAAAGACAAAGAGTGACTATCGTAAAAACACAATCCTGAGCAGAAGAGAAAACTGGCAAAAGAAAGCACTCCATGGACAGTTTCTGGCAAAAATTGAGAGCCATATTGACAAAGAAAAAACATGGCTGTGGCTCACAAATGGAACTCTGAAAAAGGAGACGGAGGGCCTGATTCTGGCAGCCCAAGAACAAGCCATTCGAACCAATGCCATCAAAGCCAGAATTGAAAAGTCAACAACAGATCCCTAATGCAGACTTTGCAAGGAAGCAGATGAAACAATAGATCACATCCTCAACTGCTGCAAGAAGATCACGCAGACTACAAGCAGAGGCATAACACCATTGCTCAGATGATTCATTGGAACTTGTGCCACAAATGCTATCTGCCTGC
This sequence comes from Anolis sagrei, assembly GCF_037176765.1. NCBI lineage: Eukaryota > Metazoa > Chordata > Lepidosauria > Squamata > Anolidae > Anolis > Anolis sagrei. The sequence continues at coordinate 140,988,921 of NC_090024.1, forward strand.
GACAAAAAACTGGTGGGATCACAAGCCTGAAAAAGTTACAGAGAATGAACACATCAAGCTACTCTGGAACTTCCGAATTCAGACAGAGTTTTGGAGCACAATACTCCTGACCTCACAATTGTGTTAAAAAACAAAGTGTGGATCGTCGATATTGCAATCCCAGGCGACAGCAGGATTGAAGAGAAGCAACTGGAAAAGCTGACATGATATGAGGATTTAAAGACTGAACTGCAAAGACTCTGGCATAAGCCAGTCAAGGTGGTCCTAGTGGTGATCGGCGCACTGGGTGCAGTGCCTAAAGACCTTGGCCTTCACTTAAACACAATCAGCACTGACAAAATTACCATCTGCCAGCTGCAGAAGTCCACCTTATTGGGATCTGCGTGCATTATTCAGCGATACATCACACAGTTCTAGACACTTGGGAAGTATCTGACATGTGATCCAATACAACAGCCAGCAAAGTGTCTGCTGTGGACTCATCTTGTTGTGTTTCAAATAACAATAATAACACTTTATTTATATTCCACTCTTCTCATCCTGAAGGGGACTCAGGGCGGATCACAGCACACATACACTGCAAACATTCAATGCTGCTTTTGTATAGCCAATAGACAGACAGACAGAACAGAAAGGAAGTGTTGTTGACTCAGTGTCCAGCTGTTTTTTTTTTGTGCCAAGGAAGGTGAGTCCAGCCACAGGGGGTGCTGTTGCTCCATCCTCTATGAGGAAGAGACTTCCTCCTTCCTTTTTGGTCGCCCAGCATTCTCTGATCTTCTTTCTTTATGGCATTGTAAAACACCTCCCCCACTTTTAGTGGTACTGAATTACTCTAATTACAGCTGAAGCTGTTTTCAAACTGCTTGGGTAAATAGTGAGCAGGGCTGACAGTCGACCGCTCACACTGACCCGGGGCTTCAAACTTGCAACCTTTTGGTTGACAGATCTTCTAGTTGCTGGTGATTTACCAGCTGTGCTAAACCTCTGGCCCAAGATAGACTGTATACATGAGAGGATACAAGGTTAATAAATGCAGGTGGTAGAAAACCTCAGCATTTGAACTTGTGTCAGCAAGGCAAATTTGTATCCAGCATTTCCCAGTAACAACATACATACACCAGGCCTTTTATTAGGCTATGTTTAAAATGGATAGTCACCACAATCCTAAAGCTTAATTTCTCTCAGGATGGAATCATAGAATCATTGAGTTGGAAGAGACTTCGTGGGCCATCCAGTCCAACCCCCTGCCAAGAAGCAGGAAAATGGCATTCAATAGGTAGATGCATAGTAGTTGCAGGACAACCACAGCAACCAAATTTTCTTCATCTCAGGTAATGGAGTGGGGAGAGGAAAAGGCTAGCAGAACAATTCAATTTCTTCTATATTGTAGTCAATGGAAGGGAAATTTCCTACCGGTATGTTAGTGGCTGAGCTGCTGAACTTGCTGACCGAAAGGTTGGCTGTTCGAATCCGGGGAGTGAGTTGAGCTCCCACTGTTAGGCCTAGCTTCTGCCAACCTAGCAGTTCGAAAACATGCCAATGTGAGTAGATACCGCTTCTGCAGGAAGGTAACGATGCTCCATGTTGACTTGGAGGTGTCTACGGGCAATGTTGGTTCTTTGGTTTAGAGATGGAGATAAGCACCACCCTCCAGAGTTGGACATAATTAGACTTAATGTAAAGGGAAACCTTTACCTTTACTTTACCTATGTTAGTTGCCATGTTCGATGCATCTCTGCTGCATTTTCTGGCATGTTTGGATAGCAAAGTATGGCTGGATCTACACTGTCATAATCCAGATTATCAAATCAAATAATACAGATTATCTTCTTTGAACTGGATTATATGAGTCAACACTGCCATATAATCCAGTTCAAAGCAGATAATCTGGATTTTATATGGCAGTGAAGATGGGGCTAAATTCAGATATCAGCACATATTTGCTCTTCTCTCAGAACACCCCATACTGCTTAAAATATCAGTCTTTTAAAAGGGTTCTGTAGGTGAAACTCAGCCAGTAGGGAAACTTGGCCACCATTATCTGTCTGGCATCAGTGTGGGTGTGTTTGTATAAGTGGTAGCAAATTCTTCCTTTCCTGTGGCAAATCATCCTGAGCCAATGAGGCAGTGGGAGGAGAACTTTATCCACATTTACAAGCAAAGCCAGTCTGCAAGTCTGTTGTTTTGATAATACTTAAATAGTTATTTTCCTGATTTTACTTTTGATTAAACACACAAGGTTGCATGTTGCAACACAATAGATTCATTGCTTGCCCTTGGTTGTAGGAATTAAATACAGAGAGTTGAGAAGAATACATGTGAAAATTTACATGCCACTGATAGTTTCTTCATTGCTGCATTCAGCTCATAAAAGGATGGAGTTGATAGAGCATAACAGATACTAAGATGTAAGCTAGGAAATATGTGAGAAAGTCTATAAGCATGCCTGTTATCTACTTGCTGTATTAGAGGGAGGAGAATCATAGAGGTTTTCAAATGTTATCGGACTACAGTTTCCAGTAAATCTACCCAGCAAAACCAATAGTGAGGAATTCTGAGAGCTGCTGTCACAAACAATGTCTAAGGGTGCTTCCAGACAGCCCTTTAACCCCGGAACATTTGCGTTTTAAAAACGCAAATGTTCCCAGGTCCCCATCCACACACAGCCCAGAAAGTGTGTGTGTTTTTGGGGTGGATGTCCAGATGTTTTCTCGGAACTTTCTGGGAGAACACCCGGGCACTCTAACCCCCTCCCCAAAGCCCCCCAAAGCCCTTTTAGAAATAAAAAAACTTACCCGGCCTCCGTTTGCATGGTGCTGGAGCTCCCCTGGTGCGTAGGAATGATGCACCAAGAGAAAGGGGGGCCCCTTCCCATGGTGTGTCATTCCTTTGCACCAGGAGAGCTCCGACACCATGCTAATGAAGGCCGGGTAAGTTCTTTTATTTCTAAAAGAGCTTTTGGGTAGGGGGTTTGTGTTCTCACAGTTGTCCGGGATAATTTAGCCCAGAAAACCATGGGACTACTGTCTGGACTGCCCCTCAAAAGCTCAGAACTTTTGAGGGAGCAGTCTAGACAGTGGAAATAGTGGGTTTAGCCCACACCTTCCAAGAAGGCACGGAATAAACCCACTAACAATTAAATTTGCCATAAATCAGAGTTTTCCGTGTTTGAGGCAAATGGTTTCATGTTTGCCTAGGACATCATATGGATGGCCCCTTTTTGACTACCACATTAAAGGGGCTGTCTGGATGTGCCCTAGGTCAATTATGGCAGCCATCTTGACTAAAAATTGCTTTCATTGGTGAATGTAATAGTTCACTTAAACCAAGTATAGTAGTGTCTGCATTGCTTGAATACCCTCGGTGTGTGCTTGTGTACACACACACACACACAATTACTGTATATAATAACAAGATTCCAGTAAGTTTAGTCAGTTTCACACAATTCCATCAAAATCAGAAATATGGAGACTTGTTAGATACCAGTTTCTCCTATTGCTATTTAATTTAAATCTATGCTAACTGGATCTATTTCCAAAGAAACAAGCAAAACACTCAGTAGAGCAACCAATTAAAATTCTAGGAAAATGATATTTAAAGAACCGCCTCCCACATTTCCAATAATTGCAAGAAGATCTATCAGCGATAATTATCAATACCTCCTTACAATTGTAATGGACTTCATCGCTGGTTTATCTCATAATGAAATCAAATTACTATCTAAGGGACTAAACCTTTGCACATTACCCAGAGACTTTGACAGAGCCTGAATGAAAACTGGCATCAAAAGATTTGAAAGAAGATGCTGACTGACAATGTTTTCAAAAAAAGTTAGACACCCAACATTAATAGAAGTTCTGTTCCAGAAATCTTCCTTCCTTTTTAATATAATATAAATAATCAACTTCAGCAATCTGTGACAATTTTTCAAAAGAAAGAAAATCCCAGATGTAGATGAACATTATTATTATGAAACCCACAGATAAAGGAGGAGCAGTTATATTAAAAACTGCTGGCTGCATTTCTCGAGGCCTTAGGCAACTAAGTGATGTCAAAACCTGCACGTCTCTTGTCAAAGACATCACAGCAAATCTCAGTATGTGCCACAAACATCCTACTGTATTTTAAATATTGATATGAAAACAGTTGATTAACTAATTAGCTCCAAACTTTCTCCTAGGCTGAATACACATAAGACTTGTATCCACAATGTACAGTATCTTGCCCTTGTTTGACTCCATTAATAACATTTTTTTTTATTTCTTGCCAACCTCTTGCCTATTTTAATCCAAACTCAAATTGCTTTTGAAAGCTACACAATTCTTACACACTAAAGACCCCTTGATACAAAAGGGCATTTCTACTATGTTCATGTGTTTGGTCTGTTGGATTATTTTAGGTCACATGACTACAGTGGCCATACTTCTTTCCTTCTTGGCATGCAATGTGGATATTATTGTGGACTGCTCTTCTGATCCTGAAAGAGAAGAAGGACAGGTGGAAGAAGCAGCACTTGGGGATTTGGGGATAAGTGGTGAGGAAGAAGAAGAGGTGGCAGATATATCATAAATCCCCATGTTTCAGGAACAACGAAGGGAGAAAGAAGTCAGAAAGAGATCAGCTAGGTTAGCAGTGAAAATGCTGAGCAATCAGACCACAGCCTATGGCTCTTCCACATAGCCCTATATCCCAGAATATCAAGGCACAAAATCCCACAATATCTACTTTGAACTGGGTTATCTGAATCCACACTCAGATAATGTGGAATTTTCTGCCTTGATATTCTGGGATATAGGGCTGTGTGGAAGAGCCCTATATATTTGGGATATAGGGCTGTGTGGATGGGCCCCTACAGTCAGCTGTGCTGGGAGCTCAGGCAGGGACGGCTCAACCCATTACTCAAAGTAAGCATTTGCAGTATAGTTGATTTTGCCCAGGGGCAGTCTTGAGGCGCTCTTGGGGAAAATAGACCTTGACATATGCAAGTTGTAGTTACTGGGATATATAGTTCACCTACAATCAAAGAGCATTCTAAAATGATGGAATTGAACCAAATATGGCACACAGAACTCCCACGACAAACAGAAAATATACATCAGTGATTGGGGTGGGGGCACCAAAATACTGTTTGCTTACTGTTGAAAATTACCTAGGGCCACCTCTGAGCTCAGGGCTATAAATCAGCAGCAAAGTCAGGGACCCAGTGCTGACAGTTCCTGTTCCAAGCACCGTGTCTCCGTTCCAGTGTCGGTCCTTGCTGAATGCTCTCTTGGTTATTGATGTTTGTTTCTGCAACCTGTAAGCCTGTTTATCAAAGACCCTAGTTTCTATCTGATGTGAAAACTTTTGTTTTATGTTTGCTTGAAGACCGTGCATTATCATCGGGACTGTACTTTCTGCTTCACTTATTGCATTATCTTTATTTTGGCTTTTTATTTACTTTCTCTTGTGTCTATGGCTGTTTATGGCAAAAGAAAAATCCTAGACAGATATAAGCATACCTGCATAACGACATAAAAGAGTAGATTTAAATCGAGTTTCCAATCGAGTTTAATAAAATATAACTGCCCAGTGAACAAAGAATGTCAGAACTTTGGATATTCACTTACAAACCACCACCATCATAGGCTATCAGATGTGGCCAAGGACCCTCCAAATGTAGGGTCTTGGTGATGGGTCTGTAGGTGACTGTAGAGACCTATTCTTGATCCACATGTTCTTTTGCAGTGGGGGCATCAGTTTCCATATGGAAGGTGGTCCTGACAAGGGTTGACTTGATGTGACACATTTGTCCTTTTCACCTTCCATTCGTGCCTCTTCAAATCCCACAGCACTGTTGGTAACAGCTGACATCCAGTGTGAATGCTCGAGGATCAGGGCCTCCCAGTTCTCTATATCTATGCCACAGTTTTTAAGGTTAGCTTTAAGCCCATCTTTTCCTGCCCACCAACATTCTATTTTCCATTCTTGAGTTGAGAGTGAGTAACTGTTTTGGGGGACGGTGATCAGGTATTCAGACAATGTAGCCAGTACAGTGAAGTCGATGGTGGAGGATCATGACTTCAATGCTGGTGCTCTCTTTCTCCTCTTCCCTCCAGTTTAAATTTATTGAAACTACATCATAGATATAATCTTAATACTGTTTGCATCAATCCTTCAAATGTAGCTATTTTACATGTTCATTCCCTATAATGTCTGTTTTTCAATCCTACAGCCTATCAGTGTAGCTTAGACTCCTTGTAAAGTAGCCCAACACAACCATACAGATACAACATTCATAAATGATGCGCCAACTGGTGGGAAAAGTACCCCAACTATTACACTTTTGAGTCCTGGAGAAGTGTGATACTCCAACTATAAAATCATAACCTTTGGAGAGGATGAAAAGTTTCTGTACAACCAATGAGAATAATCTCTGCATTTTTAAACAAAACCCAAAACCTTGTCATTTGAAATAGAATATTCAGAGCATGAGGTTGTATCTCCTGAGTGGCATGTTTAATCACAAAGAAAGATGCAAAGAATTCCCCAATGAATTAATCTTTACCAAAGACCTTGACTAAAACAAGTCCATTGCCCCATCATAGCCCTCAGCAATACCTTTTCAAGTTATATATAACCACTCTGTGGAGAAAATTCAAATTTTATTTTAAACCTGCTACTTCAAATGCATTTAATTGCCTCCAAAAAAGATCTGTTAGCATACAGATTTCAGGATGCAGAATATATAAATAATACTGTTGCTATACAATTGGAATCATTACAGAAAGCCATGCACAAATGCTATTGAGGTGTCCTTGTAAAATTGAAGATGCAAATTTAAAAAGCAGCCTTGGGTCTCTTGCAGGAGAGATAAAGTGGGATAATAATAATAATAATAATAATAATAATAATAATAATAATAATGGCAAAACAAACAAAACAACACAGAACAGCAGTAAAGTCAGCATAGCTGAGAACAGGTTACAAGTTATTGCGGGTTTTAAAAACAGGCATACAATACTTTAGTTCCCTCAAACCAGAGTAATCACTATACTCCATCTATTTCTATTTCCTAGGGACAGACCTTATTTTCTACTACTGAAAAATACAACCCCTATTTGTCCCTTTGGATAAGTAAGTATATAGAGCCCAACTGGAATTATTTAGAGCAGTGGTTCTCAACCTGTGGGTCTCCAGATGTTTTGGACTACAACTCCCAGAAATCCCAGCCAGCTATTACAATTTCTGGGAGTTATAGACCAAAACATCTGGGGACCCACAGGTTGAGAACCACTGATCTAGGAGCTCTTCTAGATCTCCAGTGTAAACCTTCCTCAGAGCAGCCCTGGGTGCAGCAGGCATATGCTGAATCCATGACCAATGTCCAAGCAGACCAGGATTACATCTGCCCAGGTCAGCTATCACTTTCTCCATGCTGATTCCACAGGATGATCTGTCCCAAAACTAGGCTTTGAAGCAACAGCCCTACTCTGATAAGCTACATGTCAAAAACAACTAATTACTTCTAACCCTAGATAATTCCATTAATAGTGATATCTAATACTCATTGTAAGACATATCCTCCAGGAATGTGATTATGATTGGGATGTGTTTTGGGGAAAATGTTATAATGTTATTTCCTGACACTTACCCGGAGTAGCCCTATATCCACTAATCTGAAAGTAAACTCATTGAACTCAGTGGGTTATGCCTTTGAGTAGACATGTATAGTTGAGTAGGCATGTACAGATGCATTATGATTTTTTCTCTCTCTTTAAAGCAAAATGCTGCCCAGTTTCAAAAGCCATTGAAGGATAAGACACTCTCTGGTGATTGAAGAGATGTAAGACACAGCAAGTGCAAGGAGCCTTCAGAAATGGACAACAGAAGTGGGTCAGGATGGAGGTTCATGAATGAGTTGGTAGTCTTTTAAGAGGGCATTATGAATATAGGCAGTCCCCGAGTTCCAAACATCCGACTTACAAATGACTCATAAGAACGAGGATGAGACAACAAGAAGAGAGATAAATATATCCCTAGGAAGGGAAATTCACTCCTGAAAAGTTATTGTGGGGAAAATGTGTCTCAATTGAAGCTTTCTCACCAGTCCTTGCTTCCACAAGCCCATCTCCCAGGGGTCAGGCATGTAGCCGGGGGGGGGGGGGGGCTTGAGGGGCTTCAGCCCCCCCCCCCCTTTCAAAATTCTTATGGTGGTCCACGAGAAGGCCTTACAGGTACATTATTTGAACTGTTATGTTTATTCATATCATGATCTGATCACCATGCTCAATATATCCCATATGCATGGGGGTATTGGGGTAACGATACAAAAGGTTTGCTATGGTAGACCCTCTTTCACTCAGACTCAGCCCCACCCCCACCCCTCCGAATCAAACTCAGTTCCCCCCAAATCAAAATCCTGGCTACAGGCCTGCCAGGGGTCAAAATGCCTTGAATGCTCCAAAACAAAACTTGCCTTGAATACCTTCTAAGGGCCTAGGAAGCTCTCAGAACATATCTCATTGTTGTCAAGCCATGATAACCTCCAGTTCATTAAGAGACCACAAATAAATATATGATTTTTCCTTTTTATTAAAAACATTTTCTGGAGATCTAGAGTTGCAAAGTTCTGAAGATTTAGAAGATCAGGAACAGACATAATTGCAGCTGTACCCCATGAATATATTGTGTCTAACCCTTTAATAAATAATATCAATTTGATGATTTCTGTGAAATTTGTATCTTTCAAACTGTGTACTGTATCTATTACAAATACACATATATGCAGAAGTATACTACAAATGCTAATGGAAATTAGCTCTTAGAGGGCTAATGTAGTTTCATAGTCTTCCACAGGTGCCCTTCTCATATTTCCATTATGCATTGGTCATATACTTTGCACATGAAAAACAAAGAACATCATAAATCTCTAATGCCCTCTCTTATATAAACTACCTCTGCATTTGAGTTCCTTGGCCAGAGACATAGTGAACAGATATTACTTTATGTTTGTCCATTTTCTACACTGTTTTGAAATAATAGCTCATTAAGAAATTTCCAAAATTCTTTTTTTTTCTGCTGCTCATTTATATTCTGAGCCAGGAATGGGAAATCTGCACCTTTTAACAGGTTGTTGTATTCTTATCAGTCCATTCAGTTTGGCCAATGGTCAAGGATTACAGGGGCCATAGTCCAGAAACTTTCTGTATGGTGGATTCAGTGTTACCTCACAATCTTTCCATCCTGTGCCCAGTTTAATCACAGCCTCTGCTGGTTGGGAACTGCTGTCTCCAACACCTTGCTTTGGACTTTCTTTTTTATTGCTATATTGATATTTTCTTTTAAAGTGAAGGGGATATTATGAAGACAGCTGGAGGGACAGAAAGTGATAATATTTCTGGGAACAGCAGTGATATCAGCTTAGAAATGCTTCCAAGCAAACAGAAGAGACCAGCACGTTGACAATAGAAGTGACCTAGTTTCTTTGCTAACTGCTGATCCAGCGGCCACTTCGGTAGTTGCAATGAGAAGAATCCTAGATTCTAAATCCTGAACAACTGAGTTGAATCAGAATGTGTTTTTTCAGGAAATAAAACTCACTGCTTGAAGCATAACCATCTTCTCTCTCAGTCGTATGAATGGCTATTTCTAACAATGAGAAAAAGAGAGTGTCTTACAGAAATTATGACAGGAAACTTGCAATAAAAAATAAACATGCAACTATAAAACAAATAAAACAAAAATGCTAACAGAAAAGAGGCTCACAAAAATTGTGGGCTCAGATGTGAGTCTGCTCTGTAATAAACACCATGCATAATAAACACCACATACATTTCATTGGGAACAGGTAAGCCACAACTTTATTATTTACAGCTGTAAATATGGTTGGCATCTGCATTGGTCCAGACCTGGAGCACCACCCAACCTACCTGGTGATCTATGAGCTTGATGCTCTGGCCCACTGCTGAAGCCCCTTGGGTAGTAGAAGAAGAAGAACATGGGCTGTTGCCACCCTGCATGGTCCTGCAACTAGGAGGTGGTGTAAATAGCTTCAGATTTGTGTTGAGAAATATCTCTTCAATCCCAGACCCTCCGAGTCATCCTGGTGGGGAGCTACTAATAAATATCTGTGATATGATGGAAGCATATCTCCTGGAACCAGGACTCATGTCAAACCAGTCTACAAAGTATGGCAAAAAGAAATAGCCCAATGCCTATATGCCCACAAAGGCCTTGTTTGAACCCTAACTGTAGAGTGGGAGGATAGGACAATGCTCAAGTAGCAAGTCCCAAATATCAAGCAGTCTTCCTCTTTTATATACAAATGTCTAACAAGAGTGAAAGCAACACTGGTTAACTCTGCCCCTTCTCTCTAAAGTGCTCCATGCTGTTGCAAAGGCACCTGGGAGTTGGATCTATCTTGTCCAGCAAGTGAGGAGAGGAGATGCTGGAGATACACCAACCTACTTGTATATTGTTGCCTTTTGTAAGCCAACCTGAGCCCCCACCCCCACCCCGGGGGTGAGAAAGACAGGATATAAATACTCAAAATAATAATAATAATAATAATAATAATAATAACAATAATTTCATTTTCAAAATACTATGGAAATTTAAACTAGTTCAAGTTACTATGACTTCTTTTGACAAACCTCATATGAATTTGCTCGCATCACAGACATGCCATTTTGTGTGTTGTTTTGCAGATGATTGAAATGAGAGGTGTCTTCATTCCTCAAACACTTCCTTCTCTCTCTGTCATTTTGAAGCTTTCCTGCCTCATCAGTTGATTTCCAGTCTTCTGACATCCAATCCAGTTCAATCCAATCACAAACCTGAGGACAAACGTTGACTGCATAATGTGAGCTAACAATTCACATCCTTTTCTAAAAATACAAATCCAAACCAATATTTGGCACAATGTGCAAAGAACCTGTTTGAAAATATTTGGAGGGATTTTGAAATGGTAGACAACAAGATGCAGCCCTCCACATCAGCTAAGTGAAGAGATTAAGGACGTTGTCTCACGTAGCCCCCCCCCCCCCCCCCACAAATGTCTACACAATGGCAATTTATTGATGTATAACAGAGCTCTTTACATGATGCAGGGGTACTTCCTTCCTGCGTTAGTCATATCTTGTTAGGAAAGTGTTCCTGAAGTGTCTGAAAACCTGTGGGTGGAGTGGGGAGAGAGACAGGCAGAGATCGGAGAAAAGTGGAGGAAATGGGGAAAAACATATGGGATAGGAACTGTCAGATTCCTCGCATTGAATTGAATTGATAACATGATGTAAGGGGCATTCCTATGGGCGGTCTCCTACTGAACATTGATCCTTCTCTCCCAAAATCCTGCTTCATGAGCCTGGAATGGTAATTTAAAAAAAAATTGATTTAATCATGATAAATACCAAAATTTCAAAATATCACCACTTCGTTTTCCTGACATTTCTTTTTCATAGTAATCTTGGCTTTAGAAATTGAGCTATGGCTAGAGAATAATGAAATTGGGCAGAAGGAGAGGAGCCCAGAGAAGGAGAGATGCAGATCAATGCCTCCTGTCTATTCGGGAGTCACTACATTGGAAAGGAAACTACAAGAAAGGAGATTCCATCTGAACATTAGGAAGAACTTCCTGACTGTGAGAACCGTTCAGCAGTGGAACTCTCTGCCCCCGAGTGTGGTGGAGGCTCCTTCTTTGGAAGCTTTTAAATAGAGGTTGGATGGCCATCTGTCGGGGGTGCTTTAAATGCAATTTTCCTGCTTCTTGGCAGGGCGTTGAACTGGATGGCCATGAGGTCTCTTCCAACTCTAGGATTCTATAATTCTATGAATGTGCTCCAAAATGGTGTCTCTTCCCAGATCAATGCCTCCTCTCTCCTCAGAAATTGTAGGACTGGAAGGGAAAGACTAGTCTCCCTAAAGTTTTTCCCCCAATGTAATTGAGTGGGCGGGAACTGAACTTGCTTGTGTGATAAATCTGAAAATGGATTACTTCAGGAGAAAAGGCAAGAAAAAAAAAGTGTGATGGGAGCTGAAAAATGATATGATTTGCTTTCTAATGAAACAGGACATAAAGCCATGGGTATATGATGCTCCCCGCATCTTTGGGATAACATCCCATATCTCTAAATACCTCAAAACTCTTTTTGAAGAAAACAAAAAGCCTTCAGAGCCATCAGATGTTGTTTTTGATCTGTTCCCTTTTCTCTTCCATTACAGCCAGCAAAATGACCCATCTCTCTGTTTGTACCTTGGCTCTCCCTTACTCCAAATCTTTCAAAACTATTTGCTGTGCAAGCTGCATTGGATCCTGCCACCGCCCCCCCCCCCCCCTAAAAGGCACAGAAACCATTCTCTCATTTCCTTCCCTCGTCTTTTTGGTTGCAATAGTTCTATACCTATCATTGTGCCAGTGAAGTTATGAAGAAGGGCATTTCAGTGGTCTTCATTGTGTATGCCAACACACAAGGCACAATGACACTTTCTGTTTTCCCCTCAAACTAGTGAATGAAAAGTGCCTATCATCTCTGCCAATATGGGAGGAGGAAAGTGGTGAAGGCATGGGTTTGTATCTGACAGCAAATAGGTGAAAGACGAGGGAAAGGATAGGGTTGCCAGAGCTGGCAAAAATCCATCACTAACAAAACCAAAAAGAGCCATAGAAAGCAAACATTTGACAGGAAGTTCTGAAATGTTAATGGAGGTACCTAGTGGAACTAAGGGTGCATCTGCATAGTAGAATAATGCAGTTTGGCAGCAATGCTATGGAATCCAAGGAACTGAAGTTTTACAAGTTCTTTACCCTTCTCTGCCAAAGATTGCTGGGGCCTCACCTAAACTAAAACTCCCAAGAATCCATATCATGGATCCAAAGTGTTGTCATTACTTCTACAGTGTCAATGGATCATATACTTGGAGAAAGTAGTCTGGAGTGAAAGGGCAGAATGGAATGGGATGAAAGTGGCAATATAAGGTATACATTGCTATATGTTTTAAAGTGACCCATCTGGATTCCCCCTATGTCTCAAAGACATGTATGCAGGCTGATTATTATCTCTATACTTTACATAAAACATGCACATACATATACAGTATTCCATCACTTATCGTGGGGGTTCCGTTCCAGGACCACCCGTGATAAGTGAAAATCCACAAAGTAGGTACATCATATTAATTTTAATATTTATACATTATTTTATATATATTATATATTTTCTTACCCATGCTTCCTTACCCACCTCCCGGCCCATCCCAAGGGCACCTGCCTGCCTCCCTGGCCTCCGCAGAGCCTCCTGAGCCATGCAGGCAGCAGCAGGTCAGGGTGGCAGGCCTTCCCCACCGCACCTCAGGCCACTGCACTTCCAGGGTCTGTGGAGGCCAGGGAGGCAGGCCTTCCCTGTTGTGCCTCAGGCTGCCACACTTCTGGGGTTCCTGGCCTCCATGGCCTCCACTGGACATAAATATTTAATATTTAGTATTTTTATTAATATTTTCAAAAACCCGCAAAACAGTGAGTCCGCTAAAAGCGAACAGCGAAATAGCAAGGCAATACTGTACTTATATACACACCATGCACAAACATTTTTAAAATTGCAAAATTATTTCAGGTCAAGGAGTGGGAGAGAGTGAGATAGTGACACCACAGGCCACAAATTGTATGATTAAAAAGTAGAAAAGCATTTCAGCAGTATTAGAGCATTTGTTACTTTTTACCCTTTCTCTCACAGTCCACCCCCATGCTTTCCTGCTATGTAAACTCAGCGTTTTACGTTTTCCCAGCAATGCAATGTGCAGAAATCCTTCACTTGCTATTACTATCCTACGGGGCTGTTAAAACACTGGACAGATCTTCTGCTCTCAAAGAAAGGCTGCTTAAAGTATTTGCAGCTGTCATCAATGAAGCCCTTCATGGTTGCTGGCTAGAACAGACCTTAATTGCCCTTTCCTCTACAGTATTGCTCTATGCAAAAAAGACTCTTCCCAACAGAGATCTGTGTACACTTTTATAGTCTTCAGATAATCTTCCAGGAGCAAGAAAAATGATTATTACACAGTTAGGGGCTAAATGTTGCTAAATAGAGCTTCTCAGTGATGATTCTCATCTGTAGCACCATGGACGTCATTAAGGCAATCTTGTTATTTCCTTTCTAGAATGACCATGTGTCCTTAACAGAACACAGAGTTTGCTATCTGAAAGGCAGTCAGAAGGTCAAGTCCTCTATTTAACCACCTCATCATACCTTTGGTGGCGCTCTGGTTCACCATTGGGAAGCTACTGCCACATGCCCCACTTTGCCAGGTTCTTCCAGCAATTCTTCACACAGGCAGAATGGTGGTGTGCATATGGAGTGCACGGCTTCCCCCACTGAAAAATTAGCAACACTGGAAGCCTCCCATGTTACCAGGGTTGCCTCTTCACCCATGAAGTTAGCACAATGTCATGTGATCAGAGCTGGGTGACCTGGACTAGCCCCATATGACGAAGTTATCTCCTCTAACCTGATGTTATCTCTAAATCCAATTTGTTTTGAAGTTCTACCATTTCAATAAATATAAGTTATGGAAGAACATAGAAGCCAAATTCCTGGAGTAGGCACCAGATTTTGCCAAATCTTGAAAACTAAGCAGAATCAATTCTACATAAGAGACCTCCAACCATAGGCTATATTTCATTTGAGCTACTTTTTGCCTAAACTACATAATATGAGTAGACAGGGATCATATAATGCAGTTTCTCCTGGGGAAAATTTAGGATTCAATGGCCAGAAGAGACAGCCATCCCACCTCCCCAAATTGTCTAAACATGGGATGACTGAGAAGAGAGTTATCCAAGATCCCATTGCCCCAACAAGATTTGAACCTTCCCCTATAATTTTTCAACCCAGGGTGTAGCCAGATTACCACGAGTTTTATCTATCAGCTTGCATTCATTGTATGGACACATCAGGTTATGCAAAAATCACACTGTATTATTTGGCAATGTAGATACACCCTTAGTTTTCCCTCCAAAATAGTAGAGAATGTGATGCAACATCCCTTTCACTTGCCATTTGGAATGGAGAATTAAGGAAATTTGGTCCAGTCAATCCCTGCAAGGGAAGGAGGGGTCAAGATAGAAAATCCCCCCCAGTCCTCGCACAGTTATCCTTGGATACTCAAGGTGTGTGTGTATATGAGGAGGAGTGATGTGGTTTCTTGTAGGCAGTCAAGAAATGGGGAACGTATTGGCACTTTTGACCCCAGCCTTTTTTTTTCTGGCAAGAGTTTATTTTGATCACAGAACTAGACCAGAAGAAAACAACTGAAGAAAGGAGGTTTGAGAGGGGAAGATGAAGATAGGGGAAATCGTTCTTCTGTTTCTTCTGAGCTTTAAATCTCCCTCCATGCCTTCAAATATACAGGAGGGTAGCAGAAACTTTACTTGGGACATTATCTCATGTAGCCCTGCCTCATTTCTAGACACCTTTAAAGCAGAAAGATAACATGTGTGACAGAACCCTTCCCACAACACAGGGGGACTTCCTGTTTGTACCCATAATAGATCATCAGGAAAGTATCTCAAAAGTACAAGAGAATAGGGAGGAAAGAAGATGGGCAGATATCATCTTCTAAACTCAGGAATCAGTTTATACCTGGAGAAAACAGCAAAAAACACATGGGATGGAATCTGTCAAATTTGCCCATGTTGAATCATTTCAGTAACATAGAGTCAGGGGTGTTCCTCTAGGCAGCCCCATACCAAGAATTGACATTTCTGTTCCAAACTCCTGCTTTGTGATCCTGACATGGTAATTTTTAAAATTAATTTAATCATTAGAAATACCAACATTGAAAATATCTTTGATTTTACTGTCATTCCTTCTTCATCGTATTCTTGGCTTTTGAAGTTGTGGTACTCTAGCTTTTTAAGTTTTGGACTTCTACAATGGTGAGTACTGAAACTGGGAAAATGTCCAGTATCCCCAAAGTGATGACTAGTTAAAATCATTGTCTTGGTTTTACTCCAGAGTAGTGGGACAGGAAGGAAAGTCTAGTATCCCCCAAGGTTTGTTTTTTTTTAATGGAGAGGGCAGGAACTGCACTTGCTCATGTGATAATTCTGAAAATGGATGATTTTGGGAGAAATGGCAAGAAAAAACAATATGTCATGGAGTGTGAGAAACAATACAATTTGCTTTCTAATGCAACAGGACATAGCACCAAGGCAACATGACCTCCTCTCCCCCCCCCCCCCCCCCGACATGGGATAACGTCGTTGATAAGCAGACTCCTGAAGCTCTTCCCTGCCAAGTAGCTTTTCTCTTGACAAAAAGTATTTCTCCTATTGTTACACAGCCTGGGTGCTTTCTACTTACTTGTTTGTGTGTATGCTTCATGAAATCTTAAAACTTGCATTGTGATTGAGCTAATGCTTGGTGATGGTGGTACCATCACATGCTACTTCATTTAAAGTTGTGATCTTTGAGTTAGTCGACAAGTTTCCAAGGTTAATGCCAGCAAGATAACCACGGTCATCTACAAGCAAAATAACTGCGGGATGACTCAGCCAGAGGAGGTAAGGCAGCTAGATTCTCAGCATGCCAGATTGAAGCCCATTTAGAAGATTTTAGGCTCTACAGCATGCCCAGTCAGCAATTATCATCCCATCATCATCATTACTAACGGGAAAGTTGACCTTTGTAGGCTATTTTGCTGCTGGAGGAGACAAGTGGTCTCCCTAATGGTTCCTTTATTATGTCTATTAGAGATTTATGGTGAGAGCTACAAGCAACAGCAGCACTGCCTCATTCTCTTCTTTTCATGATTATCCCCTGAAGCTAAAGCTTCTTCCTTTCACATGTGCCTTCACTATGGAGCCAAACAAGCTCACGCAGGCCAACTCTAGGTGTTTTGCTATGAAAGCTAGAACAGTAAACAGTGTCACCAGTCCCAAAGTTAAGATGCACAATACCTTAGAATGGTCAAAATATTTTTAACATTAAAGTCAGTCCTGACTCTCATGAGAAGTGTTATGCATGGAGTGCTACCTACCTACAAGCTTGGGGACAGAAAATAGGATGGGCAAAGTTATTATCTAATTTTATTCTTAGGACCTCGTCACATGGGGCATTTTTTACTCATTTTGCCTCTTTTATGCATGGCTTGGGCAGGTCCTCACATGACACACAGCACGCCCTGCCCCAAAAGGCACTTCCTCCACCACTACGGGGAGGAAAGCATTGTTTGGGTAGCTCCAACTGAGCTACGTGCACTTTCCTCCCCTTTGTGCCACATGATGGAAGAAAGGGCAGAGGGACAAAGTACGTTGCCACCCTTTCTGTCATAATAATAATAATAATAATAATAATAATAATAATAATAATAATACCTTATACCCGCTACCATCTCCCCAAGGGACCCGATGCGGCTTACATGAGGCCAAGCCCACAGTACATCAATAGATAAAAGCAATAACAAAACAATTAATACAATACAGTACAATTAATATAAATCACATAACAATAAACCATAAACAGTTACACACATCTGATGGGGGGGGGGAAGGGCGCCAATGCACCCCGTCCTGTCCCCACTGTGTGATGAGGGGAGGAGGGAGGGTGCGCTGGGCTCTGCGAGCCGTCCCGCGTACCTTCCCTTTAGTGGCACAACGGCAAGGCCCAAAAGGGCCATGTGAAGAGGTGGTCAATCTTATTTGTAAAAATTGCAGAATGAAGTCCAAAAAAGATACATTGACAAATAATCCACATAATACCAGCTGAAATAAAGATAGGACACAGCAAATATGAATCTGCTAGAAATAAAGACATTAGAAACCCATGGCTCTATGACACATCAAGCCCAAAATCTAAAAATAAGAGGTCTCTGATACTCCCTTCCAGAGTGGGAATGGGGTTGAAAGGATGTAAGGAAGAAACTACAAAATCTATTACGACTTACAACCTATCAGAACTTGATCCCACTTCTGGAAATTGCTGGCAGTTCAGACACAATTGAAGTGTTTTGTTTTCTGTGCTTCTGGGAGATGGTGAGGATAAACTTTCTATTAAAGGAGGCAGCCTGATAAGGGCGGTAGTGTTTCTACTGGCCCTAACAACACATTATAGGGGGATACAGGGATGCTACAGAAGCATATTACCAAGCATTTGAAATCCCATCCACCTACATTTGTGGAATTCTGTGTCTGCTTACTTGAGAATATATCCTATTAACAAGCACAGCTTACTTCCAAGAAAGTCTAAAAGAAAAAAATGCATGACATCATCTCATACAGTGTTTTTTTCCAACAACAATGAATTGAATTCATTTTTCATTTTCATTTATGGTACATTACCAGAGGAACAAATTGGTGGGGAGAACCATGAGTTGATTTCAGTTTCATGCCCTCTTTGGTGTTTAATTATGGCCTCTCTCCAGCCTAATTTAGTGCTAAATGGCCATTATGGTGATTAACCAAATCATAACATTTTAAAGGCTGACTAAACAGACTGGTTTACATATTCACAGAGGAGATGAGGTCACGGCAGATCCTCATAGTAAATGTTTGACCATGAATATTGTATGCTACCTCCAATATATTATTCCAAAGGATTAATTCCCTAGGAAGGGAATTTTAGAGCCTATGAGCAGCCCCATGGAAAACTTTCTCACATTCCCACTAGATGTGCTTGTGAGGGTGGCAGAACTGGGATCACATCTAAACTGATCACTTAGTTCAGTTAGATGTGAATGGGCCCATGGTGGCCAAATGCCACTTGGCACTGACCTAGAATAATGTGGGGCAAGCCACCTTTAATGCAGCCTTGTCCCATGTTAACCAAAGTCGAGAGAAAGTCCAAATTCTAATGCAGAATTTGAATTATCCCCTAACTGAGTCTATGGAAATGGATGCATGCAAGTGTTCCCACTCAGGCAGCCCAAAACCACCACCACCCCTCCATGGTTGTGTGGCCCATTGGCCCATACTTTGGACCAATCTGGTGTAGGTCTGGCTTGAGAGAAGGGCTTCCCTAAAATATCTTAAATGCCTGATAAAGTCATATGGGAGAAAATTAACCTTCAGAGAGCATATAGTGTTCCCTCGCTACTTCATGGTTTGCTTTTAGTGGACCTGCTGTTTTGCAGATTTTTGAAAGTGCAGCAGTCTGAGGTGCGGTGGGGAAGGCCTGCCTCCCTGGCATGCTGCTGCCTGTGTGGATCCAGAGGCTCTGCCGAGGTCTGCAGAAGCCAGGGAGGCAGGCAGGCACTCTTGGGATGGGTTGGGAGGCGGGTAAGAAAATAATATATAATATATATAAAATAATGTATAAATATTGAAATTAATATGGTGTCCCTACTTTGTGGATTTTCACTTATCGCTGGTGGTCCTGGAATGGAATCCCTGTGATAAGTGAGCGAACACTGTACTCAAGTCATATTTTATAGACCATGAGTTGCACTTTGATTTCTACCCATAAGCAGATAAGTAACTACAGGCGCTGTAGTTACAATGCAGTTGGGCTGCTCAACCCTGGAATTTAGTAAGATCTGTCCGTTGTGCTGAATTTACAATAGGAGTAGGATTCCAGACCTTGAAGAGCTTCTTTAAAGCTCATACTAAATTCCAGGTTAGATCCACAACTCCTCTTACATGGGAGCTATCAGTTACTATGACCCTATAGCCCATCTCTGGGCTATTAGAAATTTTGAAACACTTTTTAAAGGTAGTCCCACATAGAAAACATTGTAATTCAAACTATTTCGTCACAATGCATTTTCTTTTCTCTCTGAAAAAATGTGTTGTGGACCTACCAGAAATGAAGTATTCTTGCATTCTCATCAATCATTTGTATGAGTTTATAAAAAGGAATTCTATTGTTCTTTACCTTTATTATGGTTATTGACAATATGATGTAGTGACATAATGTACCTTTTAAAAAAACCGAACAAACAAGAAATTCACCATAGTATTTCCCCCAAAAGAAAGATGTTCATGGTTTGTATAAAACCCTTGGTACATAGGTTCACCACATGAGAAAATAACAACAAATGTACAAATCACACAATAAATTGTTTGTATAATTTATTTTTTATTTTAAAATCTGGGGAAAAATATTTCTCATTGACTTCAACAAGAAAATTAAGCATATTGTTCTCTGTAATTATACCTTGCCACATTGTAACTCTAGCTTTGTAATTTTACTCTCGTGTCTAAACTTGACGATTAAAAATTTGGTGTGGTGCAAGATTAAAATGGAATTTTTGAGAAAGCAACTCCGACACAAGTTTTTAATTCCTAAATTAGGGCAAAAATGTATTTTCATTTATTTACAGCTTTTGTAATCCCCGGGTTCAATGTTTACTTATCCTTCTTCTCCTTATGAAACAAAATGTATGGAAGTCTTTTAATTCTTGGGTTCCTATCTAGGTGTTATTGTGACCATACCATACCTCATCATTTAAGTTCACCTGCTCTTTGCTTAGAAAAAGAGGTGAAGAGGGAGGTTACCATTCATTGAGTGAGGGGATAGATTGGTTGGTGCCATTCACTCCCTCCAATGTCCTGCGTAGAAATATGCTTGCCCCACATAATAACTAAAGCTTGTTTCAAGGCTGTGTCTCCTACCCAGTCGGCACCTTCAAGTCCTTTAATAACCTACTTGCCTGCAACCTGATCATTTATTTATTTACTTATTTACTTATTTATAGTATTTATATTCTACCCTTCTCACTCCGCAGGGGACTCAGGGCGGATTACAATGTACATATACATGGCAAACATTCAATGCCATAGACACACCACATATAGACAGACACATAGAGGCTATTTAACATTCCACCTTTTTCTTGAGGGCTTCTGGCCACCAGGGAGCTGTCTCTTCACCATCCATTTACGACACTGATGAAGTACTTGCTCATTCTTTGCATGCCTGCTAGAGATTTTTATGGTGTCGTAAATTTAGTTAAATTAGCCTGCTCGCATAAGCGGTACCTAAATTTCCTACTTGACAGATGCAACTGTCTTCCAGGTTGCAAAGGTTGACAACAAGCTACACAAATTAATCGGAAGCTCACTCCGACCCAGGCTGGCTTCGAACTCATGACCTTTCGGTCAGTAGTGATCTTAATGCAGCTGATTCCCAGCCAGCTGCGCCACAGTCCTGGTGCTAACACAGAAGGACCAAAATGGACTTAATTTTTAAAAGAAAGTGTGTGCTTAACTATCAACTTCAAAGTTCATATTGCTGAAATAGATTAATCAGTTAAAACTGATCTACTTATTTGACTAATCAAAGCTGATTTTAATTAAAATATTCCATAAACGACAGAGAAACAGGATCCTAGAGGAGAATATAATTTTAATACATTTTCTTTTCCCTCAGCTCTCTCTTGTATATCATATTTTTCCCCCTTCAACTCATCATCAAAATATTCTAGGACAACCAAGTGCCATTGTCTCTTTGAAGCACACAACGACCAGCATGAAAAACAAATCCATTAGCGAAAGCAATCGAGCGTCACTTGATAATCACACAGCAACTGCATGTAATTAGCAAATGGCTGTGTAGATGTGGGGTCATACACTCCCTGAATCAAGAGGATGGAAATGAACCAAAGTGAGCCTTGAACTTTTCAGTGCATGGAAATAGGAGATATCACAAGTGGATGGCGAACAATGGCGTATGGGCTGGAAAGCTTACAATGGCACTTCTCTAATGGACTAACATCAAGACCTGTTGATACTTTTGTTCATTTTGCTAAATTAGGGCTTTTACAATTTGGCATTCTCCATTGAGTCAAGCCACACTTTGGGAGAAGAATTCACTGGGGAGAAAATTGTCCTCTGGTGCAGAAAATTAATACAATTTTAAAAACAAGGCATTTTAAAAAAATGTGAGACTATCTATTTAAAATGAGATTTACACAAAAAAATAGGGAGGGAAATTATTATATATCCCGAAACTCTCTTTCTCCCCTTTATATCATATGCCATTGAATATTTCCAAGTTTTTTCAATTTCATTTTTAAAAATATTGCCCACTGATAAACATTTCTGTTTGAACCCTGCACTAAAAATAGCTGTGTGGGAATTGAACTTGAAGCTGTTTGGCACAGTGAAGTAATAAGCAACAAGTAATCTGTTGCTTGCTATCTTTTTTAATTGCTTATTGCCATTACTCATTATTAAAAGTGGTACTTGTTGCATCATTCATTGCTAATGAGTTTTCCTTTTCATTCCTTTTAAATGATTTCTTTTAAGTCATTGCATTTTAGGCCAAAAAGAGTCAAAAATCTTCCAACCAGCCATTTCAGAATATTAAGTAAATGTTGAATATAGGCTGGGGATCATGTATCTTCAATCTTGGATCAGAAAGAGATGATGTAACAGTCTAAAGGAAGAGAAATGTAGAATGTGTCTTCCTAAAGTCCCTCCAACCTAGTTTTTTATTGCTTTTTATTAGATGGTGGAAGAGGGCATGGAGAGACCTCAGCTTGTGTTGGAAATTGCAACCTTCTTCAAGCCTTCACTAGGTATTTGTTGTGTATATAATTGCTCACTATATTGTATATGTGTGTATTAGTATGCAGTTTTGCCTTAACTCTTTGTTGTGTAAGGGGCTGCAGACCATGTGATCAGGTTTGGGCTTGTTCAGAACTCAGACTCCATTTTGGAACTGTTTTGCTTCAGACTTCAGCAGAAATTGTATGCTTTAGATTTCAGTAGAAATATGCTTACAGACTCCATTGGACTTTCAGACTAGACAGAGACTCTATTA
Source organism: Anolis sagrei (assembly GCF_037176765.1). NCBI lineage: Eukaryota > Metazoa > Chordata > Lepidosauria > Squamata > Anolidae > Anolis > Anolis sagrei. Next base: position 141,011,657 of record NC_090024.1, read on the forward strand.
GACTCTCAGAACAGACTTTGGACTATGGATTATTGATTCTAAGAAAGATGCCCTGTGTTACCCATAGAGAAAAACTACTTCAAATCCTATTTATAACTGGATTGATAAGCAAAGTCCCTATATCCTGAATACATGAAGTTTGTGAGTAAACCAACTACGTTACTTTTAAAGAAGTCTACTTATTTTTGTCTCTCGAGAGCATGATTTAAAGGCAAATACATTTTAAGGGAGAGTAGATATTTTTGACAACTAAAAAGAACACTTCTGAAACTCCGCTACATACATAATATATGTGTGTTTGTGCATTGGCATATATTTGTCCCTAACAGTTCAAAGAGATATTTAGAACATCAGTTTAACAGCTGAGAAACCGAATTTCCTTGCATGAATGCTATTTTCCCAAAAGGTCATGACTCTAACAGATCATGCATATCATGCATTTATCAAGAGCTTATGGCATCATTTTTAACAGGTTGTGGCTCCTAACAAGGTTATGCTTTCCAAAGATCATAAAATCTCCAAAAGTTTATGGAGATTTCCATTTAACAAAAGCTTGTACCTGAGGGCACACCACTGAGGTGACATTAGTGATGTGCATCCAGTTTCAACAATATCACTGGAGATGTCCTGGTGCTCATCTTCTACACCAGCCAGTACATAGACAGGGAGGCTACCGTATCTTTACTGTGGGTTGGCGTGAGGGAGAAAAGAAGCTGTAGTTCCACCTAACAGAACTTTACATTACAGTACAGTCTCCGTATTTGTGGGGGATAAGTTCCTATACTTCGTGCGTATATGTGAAACAACCGGTAATAGCAAAAAATGAAGGATAAGGTTTCACTCAAAGAGTCACACTGGATGACATATAAAATCCATAGGAAGGCCATATTTTGTTGGTTGTGTATAGACGAAACCACTAATAGGTCGTGCATCTATGGAGACTGCATTATATATCTTCCTGAGCTAGGATGCTGGCATCCGAATGTTATTTCAAAAATAACATTAGGGTGCCAGGGTGACTATTTATTTTGTGTGTGTGTGTGTGTGTGTGTGTGTGTGTGTGTGTATATATATATATATATATATATATATATATATATATATATACACAAACAACATAATAACCCTGGTAATGTATTTACCAGCAAGAACCATGGTACAGTTAACAAAAGCACCTGCAAAGTATTATTTCCAATTTTTCTTAGCAACCTGTATACACATTGTAACTCATACTGTAGAGTCGAAGGCTTTCATGGCTGGAATCAGACCTCACAACCTCTGAGGATGCTTGCCATAGATGCAGGCGAAACGTCAGGAGAAATGCCTCTAGAACATGGCTCTATAGCCTGAAAAAACCCACAAGAACCTAGTCATACTGTAGATTTTCCCACTTCTGATAATCATAAAGAAAAGTAGCATAAGTCAACAAAGACTCATCTGCTTCATCCTTGGGAAAGCTTATCCAGCAACCAATCTAATTTCTGATAGTTTGGTAGGCAACCCCCATGATACTCAAAAATTCAAAATTTGAACGAGTATATCAACATCTCATTGATTACAGCAGATCTAAATTACCAGTAAGTATATGTGAAATGGATATAATGTGGATATATAAAGCTCACAACTTCTACACAGCTCTGTTTTATTATGTATTTGAAGTTTTGAACAGTGCAGGTAGTCACTGTAATGGTACTAAAACTGCTAGAAGTTTTAATACTATTACAAAAGTCTTTAATGCAAGAGACAGTGTTTATATATTGACAGATCTAATTCCTTCCTGTTATGTGTAAGCTGATTTCTATGGTGATACATACAATTATATTAATTATATACACTCCTGAGCATTCTGCATACAAGGCAACCCTATGGAATTCATGAGGTTGTTATAGGTCAACATATGCATACATGTGAAATCCTGCCCTGGGGGCAGAAAGTGTCGTCGGTCCTCAAAATGTTTTAGTAGCAATCACATCCCCAGCCTAATCTCAACTTGGAAGTTTTTATATGCACAATGCATTGAAAGTAGCTGAATTGGACCACCTTCCCATCATCATAAGGAAACGAAAGCGGGCACCTTTTTGATAGACTGTGAAATACTCTGTCCTTGATTGGAGCTTCTTTACAAATCAATGATTTGTAGAGAACAAAGCATTTTGAACAAATGCACCGAAACCTAACAGCATCTAGTAGAACTGTAAAGCCCTTGTTTAATCCATTTCATTGATTTCCCCCTTGCTTCCAGCACTTAATGGGCTAATGATGAAAGCTTCTGTCTGAAATGCTCCTTCCCACACACATACGCATCAACTGAGCGCTTGTTTGAATGCAGTTTCAGCTTATTGATGGTAATAACAAAAGTGGGCCTGTATGTTTTCCTGGGAAATGTAAATTGCTCCTGTTTCCACTGGGCTGTTGGATATTATGCAAGAGTAGAACAGTTTCCACTGCAAATCAACCTTGTTAACATCAGAAGTGCAACACAGTGGATAATAGGCTTGTGCATTTCAGCTGAACCTCAATCTGTTTCTGCTGGCTGGATTCTGGTAGACCCCTGTATCCATTTTCGTGTGCCTCCCAAAAACTGGTGGGTAGCCGGATAGTTGTTTTTTGTCTGTGGCTGAAAAATATGGCTAGATCTGGTCCATTGGCAGCAACGGGAAACTTACAACCGTAACCCTTTCTGTTCCTGGGACCCTTTACTTTTTTTCCTTCAAGGGAACCTGGGTTTCAGCAACGGGGTTAAGAAAGCAACTTTTCCTGGGATCCTTTCCTTTTTCCCTTCAAGGGACTCTGGATTTCAGCAATGAGGTTAATGAAGCACCCTTCCTGGGATCCCTTCCTTTTTTCCCTTCAAGGAAGCCTGGGTTTCAGCAGTGAGGTTAATGAAGCACCCTACCTGGCCCATTATGGGGAAGGGGGCTTCCCAGGCTCCCCTTCCCATCATTTTAGGTAATGTTTATCCTTATATCTATATATATAAAAAAGAGAAAGGGCGTCCAATGGGACAGCAAAACTCAAAAAAACCCTGACGAAAGTTTACAAAATTTACCATGCACATACCTCAACCCACAAGGTATGCACAAATTGATTCAAAATTCTAAACAACATTAAAACACACTCACAATTAGACAAAACAACTGAGCATGCGCAATGGCGACCCGCCACAAGTCCCCGGCGCGTGCACATGGCTGGCCAGCCAATGAAGTCCACAGCGCGCGCACATGGCCGGCCGGCCAACGCACCCTCCGCACAAGCCACACCCCCATCCTCTGTCGCTCCGCCCCTACCCTCCCATACGCCCTCTTTCCAACGCACCCTCCGTTCACGCCACGCCCCCCACGTTCACGCCATGCCCCTATCCTCCCCCGCCCCGCCTCTAAATCCATCCCTCCTCCCCTTCCTTCTTCTTCCCCTGCCCACGCCCCTTTCAAGGAAGCCATGCCCCCTCCAAACCCCACCCCGCCCCTTCCCGCTCTGCCCAAATCCATCCCTCCTCCCCCTCCTTCTTCTTCCCCCGGCCACGCCCCCCACGGAAGGAAGGAGAGAAGGAGGGAGAGAAGAAGGGAAAGAAGAAGAGAAGTAGAGAAAGAAGGAAAGAAAGAAAGGTAAAGAAGGAAGGAAGGAGAGAAGGAAGGATAAAAAGTGTGAGAGAAGAAGGGAAAGAAGGAGAGAAGGAAGAAAAAAGAAGGGTAAAGAAGGAAGGAAGGAGAGAAGGAGGAAGAGAAGGAGGGAGAGAAAGAGGGAAGGAGAGAAGGAAGGAAAGAAAAGGGTAGAGAAGGAAGGAAGGAGAGAAAGAGGGAAAGAAGGAGGGAAGGAGATAAAGAAGGAAAGAAAGAAGAGTAGAGAAGGAAGGAAGGAGAGGAGGGAGAGAATGAAATAAAAAAGTGAAAGAGGGAAGGAAGGAGAGAAGGAACACAGGAGAGAAAGAGGGAGGGAAGGAAGGAAAGAGACAAGGAAGGGTGGAACCAAAGAGCAAAAGAGGTGAGAAAAGAAACATGTAGAGAAGGAAGAAAGAAGGGAAAGAAAAAGAAAGAAAAAGAGGGAAGGAATGAAAGAGGGAGGGAAGGAAAGATAGGAAAAAAAGGAGAGAAAGAGGGAGGGAAGGTTGGCCACAGCAACGCATGGCGGGTACAGCTAGTCCTTCATAAAAACCTGGATTAAAAGCATCAGAGTTAAGATACCAGTGTTTCTACAATCCTTTCCCTTCTGTCCATAGTGGAGACTGGGTTTAATGCTTTGTTAAAGCTGTTTCTTTCTACTCTAGAGAAGACAGGCTGCAGGTGTGAATGCTTCCTGCACACAACTTCCCAAGGCATTTAAGGAGACTTCCCACTTCCCAAGGAAGAAAGAGTGATTGACTTGGAGCTATCTCCCAGGGTTTCCTTTAAAAAGCCCTCTCTTTTCTCTTGATTTGCACTGCAGGCCCTGCCTGGAGTGGTGCCTTTTCCCCCTTCACACCTTTCCATTTCAGGTTTAATGTTTCCTCAAAGCTGTTTTTACTTTCTACTCTAGAGAAGTTGTAACTAGGTGGTAGTAGCTTTCTGAGAATGAGGTTTTTCTTTTTGTTTTCTGGGAATAATAATAATAATAATAATAATCTTTTAGAAGTATTTTCTGAAGGGGAGGAGAGGAGGAGAAAAAGGAGCTAAAAGAGTGAGTCTCCCAAGCACTCAAATGCACATAAGCACTACACTCACCCATCCCACATGTTCCCAACTCCCAGTCAATCCCACTAATAAAAAGAATCTAGAAAATAAAGCAAAATCAAAAAGATTCAAGAGAAGCCAAGCCAATGCAAGGCATTTGCCCATTGCATGCTCCCAAAAAGCAGAGGAGGAGCTGTGATTGGGTGCCACGTGGTTCCATTATGGATGGGAATCCGTTTTGGCTAAATCCTTGCCATTACGGCGCTCAGGCCAAGCCAAAGAAGCTAGATTGAAGAAAAATGGCTAAAACGGATCCGCACACAAGCCTAGTGGATAACACCTATCTTGCTTTGTAGTAGTAACTCTTACTCCCAGTTCTATCTTATGTTTTCGATCCTTTTTAAAATTCTGCTCTTCTATGCATTATTCTAAAATATTTACAAAACTGATATGAATTACAAGATGATTTTAAAGATCACTGAGTTTACGTATGTGAAATACAGTGAGTACTTACAACTGAGACTGACCTACAAAAGCAAAAGAGCTGGAATTGTTGCAAGACCTTAAGCTGAAGTCCATCCAATTCAAAACTCTGGGAGATGATGACGACGACGATGATTTAAACCTCGTTTTTTCTCTCCAGAAAGGAGACTCAAAGCAGCTGACAGTAAAACTGATACAACACTATTTAAAACTTGAAAAACATACAAATGTCAACATAGAATTAAACATTGGAATTTTTAAAAAAATAGTTAAAGCTATTGAAATAATTTAAAATACATGAAACACCACAACCCCTGACTCAGTCTTAAAAATTTTCTTCTTTAAAAGCCTGCCCGAAAAGAAACACTTTACCTTGCTGCTTTTTTTTTTTTTTTGTCGTGTCAGGAGCGGCTTGAGAAACTGCAAGTTGCTTCTGGTGTGAGAGAATTGGCCGTCTGCAAGGACGTTGCCCAGGGGACGCCCGGATGATTTGATGTTTTTATCATCCTTGTGGGAAGCTTCTCTCACGTCCCCGCATGAAGAGCTGGAGCTGATAGAGGGCCTCTCCCCGGATTCGAACCTGCGACCTGTCGGTCTTCAGTCCTGCCGGCACAGGGGTTTAACCCTCTGTGCTGCTGAAAGGGTCATAATAATAATGATAATAATGATAACAACAACAACAACTTTATACCTTGCCCTCTCTCCCCGGAGGGACTTGGAGTGGTTTCTAAAGTATAACAAAAATGGCAAACATTCAATGCCAGGAGCAAATAAACACCAGTCATGATGAAACATGAAATAAAACTATTATTATTATTATTATTATTATTATTATTATTATTATTATTTACTTTATTTATATATTGCTTTTCTCAGCCCTCAGGCAACTCAAATATAACTTATAAACAACAGAACTTAAACCAAGCATACCAGGGAGGGGGGCATTATGCCTTCCATGGGAAGAAGGATGTTCCAGAGTTAAGAAGCAACTATCAAGATGACCCTCTTCTGCATCCCCAGCAACTAAGCTTGTGGTGGAGGCAGGCATGTAGCCGGGGGGGGGGGGGGGGGGGGGGGGCTCGGGGGGCTTCATCCCCCCCCCCCGAAATTTTCATGGTGGTTCGCGAAAAGGCCTTATTGGTGCATTATTTAAACTGTTATGTTTATTCCTATCATGATCTGATCACCATACTCAATATATCCCATATGCATGGGGGTATTGGGGTAATGATACAAAAGGTTTGCTAGGCTAGACCCTCTTTCACTCAGACTCAGCCCCCCCCCCCCGAAACTCAGCCCCCCCCGAAACCCCCCCTGAAAAAAAATTCAGCCCCCCCCCCCCCCCGGGAAATGAAATCCTGGCTACGGGCCTGGGTGGAGGGCCTCTTCTGAGGATCTCTGGGCCCAGGCAGGTTTATACTGGGAAATACTGTTGACCTATGACAAACTCATGAATTCCACAGGGTTGCCTTCTGTGTAGACATGAGCAGTAAGGTGGGGGAGGAGTGGGTTGTCTGCTCCCTGTAGCCAGCCCCAGTTAGCAACCTAGCTGCAGCTCTTTGGACCAGCCAAACACTTTTTAAAAGCAGCCCCTCACAGAGTGCATTACAGTAATCCAAATGGGATGTAACTAAGGCATGAACCACTGAGGCCAGATTCGGCTTCTCAAGGAACATGTACATTTGGTGCAGACGTTTTAATTGTGCAAAGGCAAAAGAACCACGGCAGATACCTGAGATAATGCTGAGTCCAGGAGTATCCCCAAATGAAACACACACTGAATGCCAACTGACAAGTATTGTAAATGTATAGTGCTTGTTTTTATAGATTTTTAAAATTCATATGGGCTGACAATTTAGTAGTGAAATTTACCAGTAATAATTCTGAATGCAATTTAAGAAGTTAAGTTCTTTAAACTCTAAAAAAATATTTCTGTGAGCCTTGCACTCAAAAGCTTATGCCTAAAGAAAAAGGCATTACTTTGAAAGCTTGTACCTTTTAGGACTAATTTGTCAAGCAAAAGATGCTCTTTTGTCTGCTCCCTCCGTCTCCAATGAGACAATTGTGCCATAAAACAAGAATCTTTAAGCGCCTTCAGCTTTTGACTCAAAACCATTTTGTTCCGTAAATCAAGATTGGACATCTTGTTGAACACTTGAAAGGGGAGAATTATTAGTTCTCTGCCCACTTGTCACTTTTATTTGTGTTTGGAGAAGTAATTTTATCTCCCTAGAGATGAAACTGGGGAGAATTCACTGAAGCTTCCATGGTGAAGATAAGCACTCTAGAAAAATGCCACAACTCTGTGCCAACTCAGTGTCAACTCCCCCCTCCCCCCCAAGAGTACAACATTTTTTGCAAAGATCTACAGAACAGATCCTACAGTTCTTTTGACTTTCTTGCATTCTTGGGAAGGAGGAACACGAGAAGGATAATTATGTCACTTGAGAGAAATGTTTGTGCAAGTGAAGACATCATGAAATCTGACTAGTCTTATCTCACACGAGGAACCAAAGTATGAACGTCCAAATTTAGTGCAGCTATTGAGTTTTAGACATTTATAAAATTTAATTTCCACTCATAAATAGCTTTGTTCACTGTATAAACCTTCCACAAAAGGTTTGAAATGTTACCCAACAATACCATGCCACATTTTCTCCCAGGCATATCAATTTTCTATTTTTTCTGTGAAAGGAAAATATTTTCTGGGGAGAAATTTCTCTGTTTTTGTTTTCAGTCCAGATCATTCCCATTGTTTTTCTTGTGTTTTACTCTTTTGGGGACGTTTCCCATTTGCAAATGTTTTCTTTCTAAATTTCTTAACATGTGGGATGTCAGCAGTTTATCAGAAATTATGAAGGGGTAATATGACAGCATTTGGGTTAAAACACTGAACTGCTGAACTTACTGACCGAAAGGTTAACAGTTTGAATCCAGGGAGTGGGAGTGAGCTCCCGCTGTTAGGCCCAGCTTCTGCCAACCTAGCAGTTCGAAAACATGTAAATGTGAGTAGAGCAATAGGTACCGCTTCTGCAGGAAGGTAACAGTGCACCATGCAGTCATGCCGACCACATGACCTTGGAGGTGTCTACGGACACTGGCTCTTTGGCTTATAAATGGAGAAGAGCATAACCCCCCCCCTTCCCAGATTTAGCCACGACTAGACTTAATGTCAGGGGAAACCTTTACCTTTACCTTGTTACAAACTTGGTCAGATTTGGTTACTTGCTCGTGTTACTGAGGACAAGAGAAGTCAATTCAGAAAAGGGGGCAATGCTTCCTGAAGGATTTGATGCACTGATTACAAAGAGGAAAACTTATTTGATATCGCCACAATATTTGTGAAAAGCACGGAGTCCTAAAAACACATCGTCAGTATGCCTTAAGTCACAATGTTTTTCATGAACCCCAGGGAGGGATGTGAAACCACTCATTTGCAAGTTACATAAAATCCATTAATGCACATCAAAAATTCACTACTTCCATGCCCACAAGTTGCCACATAACAGATTTGCCTGGAGAGATCCCTCTGTAGACAAAATCTGATGGCAATTCCATTTGCTACATTTGCAATTTAATGCAACATTATGTGAGGAAAAGGACGTGGTAAGTCACAGTGTTCTTCAGGATTTTCTTTTTTTGTTTTGTTCTGTTTATCACTGTATTGAGTGTTCAGAACTGAATTATTGACAATCCCCATCTCACCCCTGACAAAAAAATGCATTTCTAGTGTATATTTGCATTTGCAAAGTCTTGTTAGATGCAATCACATTGGCTGTACACTGATTCAAAAAGAAAAAAGAAAAAGTGGGAAAGATAGAAAGGGGGGAAAAGCATAAAAATGGTGTGTCGGCATGCTATAGTAGACTACAGAAATATAAATATTCATCTTAACACAAAATCTCACAAAATATGACAATTACTTGGAAATGCAGTATCTCATTTTAAATTTAAATAAATTGACTTTTCACGAAAGGCTAATGCCAAGAGATCCTGAACACTGGCCGACTTTATTGTTTGCAGTGTTCCTAGATTTCCAAGGTCACAAATGTATACATTAAGTGTAGCTCTATCATTCCATTGACACTTTTACAAATCCCATGATTTGGGTATATGGCTAAATAAAACATGTGCACCATTTGCTGCAATGGTTTATCAAGACTCATATTCATCCTTGTCTTGAAATCTATCCAAAAAGAGTAATAATTTGGCAAAGGTGTAAAGTATGTGCCAGGTAGCTTACAGTAGCTTACATCTACAACACCCAACTTCTAGATTCAAGCCAAATAAATCATAACAACATTCAATATTTACCCAAAACATATTGTGCTACTGATACATCAACCTCAGTCAGATATCTATCTGTCTGTCTGTCTGTCTGTCTAAATACTCTGTGCATCATGAGTAGGTTAAAACCAAAAAAAACAATGAACGAAATCACAATGAATTTGGCCACAGAACTCCCCAAAACCCAAGGAATGACTATTACTAACCAAAAAAAAAAAAAACAAAAAACCATAAGCACAAAGTGATAAGGACCTAACGACCCAAAATAGATAAAACACAATACAGAGCACACACTCAAAATACTCCCTAAGACCCGCCGCCCTCCTACGCAAGAGGAATAAACTGCCAAGGGCACCCCAGGCTTCAATAGCATTGAGTTGTGGCAATTAAAGTGGTGTCAAACTGTCAGGGAAGGAGAGGAAAAGAAACATAAAAGCCACAGGCAGGTATGTCATCCATCCATCTTGCTCTTGGTCGGCCCCTCTTCCTTTTTCCTTCCATTTCCCCCAGCATCAGTATCTTCTCCAAGCTTTCCTGTCTTCTCATTATATGGCCAAAGTACTTCATCTATGTCTTTAATACCCTTCTCTTCAGTGAACAGTTGAGCTTTATTTCCTGGGGTATGGACTGGTTTGATCTTCTTTCAGTCCAAGGCACTCTCAGAATTTTCCTCCAACACCACAGTTCAAAAGCATCCATCTTCCTTTGCTCATCATTCCTTATGGTTCAGCTCTTGCATCCATAGGTTACTATGGGAACTATCACTGCTTTAACTATGCAGACCTTTGTTGCCAGTGTGATATCTCTACTTTTAACTATTTTATCGAGGTTGGCCATTGGTCTCCTCCCAAGAAGTAAATGTCTTCTGATTTCCTAGCTGCAGACTGTGTCTGCAGTAATCTTTGCATCAAGAAATACCAAGTCTATCATTGCCTCCACATTTTCTCCCTCTATTTGCCAGTTATCAATCAGCCTGCTTGCCATAACCTTGTTTTTTGATGTTTAACCGCAACCCAGCTTTTGCACTTCCTTCTTTCATCTTGATTGTAAGGCTACTCAGCTCCTCCTTGCTCTTGGTATCATCTGCATATCTAAGATTCTTAATGCTTCTTCCAGTAATTTTAATTCCAGCCTTGGATTCATCAAGCCCCGCACATCGCATGATGTGTTCTGTATACAAGGTATGAATAGGTAGGGTGAGAGTTTACAACCCAGCTGTACCCCTTTCCCAATCTTGAACCAGTCTGTTGTTCCATGGTGTGTTCTTACTCTTGCTACCTGGTCATTATACAGATTCCTTAGAAGACAGGCAAAGTGATTTGGTATCCCTATACCACAAATAACTTGCCACAATTTATTATGACCCACACAGTCAAAGGCTTTAGAATAGTCAGTAAAACAGAAATAGATGTTTTTCTGAAACTCCCTACTTTCCTCCATTATCCAACTGATATTGGCAATTTGGTCTCTCGTTCTCTGCCTTTTCTAAACCCACCTTTACATCTGGCAGCTCTCTCTCTCCATGTATTGCTGGAGTCTTCCTTGCAGGATCTTGAGCATTAGCTTACTGGCATGAGAAATAAGTGCCACTATATGAAAGTTTGAGCATTCTTTAGTATTTCCCTTATTTGGTATGGAATATAAGTTGACCCCCCCCCCCATCTGATGGCCATTCTTGTGTTTTCCATATTTGCTGACATATGACATGCATCACCTTGACAGCATTAGCCCAGTTCAGCTGGGATCCTGCTGTCTCCTGCTATCTTGTTATTAGCAATACTTCTTAAGGCCCATTCAACCTCACTCCTCAGGATGTCTGGTTCTAATTCACACACCAAAGTTATTCTCAATATTATTATAATCCTTGCTATACAGATCTTCCGGATATTCATGCCACCTTCTCTTGATCTCTTCTGCTTCTGTTATGCCCTTGCCATCTTTGTTTTTGATCATACGCATTTTTGCTTGAAATTTACCTTCAATGTTTCAAATTTTCGGGAAGAAGGCTCTTGTCCTTCCTATTCTGTTGTCTTCTTCCACTTCCATGCATTGCTTGTTTAAAAATAGTTCCTTATCTCTTCTGGCTAACCTCAGGATTTGTGCATTTAATTGGTCATATCACTCCCCATCACTGTTTCCTTTTTGCTTTTCTTTTTTCTTGGGCTACTTCCAGTGTCTCAGCAGACAACCATTTTACTTTCTTGGTTTTCTTTTTCTTTGGGACATACTTTGTTGCCGCCTCCTGAACAATGTTGTGACCTTCTGTCCAGAGTTCTTCTGGGACTGTTTATTAATTCCAATCCCTTAAACCTTTTCTTCACCACTACAGCATATTCACTAGGAATATTAGTGAGATAACATCTAACTGGTCTTTGTATTTTCCCTAATCTCTTTAGTCTGATTCCAAATTGTGCAATAAGAAGTTCATGATCTGAGCTTTAGTCAACTCCAGAGCTTATTTTCACCAACTGAATGGCTATCTGCCAACTTTGGCTGCAAAAGATGTAGCCAATTGGTGTTGACCATCTGGTGAAATCTATGTATAAAGCCATCTTTTAGGTTGTTAGAAGAGAGTACTTGTTATTTACAGTGAGTTTTCTGGCAAAATTCTATCAGTCCTGCTTCATTTTATTGTCCCAAACAATGCTTGCCTGTGATCCCAGGTGTCGTTTGACTACCCACCTTAGCATTCCAGTCTCCTTTAATGAAAATAATGTCTATGTATTATCCAGTAGGATCTGCAGATCCTCATATAACTCATCTACTTCTTCAGCAGCTGTGGTTGGGGCATATATTTGGATCACTGTGATGTTAAATGGTTTACCTTGAACTCAAATAGTTTGTGTTACCTTCTTTTAAACTGAGCCACTAACAAATACCTGTGATTCAACATACAATATGTTCAAAAATTCACAGTGACTTAAGGGAAAGAGACACTCTTCTAAAGTAAACTCTCTTTTCTAATAATTGATTATTTGAACTAAGCAGAATAGACAGCTGTGAATGACAGCACATTATCACTCTAGGTTTCCATAGCAAATATTTGATTAAAGATTTTCTGTATTCTGGAACCTCCTTGCTCTATCCTTCCTTCCTTCCTTCCTTCCTTCCTTCCTTCCTTCCTTCCTTCCTTCCTTCCTTCCTTCCTTCGACCCTTTTACTATCCTTCATCGTTCCTATCCCAACCTTTTTGCCCTGAGCTAATCCTCAGAAATGAAATCTCCAAAATGTGCTTTCCCTGAACTCGTACAGTGAAAAGATTCACATGGTTTCCTTTGCCAGTGAAGCCTCTGGCACCTATTCTTCAATTTGCCAGATGAAATGTACTGCTTGGCAGATTAAGTTCAATTACTGCAGTTTATATTGACACACTGCTGAGCTAAGACACCACATACTGAGCATAATCTAAAATAAGATTAAAGTTTAGCTGGGTGTAGAAAGAGAACATCGTCTCCACCAGTGTTGTTCACTTTAATGATACAAACCCGGGAAGAAAATATAATGTCTTTTCAATCACACCTTGTAATTATCTTAAGGTGCAGGCATCAGATGCAGCAGCTGATGTTTGATTATTAAGAACTATGTCTTTCCTGTTTATCTTCCAGAACCACCACCTCCCCCCCCCCCCAAATAAATCTGGGGTATTTTTTCAAAAGTCCTTTCATGTTTAAAATATTGTAAGAAAGATGAAGCAACAACAACCAAGTGCCTTCAAGTTCACACCATTCAGGTGCAGAGTACCAAATCAGTGGAGAATTCATAGTATGGTCATACACAGCCCTTCAGAGAAAAGAGCTGCACTGGAAAGACAGAGATTGTTGCTCTGTTCTAGGAGACTTGATGAATCTGCTATAAGCTGAGTTTCCTAAAAGTTTTTTTTTCATTTTGTGAACATTGTGAGACTGGCATGCAGTCTATACAACAGCCAGGGGCAGCCAGAAGATCCATGTTTATTTTATCACCCCTTATCCCTCTGCTGCTCTGAGTTGAACAGGAGTTATTTTGCTCTTGGACATTATCCCTTGAGATTGGTATTGGAAGCCTACAGGAATGGCCATTTACCTTAGGCTGCAGTATCACTGTTATATATTTTTTAAAACTTTACTGTATTATTTTCCAAGGATCATTGATTTTATTTGTTTTGGTGTAATCCTGAGGTATTAATTTTCTCCCCAAAGCCTGGGAAAGCTTTGGTGTTATTTAGCCAAATTTTCCCTCATTTGCCGGAACTGGTTGTTAACATTGTTTAACAAACAGCGGAGGCAGAGGCCCCATCTACACTGTCATATTGATTCCAGATTATCTGGTTTGGACTGAATTATATAGCAGTGTAAACTAATGTAACCCAATTCAAAGTGGATAATCTGGATTTTATATGGCAGTGTAAATGGGCCCCTGCCTCCAGTGTATAGGAAGGTTAAAAATAGGAGCTAGGGGCAATGAAGGGAGGGAGACAGAGAATGAAGCACATAAGAGGGATACAGAGAGAATCAGAAGAAAGGAAGGAATGGGTCCTCCAGAGCTACAAGGAAAATCCAAGGTATGGAAACTGGTTGATAATTATTTTGAATGGTATCATTGCATGCACCGGCCATAGAATATTTGAAAAATGGGCATAAAGTACTAATGTTATCACAAACTCAGAATCTTCTGTTTCTGGGTTTGGTCCACAGAATAAAAATATATAGTACAACCAGTTATTTCTGTGTCTGGTGTATAAAATGTGTGTCTTTTGTTTACATATTTGTCCAACTGATGCTCATAATACTAGACATCATCTGGTAAATGGAGGGTGCAGGTCATAGGGTAACCATGTGTTCTATTTTACATGGTCCACCATCTGAATGATAGAGGATTGTCCACTACCTGAAAAACCAAATATGTTAATAATACAAAACCCTAAGAAGTGAAAGTAAGGAAAGTAGGGACCATATCATATTGCGATTCTGAAGCCAGGGAATAGGAGGGGCATTCATTGGGTAGTGGAGCAGATCTGGCGGCCAGTGTGGGAAACTGTCACTTCGTGTCCCGTATTGCCCCCTTCCCCATCCCATGGGGGGAAGCATCACCACCTGACTTCTCCCTGTGCTTTCCCCATTCTACATTATAAGAATATGGGGAAGCCACCTGTGTTCTTAGGGCTCCATCGTAGGACACTTTCAACATGGAGTCAGGACAGAGCCCTGCTGGAAGTAGCTCTGTTTTATGTGATGGTCTCTATCCAGTTCCATCATGGCTCCATGTTGAAAATGACCTATGACAGAGACCATACCTCATGTGATGAGGTCATAAGTTGACCATTATCAGCAACTGCTAGAATCCTCTAGGAGCCAATGACGTCTAGCGGTTAGAGTGCTGAACTAGGACTTCCTACAGTGGTAGGAAGCTCTACTCAACTTTGAAAACCCATTGGTGAGTCACACTATTTCAGCCTCAGAAGAAGGGAATTGCAAAGCTCCTCAAGAATTCTTGCCAAGGAAACCGCATGATACATTTGCCCTAGGGTCAAAAACATTCAGAAATTATTTGAAGGCATAGAATCATAGAATCATTGAGTTGGAAGAGACCTCGTGAGCCATCCAGTCCAACCCCCTGCCAAGAAACAGGAAAATCGCATTCAAAGATGGCCGTCCAGCCTCTGCTTAAAAACCTCCAAATAAGGAGCCTCCACCACACTCCGGGGCAGAGAATCCCACTGCTGAACAGCTCTCACAGTCAGAAAGTTCTTCCTAATGCTCAGATTGAATCTCCTTTCTTGTAGTTGAAATCACTGATCCATGTCCTAGTCTCCAGGGCAGCAGAAAACAAGCTTGCTCCCTCCTCCATATGACTTCCCCTCACATATTTATACATAGCCATCATGTCTCCTCTCAGCCTTCTCTTCTGAAGGCTAAACATGCCCAGCTCTTTAAGCCACTCCTCATAGGACCCTCAATCATTTTAGTTGTCCTCCTCTGGAAACATTTCAGCTTGTCAACATCTCCCTTCAGTTAAGATACCCAGAATTGGGCACAGTATTCCAGGTATGGTCTGACCAAGACAGAATAGAGGGATAGCATTACTTCCCTGGATCTAGACACTAGACTCATATTTATGCAGGCCAAAATCCCATTGGCTTTTTTAGCTGCAGCATCACATTGTTGGCTCATGTTTAACTTGTTGTCCATGAGGACTCCAAGATATTTTTCACATGTACTGCTCTTGAGCCAGGCATCCCCCATTCTGTATCTTTGCCTTTAATTTTTTTCTGCCTAAGTGGAGTATCTTGCATTTGTCACTGTTAAACTTCATTTTGTTAGTTTTGGCCCATCTCCCTAATTTGTTCAGATTGTTTTGAATTCTGCTTCTGTCTACTGGGGTATTGGCCATCTCTCCCATTTTGGTGTCATCTGCAAACTTGATCATGCCTTCTAACCCTTCATCTAAGTCATTAATAATGATGTTGAACAGGACCGGAACCCTGCAGCACTCCACTTGTCACTTCTTTCCAGGATGAAGTGGAAGCATTGGTGAGCACCCTCTGGGTTTGTTCACTTAACCAATTACAGATACACCTAACTGTAGTTTTGCCTAGCCCACATTTGACTAGTTTGTTTGCCAGAAGGTCATGGGGGATAACAATAGATCTTTAGCTACCTCTGCCAACCTCTTCTACATGCCCACCATGCCACCTTTCCATAAGGTGCCTTAATTGATTTAATGAAATGATAATGCTCTTCACTCATGCTCTTCAGTGTAGGAAATACTTGACCATTTTAGGGCTCTAGTATGGTAGCCTCTAATACTGGGGATGTATCCACATGGAAGGTAAATGGTGTGTGGAGGGAAATTTCACTCTGTCTCTCCCCCCACTTTCTTCCCTTGTCTGTTTTGTGTTCATGTTACCACAGGCACTGAGCTAACTCTTATTGAAAAGCAGTATGCTTGCATCAAGGACACTAGAGAGAAGAAAACTGCTTAAATGGTAGGAAAAAGTACTCATTTACTGAAGGTGCTTTTAAGAATTTTTTCCCCCTCCCAAACCAAACTTTAAAGGTGTTTAACAAAACAGCTTTTGGACCACGTTGTCTGCAATTTGGCCAGAGCTATTGTGTTTCCAAATGTCAGACACCAGTATTCAAAATAATAATAACAAAGGTTCTAGAAATTTTGATTTCTGAATGCTGGTCAGTGGGAGTCAGAAAAAATTGAGTGTCCAAAGCTTAATGTGTTTCAGAGTCCAAATCCGTGCAAATGGATTTGGAGCCCAACCTAAAATGCCTGCCCAGATTGGTAATGGGGTTGTAAAACATTAATTTATACACATGGATTAGTGTGTGCGTGTTTTATCTGTACCCAACATTTTTGTTTGTTCTTGGCAGTGGGTACATGATCTAAGATGATGACATGTTCACATCCATCATAGAAAGATATTTGTAATTCTTATGCCAAAAGGAGATTTTGAATGTCTTTTATTTGTTTAGGCACTTGAACACATTCTGCCTCTGCAAACCAGGACTCAAGACCACTCACAGTAAGGTTTTTAATGAGGTACAAATAAAACCCCAATTTTATAACAGTAAAAGACGAATAATATCAATAAAACATGATTTGTGGGTAATTAAAAAACACAAAAGTACATCAGTGTACTACCCACTTCTTTTTTTTTAAGCAGCCAATTGATTTTCAAAAACCCATCTGATTAAAAAAATGATTTATGATTTAGGAAGGTACAAAAAATTACAGTGGAGCTACAGCTTCTCAGGCCCCTTCTACACTGCCATATAAAATCCAGATTACCTGCTTTGAACTGGATTATATGGCAGTGTGGACTCATATAAACTAGTTCAAAGCAGATAATGTATTATCTGCTTTGATAATCTGGATTATATGGCTGTGTAGAAGGCCTCAGGGACACCACCAGAAGTAAAATTCTAAAATAATCTGCTGTTTCGGCAGATGACAGATCTTCACTGTACTTTGAAAGGACCCGAATATTATTATTTATTATTTATTTACAGCATTTATATACCGCTTTTCTCACCCCTAGGGGGACTCAAAGCGGTTTACTCATAGACAATGGCAAAAATTCAATGCCTTACAACTACAATATTAAAACCACACTTTAAACATAAATCATATTAAGAAACAGTACACCATCAAATATCAAAACAGCTATTAAAACCATAAAACAATCTCATCAGTTGAGTCGCCGTTCCAGTCCTTGTCCCACTAAAAGCTGCATACATCTATTGTCCGA
The DNA here is from genome assembly GCF_037176765.1 of Anolis sagrei. Classification (NCBI taxonomy): domain Eukaryota; kingdom Metazoa; phylum Chordata; class Lepidosauria; order Squamata; family Anolidae; genus Anolis; species Anolis sagrei. The sequence continues at coordinate 141,029,312 of NC_090024.1, forward strand.
AGGCCTGGTCCCACAACCATGATTTTAATTTTTTTCTAAAGGTCAGGAGCGAGGGAGCAGATCTTACTTCCTTTGGGAGTGTGTTCCATAGGCGGGGGGCCACAGCCGAGAAGGACCTGCTCCTCGTCCCCACCAGCCGCATTTGTGCTGTTGATGGGAACGAGAGCAGGGCCTCCTCAGATGATCTTAAATTGTGAGGTAGGACGTAGGGGCAGATGCGTTCGGACAAGTAAGCTGGGCCTGAACCGTACAGATGAATACAGGTGAAACCACATCTGAGGAATTTTTTTCACCAGCTCCAAAAATACTAGATGTGGGACTTTCTTTGCCTGGGAATTTTATTACCACACATCCAACCCGCTAGTCCTGAGCATAAGCTAGTGTAAAAGAATTCCACAGTTAACAGTTTATGTTTCCTTAGGTTGTGAATGCTGGTAGCTCTTTGAGATGGTGTTAGACTAGTTGTTTTGGACTTCAACTCCCAGAAATCCAAACCGGTTTACTAGCTATTTGGAATTGTGGGAGCTGAAGTCCCTAACACCTGGAGGTTGGGAACCATTACTGAACTGGATGTGAATCCCATCATTCTTTGACTCCATCCTGCTCGAATTGTTCTGCTCAGGTGGAATCTAGGATTTTATCCTGTATGTTGTTTTAGGCAAAATGTACCATTGTGGGATTAAATGTCCCAACGTAACAATACATGCTCATTCTGTCATGTGTTCTTTTCACTATACAAACTCATACACAATAATATTTGAAGTAACCTTAAAAATATATATAAACCTGGGATTGTATACTGAGAAGCAAAAGACTAGGAGATCAAAGAATCTTCTGGGATACTTTGGAAACTTTTGCTTCTTGCTAAATAATATATCCAACAGCCATAGCTTAAGGGCAGCAAAAGATGCCAGAAGCCTAGCTGAATTATGAATGTGAAGAATAGGCATGGAGATATTTAATTCTTGAAAAAGAGTTGCCACAATAACTGAAGTGGCTCTTAAAATATTGATTGCCATATTGGTTTACGTGGCTATTAGGGCCTCTAATTTATAGCAGCAAACAAATCAAGATCTGCTAGATTTTCAGTCGTTTACTCATTATGAGAGCTAAAGCTCATTTTTCGTTATTGTCAACATGCATTTTAATTCTTTTCTGGACACCCTTTCTCAATATATCTCTAGTATAATTCTGATTAGTTTATTCCATGAGGAATGGTCTCTAAAATTTAATTCTCCTTCCCTTTGTATTCAAGACCACTTTCTTTCAGATTACTCTTCTGCAGATGGATATTAAAAGATCTATTTAATCATGTTAACACTGGGGCATCATAAAAGTATTCCATCCACCTTCACATCTGCTGCAGTTTTGCTCTTTTGAAGATATTATACATAGATTTCTGTCTAAGATGGTTCCCGATCTTGAGTCTGTGACCTTATTTCACTGTTTTAGATTCCACTTTAACAATCCAAGCAACTTCCAATGGAATTCTTAATTCCATAGTTTAGTGAAGCACTAGAGGAGATCTCTATCCTCTCCTTAAATTGCAAATCTAAACATACATGACATTGCCATGGTAATTCTAAGTAGAATGAAAGTGTGATCACTGTGTGAATGTGTGAAAGGGACCCTGTATACACTCATGCAATGGTTTAGTTGATTCACCAACATCAAGGCCCATGGCGGGAGTAAAAAGAAGCCAATGAACACCCTTCTCAGCAATAAGAGTAGATCACAGAGTACCACCTGTTCTCTTTACTTCCACATCAGAGTAACAAGAGGATGTCATTTCTTGTAATGACAAATGCACAAAAACACAGAATGAGGTACTTACTGGAAACAAGATTAACATTTCTTTCCAGACAGGCATTGATACCACTGATAGGAAGCAATGGAAAGTGCATGATTTTTTCATAGTTCTGACTGAGGAGCAGTATGTTTTCAGAAATAAAGAAATAGGTTTTTAGAAAATCAAATTTTAATTTTGGTTAGAAAACCTGATTTGAGAGAAAATTTGTAAATATGCAAATAGAATGCATTGCTAATTCATTTTTTTTTGCCAATTAGACAGTTTATTTTTATTTATTTATTTATTTGATTTGATTTGCAATATTTGTATACCGCCCTTCTCAACCCTGAAAGGAACTCAGGGTGGTTCACAATGTTTGCAACAATTCAATGCCATTGATAAAACAGTTTCACCAGAGAATTGGCTCGATCCTATCTAAGCTCCTGCACTTTAGTTCGGCCCTCCTTCCAATAACTTCGACATGTTATGACAAAGGATATCCCTTCTAGCCATGCTCATTTAAATTTTGCACTGTCCCTTGGCTCTGTTTAGGAATCATTGCACTTACTTGAGCCCAAACCCAGCTTTGACTTTTGTCTCAGCCATAAGATTGTTTTTATGATGATGCTTTGTGACTTTTTATGTTTTTATTTGATTGATTTTAGTGTGTTTTGTTTTTATCTGTAATCTTGGGCTTGTCCCTTTGTAAGCCGCCCCGAGTCCCCTTGGGGAGATGGTGGCGGGGTATATAAATAAAGTTGTTATTATTATTATTATAGAAATGAAGTTGAAGCTCATGAGTGTTGTGCTTTACAACTACCCTGCAGTGTAATCTAAGGGGACATTTACACAGGGCACAAACTGTGATGCTGGTCCTGTTGGGGTACCCCAGATCAGCACTAGCATGATCCGCACAGTCAGCTGCAGAACTGGCTTAGAGCTTAGTGGGTGTCTGTACTGCATATGCCCATGCCAGTCCAGTGGCTTAATGATAACTTCATAGCCTAGCAATGCCAGAAACAGTTAGGAACTGCTGGGCCATCATCCTTACGTTGTCCCCATCATTCTCACATTTGTGGTGCCCACTGGGATGGAAATGATGGTGTTCATCACTTGGTGCTTGTGATGACGATGTGTAAACAGCATTAGCCATTTCCCAAACAGAAAGCGGCACAACTGTTTGTGCTGGCTCAAAATGCACATGAGCTCCAGGGCTTCAGGGAATCTCTGGAGAATCCTCTAACTTTTCTTAATATAGGGCAAAGCTGCCTTATGGTGAATGGACCCCATATTCAGTCATACCAGGGCTGACTCATATGGCATGTGTAGATGGGCCCTAACTTCTTTATCTAGTCTCCTAAATTACACTTTTTTACTGTTTGTTTCTTTCTGAGAAAACCATAGTTAGGAAGTCAGCACAGTAATTCAAGGCAGCACTGTGAGAGAAGGGATTAGTCATTTTTGTCAGTAAATTGTCATCCTCGCCTCCTTTCATGCTCTCTGAAGTCTCCTTGTTTACACACATGCATTTACAACAGATCAGGCAATTTTGAGAGCAAAAATAGGCTTCAGGGAATGGGCTAATCATCCTTTCCTGGCCCTGTTGCTGTGATCAACTTTATAACCCTCATTTTCCTTTCCTTAAACAAACAAACCGGGAGTTTCAGTCCTGCTAATGATGCCGTAGAATGATGTGACAAACCTGGTTTTCTCCTCTCCCATCACATTTGCTCGGCTTCTGCTCATGGAAGTTTCAGATTGCTGCCCCACACAAAGAAAAAAATAAACAAATAAATAAATCCCAATACAAAACATGTTTTGGGTTCCAGCAAAAGCCAATATAGTTATATTACACCCTCAGGTTTCCTCCGAGGCCAAGTCTCAGTTGCAATGCATACAGAAACTTTGTGCTCCACTGAGTTGTATGCAAATGCACTGAGCTTTGCCTCTAGCTAAACATATTTGGAACTTCCAAGTCAACAATGAAGCAAGGCAGTGTCTGCTTTGGCTTATCCCACTGCAATGTCTTTTGGGAGAGGAGGATCTAGATGTGTCAGTATGGTTTGGTAGTTGGGGAAATTAGGCTACATAATAATAGAACAGGAGCTGATCCTCACTGGTAGAGTCCATGCTTTGCTTTGCTTGTAGAAAGACTCACATTCAATCCCAAGCATCTTCAAGTAGGGCAAGGAAAGATCCCCATTTTTTGGATAATGTTTAAATTGGATTTTTAATATGATTATATGATTATGAAGAAAATAAACAAATGGGTTGTTGTAGGTTTTTTTCAGGCTATATGGCCATGTTCTAGAGGCATTCCCTCCTGATGTTTCGCCTGCATCTATGGCAAGCATCCTCAGAGGTTCTTGCCACAGATGTGGGCAAAACGTCAGGAGAGAATGCCTCTAGAACATGGCCATATAGCCCAAAAAACCCTATAATAACCCAGTGATTCCGGCCATGAAAGCCTTCGAAAATACAAAATAAACAAACACGAAAAAGGTTGAAGGGAAATACATAGGATATGGGCATGAGCTAGGCATATGCTTATAACACAACCATATTTCCAAAAATGCACTTTTTTGTATCTGTCATCTCCTAACTACATCTTCACGCATAGCTAAAGCAAGAAGATCTGCTGACAATTGAACAATACATGGGAAATGTTTATTTTTCTAATGTTGACGTATAAGGCCTTTTTTTGGAAAAGTAAAAGCCTGTTACCTTATTTGGACTCTACATCACAGGGAGATAATTTAAAAGAAGATGCATATCTACATATGCACATGTGGTTTCCTTTGTCTTTTGTTGTTGTTCCAGTGAGCCTTTGAGGACTGCCTGTTCATAAGGAAATGACTATTAATAATTTAATGTACATTATTTCACAGCTTTTAGTGTTTTAATTTGTTTACATTCAATAGCTAATTCAACTACATTTTAACAATAATTTTAAAATATGTTTGCCTATATATTTTTTATCTACATTTGCTTTAATTTTGGAAGTTGCCATGAGACCTTGTTCTGGAGAGAAAGGTACAATACAATTTTTAAAAATAATACTTTCCCTTTAAGGATAGCTATCCGTTTTGAAATACAAGAATGAACAAATTGCATGAGGGTCACCGAGGGCCCATTGATTGATTGAACTTAGAATGGAAAATGTTGATTCAAAGATGGTCACGCTTCAGGCAAAAGTTAAAGGTCTTAAAACTCTTTTGGGATGCTCTGTTTTTTGAAAAGGGTTTTCTAAGAAATGCTTAGCCATGGGAAAAGCTTTTTGTTTCCGAGTCACATTCCTATTGTTACACACTCAAATTTCAAATCATCAACACACAGCTTACATTCCACCACAGTGATTATTTTACCATTTCCAGAAAATCTCCTGTTCATTTCAAGGAAAGTTATATTGACCTTATAATAAAATATTGCCACTGGTTCACTTTATCTCATTTTTTAAAACGTTGTTGTTGTTGTTAAACCATAGCTCATTTAGCATTACACTGGTCCTCTTATATATATATATTTGGGGGGGGGGGGGTAGCTTGAATGTCTTTTACTGTGTAATTTGTTTTTGGAAAATCTGGTAGGACTCCGTGTATCATTTTTAAGTTGCTTAATTCTTTGTGCTACTGAATTTGTGAGGGTAGAATTATTCATTTCTGCTTCTTGTGGCTGAAAGGTCTTACCAGCAGATTCCACTGCATCAAGGACTTTTTCAAGGTTTTTTTTTTTATGAACCCAAGTTTCTTCATGACATAAAAAAGCCATTTGCTTTTGGCAACCTTGTCTCCATTAAAATGTCCAGTTTCTGTATTAAGAAAAAACTACACACATTGTTCCTGGTTTATATTCAACTTGGAGACAAACTTCTATTCGTTTTCTGATTCAGGGTCCTTCCACACAGCCCTATATCCCAGAAGATCAAGGCAGGAAATCCCACATTATCTGAGTGTGGACTCAGATAACCCAATTCAAAGCAGATATTGTGAGATTTTCTGTCTTGATATTCTGGGATATAGAGCTGTGTGGAAGGACCCTTAGATGAATGCTGTTAAATTAGAAGAGTGGTTATACAGTGACATTTTAAGGGACCAAAAAAATTGAGAAGTTAAAACCAACAAGCAGAGAGTATGGACCCTTCCACACAGCCCTATATCCCAGAATATCAAGGCAGAAAATCCCACATTATCTGAGTATGGACTTAGATAACTCAGTTTAAAGCAGATATAGTGGGATTTTGTGCCTTGATATTCTGGGATATAGGCCTATGTGGAAGGGCCCTTAGAATATGAAGGCAGCTAATCCACAATATCTGCTTTGAACTGGGTTATCTGAGTCCACATTGCCATATAATCCTGTTCAATGTTGATTTTATACAGCTGTGTGGAAGGGGCCTCAGAAAAGGGGGAGGTATTGCATAGTTTGGGAGTAGATGCATCTACTCATACTTTGCATGGCTACAATAGCACACCTTGAATGGTTTTTCTTCCTAGAACTTACCATACTAGCAGGACTGAAAGCCCTAAAATTTCCGGAATAACTCATAGCTTTCAATGTTTACAAGACAGTTAAAAGGCATTTGAGGGGAAGAGAAAGCATATTTTTGAAGTCAGATTTCCTCTAAAATATATGTAGTTTCTTCCACCTTGAGGTGAAGCACTCATACAAGCCAGGGGAAAGTTGGCTTAATCATGAATGAAATCAATGTTTTCACCTGCATTGTTTCAAGAAGAGGAAACAGATGAAGATAAAATTCTTGCAGACCCAAGAGTTTACTTCAACAAGAAACAACACAGAAAACAACTGGGGGCCCATGCACACAGCCCTATATCCCAGAATATCAAGGCAGAAAATCCCACATTATCTGAGTGTGGACACAGATAACCCAGACCGGATCCAGACAGACTCTAAACCTGGGAGAACATGCTTCTGAAAAACGTGGATTTTCCTGGGAGACTGTACACACTCTCCTCAGAAAGCGCACACTTTCTGGGGTGGGTGTTCAGATGTTCTCTCAGGACTAGCCTGAGAGAATGCCTGAAGGTCCTCCTCCCTTCCCCCAAGCCCCCAGACCTCTTAGAAAACTCTCCAGTAGAAGCCCCAGTGAGCTCTCCCGGCACGTAGAAATGACGCACCAGGAGAGCACATCATTTCTCCCCCCCTCTCACTCTCCTGGTGTGTCATTTCTATGCACTGGGAGAGCTTGCTGGGGCTTCTACTGGGGATCATTTAAGTTTTTCTTAGTTTTCTAAGGGATCTAGGGGCTTGGGAGGAGGGGGTGGGTATTCCCACAGTTTACCGGGCTTATTTAGCCCGGTAAACTGTGGGCTAAATAGTTTATTTATCCCATGCCTTCCAAGAAGGTGTGGAATAAATGCATTAACAAATTAATTCACTACAAACCAGGGTTTTCCTGATTTGTAGCAAATTTATGCGGAACTGCCCAGAATGTCATCTGGACAACTCCCTTTTTATTGCGGAAGTTTCCGCAATAAAGGGACTGTCTGGATGGGCCCATAGTTCAAAGCAGATATTGTGGGATTTTTTGTCTTGTTATTCTGGTATATAGGGCTGTGTGGAAGGACCCTGGGTGGAATGAGAAAAGTGCCCAGTGGATGGCTGCATTCAACAAACAAGGCATTGGTTGGATGCATCTACATCAGGGGTCTCCAACCAAAGCTTTGTGGGTTGAATGCAGCCATCCAAGGACATTTACCCAGCCCCTGTCCTAAACTTTAGACTTAAGGCCACCTTAAGTCTGAAACAACTCCAAGGAACATAACAACAATCCTAATAAACTTTACTATTTCATCGGGCAAAAGTAGGCCCACACTTCTTATTGAAATACTGGTAAGAACAGTTATTTTATATACACACACACACACAAATACACACACATACATGTACGTATGCGCACACACATTACAAATAAAATATGTGCAATGTGCATAGGCATTCATTCATGTTTTTCTCAAACTGTAATCCAAGCCCCAACAGTCTTAGGGACCGTGAACTGGCCCTTGGCTTTAAAAGTTTGAGGACCCTGATCTAGCTTAACACCTTTGTTGTTTGACTTTGGAAGAAACCACTGTGTAATTCCCTTCCCATTTGGGAGGGAGCCAACAGCTGTTAAGTGTGATGTAATTCTAGTTGCCTATACCTCCAATATCCCTTAAAGGCATCTGATGGATTCGCCAGCCCTATTTTTGCCCAAACTGGATCTGGCCCTCATGCTACACTTTGCCAAAATTGTGTCAATTATTACCCCAAAAAATCACCATTCACTGTGGTTGGGGTGACAATCAAAGCCAACTAGTTGTTGGCACATTTGAGAGCTATTGTTCTTTATTTACTGTCCTGATTCTAGAGTTTTATTTATACTGGTTGCCAGATTTTGTTCATTTTCATGGCTTCTCCCTTTCTGTTGAAATTGTCCACATGCTTCTGGATTTCATTGTCTGCCCTGTGTAGTCTGACATGGTGGTTGTTAGAATGGTCCAGCATTTCTGTGTTCTCAAATAAGAGAACAATTCTCCCACTCTGGCCATTCCACAAATATATAAACCTCACTTGCCTAGTTTCCAACAGACCTCACAACTTCTGAGTATGCCTGCCATAGATGTGCAAAACATCAGGAGAGAATGCTTCTGGAACATGACCACTCAGCTCAGAAAACTCAGAGCAACCCAGTGATTCCAGCCGTGAAACCCTTCAAAAACACATAGAAAAAGTATATTTGAGTTTTCTAGAGTTAACTATTTCTTCCTTTTTCTCCTGCAGTAATATATTTGTATGCACTCCTAAATAATGTGCTTTGGTTCACCAGTTCATATTGTTTCTTCCCAACATTTAACCAATTTAAATTGAATGGGGTTTCTCAAAACAACTAAAAAGTCCAACAGATGTCTGACACGGTTGACTTCTCACTTTTCAAGGATTATTTTGTGAAAGGGCTTATAATACAAAAGATTCGTCAGACATAAAAATATATGATTCCTCTCAGCCAATTTTGTTTACACTCCACCACCACAATATTTTTCAAAAATCACCTCTCAAGATTCATCTTGAAAACTGTCAACATCTCTCAGATTTTGGAAGTTGTATGTTCTGAGAAGAGCCAACATGTTGTATTTTATAACTATAGAATCAAAAGAAACTCAGCGTGGGGTTGGTTGCTATTGAGTAATGAGGTTTTCATGGACATGCACGCTGGGTTTTCCACTGTTCACAGAAGCTAATATTTCATTGGGCTTCATAGTTACACATTATTTGCCAATGCATTTTATTCCCTCTCCTATTCACAGTTCAGCATATGTGATTAAGGTACCTTTCAGAAAAACTAAATTTTGTTAAGAGTATGAATGCCATTATACTTTGCTTTAAGCAATGGGTAAGAAGGCTAGAAAATAAGTTTTTGGAAAATCTGGCAGATTTTATTCGAAACCCATAAAATGACAAAAAGGTGTAAAGGAGAGTGAACCATAGAAAAATTAGAAGTTTTTAATTAATTAAGACATAGATTTTGGGACTCTGCCTTGAGTTATTTACATAAACCCAGATTTAGGTACTTAAATGCTAAGTACCATTGGGAGTAGATGAACAGTTTCATGGGTGACTAGAAAGCATGAAGTTTCAGTCGTAGACTGAATAACAGGAAGAAAAGAAACTATAGGAATCTAGCACAAGCATTCCATATTTAATATATTTCCTAGATGGAGTACTGGGAGCACCTTATCTTTCTTTACATGTCCACACAGTTGGGTGATGGTTCCAGGGTGGTAGTGGAATTTATAAATAAAGCTAACAACACCTGAAAAATTCAGAATACTGGTGCTAAGCTTGGATTCTTAGTAGTAGTTTTCTTAAAATTGCATATCACCACACTTTATCACTTATTCAACTCCATCTGGATTTATGTGAAGTGAGGTGGAGTGGAATAAGTGATAAAGTGTTGAACAGCACAATTATTCATACAGATCAAGCATTTCTTATTGGGGATTCTGAATGCTGAAATCTAAAATGTTAAACTTGGGCTCCTTCTATAATGCCATATATTCCAGATTATCAAACAGATAATCCTCATTATCTGCTTTGAGCTGGATTGTATGAGTCTACACTGCCATATAAACCAGTTCAAAGCAGATAATCTGGATTTTATATGCCAGTGTAGAAGAGGCCTTTGTTTCATGCACAAAAATATTTTGGAGTGTTTTATATGTTAAATGCAGCTTTTGTTTGCTTTTCATTTATGCGTGCAATTAATCACCAATTCAAGGTGCAGGTTCTTACCTACAAAGCTCTGAACGGTTTGGGACCTGCCTACCTGCATGACCACATTTCTGTGTATGAACCCACACAATCTCTTTGATCATCCGGAGAGGCCCTACTCGCACTCCCACTACATCGCAAGCACAATTGGTGGGGACGAGAGAGAGGGCCTTCTCGCTGGTGGCCCCTCAACTCTGGAGCTCACTTCCCAAGGACATCAGGCATGCCCCAACTCTGGCAGTCTTTAGGAGGAGCTTGAAAACATGGTTATTCCTGTGTGCCTACCCAGAATAATGAACCCTTAGCATGTCCTCTAAAAGCACTTTATACTGACTTAGGACTGCTTGTACGTTTCCACCAACGCCCCACCTCCTCTATCTTGTTCATGCCCAGCATTATTTTTTAATTTTAATTACATTTGGCCTAGCCATAGATTTTAAATGTGTGTTGTGCTATTGTTCAATGTTTATGCTATTTATGTATGAGATTTATTTTAATTGCTTTGTATTAGGTATTTGTACTTTGCTTTGTATTGTAGTTGTATTGCTTGTATTGATGTATTGTGGGCTCGGCCTCATGTAAGCCGCACCGAGTCCCTTGGGGAGATGGTAGCGGGGTATAAATAAAGTTATTATTATTATTATTATTATTATCATCATCATCATCATCATCATTCAGCGACAGCCATGTATGTATATGCTATGCCTTTAAACCTAGGTACATCTAATAGTCTGCCACAGAAAAAGACTGAGGACCCTTCCCCACAGCCATATAATCCAGAATATCAATGCAGAATATTAAGGCAACATCAATTCTCAATTCAAAGCAGATGATCTGAGATCAGATCCTGGGATATAGGACAGTGTAGAAGGGGCCTTCATCTGCATTAATAAAAGTTTACCCCCCCCCCATTCATATAACCCAGGATATCAAGGAGGAATATCCCACAATATTAGCTTTGAACTGGGTTATCTGAGTCCACAGTGCCATATATTCCAGTTCAAAGCAGAAAATGTGGGATTTTATTCAGCTGTGTGAAAGGGGCCTGAAGTTGTCTAGAGAATGGCTGTTGCCTGCCAAATCATAACATATAGCTAACAGCAAAGAACATTTCTGTAAATGAAATACATTAAATGAACATTTGTTTCTATCATCTCCTCATCCATTTGGGATGCATCTGGTGCCAGGAATTAATTAGGAGATTTATTCCCAGACCATAATTTCGCCCACTTTGGCAATTTAGATTAAGTGCTATGTGACACCAATAAAGACCTTGTGACAGACATTGAGAGAATTCATTTGAAAAGTGAGGAATACATGGACCAGATGCTTCTTCCTCCATCTCCAGATACTTAGAAAAAATGGATAAAAATGAAGTTCCGGTCCCCCCTTACCTTTTTTACCCCCTCCCCGTTTTTCCCCTCCCCCCTTTTTTCTTTCTTTTCCCCCACCTATCCTCTTTTTTATCTTTGTATCAAAAATTCTTAATAAAAACGAAGTCCTGATCCTGAAGTATGATGGCATGATCTGTGTTTGTTTGCAAAAATTCCCCTTAAATTTACATTTGACACTGTAGTGCTGTTGGAGTTCATTGAAATGAATACATATGTCTGTTGCTGGCAAAAAATGCTAGCTTCAAATTGTGTGTGTTCTATGGTCTAATTTAAAGTAGATATGAAAATCCCAAAGAGAAGAAAACAGAGCAAAAGAGGAAAAATAAAACTGTCTGTGTGTCTTTTCTTCATGGGTTTTCATTTGGAAGAATCACAGGGTGTGTGACCTCAATAGTGTCAATTGTGTTTGAAGAATCCTGAAGTTTGTAGAAATACTAAAAACCAAAATACATTAATTAAATAAGGTATTTTAAAAATGTTTACTAGCCCAGGTTAATACATTCACTAGTCAAAAAATATTGAATGACAATTTGAAAATAAAAATGGGAGACAGATTGACTCTGTATAGTAAAACTTGCCCATTATGGTCCAAATGAAACAGTGCCATCTTTGTTGGAAGTGGGTTAGGCTGAGAAGCTATGATTAGCTCAACATGGCACAAACACATTAGGTTATGTGGAAGTTGGGATTTGCCTGATGTATAATGTGCTGTGGGTTGAGATAGGGATAGGGATAAAAATAAAGCACTAGTTATTCTAATCAGATTTGATAAAAGCATATTTTTTATTTCAGAACACAAACCACAGACTACCTATTACAATGCAGCCTGAGCCCTGCCACGTGCACAATGGAGGACCTTCTTATAGCAATACCAGAGGCACTCCAAGTAGCCAGCTACTGGTCAAAAGACATTTAGTATAATGCCAAGTTTCTTAAACTTTGTGTTTTTTTAAATACATTACAACTGTACCTTGGTTTGCTTCTGATACAATAAATAAATAAATAAATAAATTTTAGAACAATGTATGGTAGGTTCTCCACTTTTGTGAAGGCTAAAGGCATAGGGTCCCTGTGAAAATGGGGGAAAAACACAAATAAAAAATCTGGGAAAACACCTCTCAGAGGGTGGACCCAGACAGGCTGTTATCCCAGGAGAATATGTGTTTAAAAACCACAGATTTTCCTGGGGGCCTGTTCACACACCCCAGAAAGCGCACACTAACCCCCTCCTTCAAAGCCCCCAGACTCTTTTGAATAGTTAAAAAACTTACCTGGCCTGCAGTATACTCTTGGAGCAGCTCTCTTTTCAAAAGGGTCTGGGGTTTACTGGGCTTATTTAGCCCGGTAAAATGTGGGAATGGTGACTAAACTGTAGTCCAGACACCAGAAGTAGTGGCTTTATCCTGCGCCTTCCAAGAAAGCACAGAATAAATCCACTATCTAATTAATTCAACATAAACCAGGGTTTTCCTGGTTTGTGGGAAATTAATTTGGGACTGTCCAGAACATTGTTTGGACAGTCCCTCCTTTATTGCAGGAGTTACCGCAATAAAAGTACTGTCTGGACGGGCCCTAAGATTCCTTATGTCTTCCAATGTAGTAGAAGTTGATCATAGAATCACCCTGGAGGACCTGAAGATTCACTGGAAGAATATATTAAAGCCATAAAAGTTAAACCCACAAACATGGAAAACCAACTGTCTTGATATTACATTTTTAACACCATACTATGCACTTGCATTAACATGTACACATAATGTTGCATTTATTAATATATATTTCCCTCCTTCTCCTAGAGTTTCACAATCTCAGTACATACATCCCAGTGTTTCTCTACTGAGAATGGTAGTATGTTCTTGCTCAGTAATAACTTTTGTCCCCCTTTTTTCCTGGTCACATCATTTTGACCACCCTCTGACATTCCTTTCCTACACATATCCTAGTTCTCATCTGTCCCAGATGATAAAGTATTTTAACAGTTCAGAATGGCTATAGGTTAAATTTCAGCATTTCCAAACTTTTTTAAGGAAGTAATATTCATCAATATGCACAATGTACATTTTGAGATTAGAATTATTAGGTCATACTAATATTTGGTTTATTCCAAGAAGTGCAGACACCACTCAAGGATTGATAAACATTGGTTTTATTGGGGCTAAAGGAGAAGGGGAGCAGAAGTAGGCTAGTGAAATGTTATGTTTCACCAGCCTGACATATGGCTGGTTCTTGCATTATAGCTGTAGACTTTCCCCTCGGTTCTTCCTTTGTGTGCTGTGTACAGCTTCTGCATAATGGGCAAGAATCAAGACCAGAAATCACATTCTGTCCATTATGCAGAATACAATTTCTTGCAGAAGGATATCACTTCGGAGCCCAGTCCTGACTGCAACCAGGAGGAATTAACATCTACTGGTGACATCTCATAGCTACCTTCCTAGAAGACACCGCAAGCTGGCATGATGTAGAATGAGAGAATCCAAAGCTGTCCAATTAGTAACCTTATCAGTTCTGGATCCTCCATCACCATCCTGACCTCAAAGATCCCCCCAAAAAGAGAAATAAAATTGTCTGGCCTGAAGAATAAATCTAAAAATGATCTTCACACTTGGCCTCCCACCTCTGAGCTTCACATGAGAGAATGGGATATGAACACTTTCATCTTATAGCTCCCAGTCTTGCCTGTTTAAATAGGGAATGTTGTCAAACTCCTCATAGTTGACAGGAATGGGACTGCGGGCTTGTATCTTCTTCACTTTTATGTATGCCTCATAAACATTCTGATCTGATTATATTGTCTCCCGCAGTTCTCTTCTCAGCTATCACAATAAATGGTGTGCACATGATCACTCATAAGAATGCTGGGAGCAGTGTTGTTGAACTATCTTTCCCTGCACTCCATTTTCCTTCTTGTCACAGGCCTATTTCATGCATGTATGCTCACTGCTTGATGACTGAAACATTGTAGTGATGCTCATCACTTCCTATCTGGCTTTTATTACTAAGGGATGCTGGAGATAAAAGGGGAAATGGTGATAATGAAGGCTATACAAAGCTACCTTGTACTCTGTGAGACCACAAGTCCATCTATCCTTCTGTGTTGTCTACTCTTAAATGGAAGCAATCCTAGGCATTTCTGTAGACTTGCCATCTGAGTTCTGTGAATATGTGATTCTTGACTGAACTAATCCATTCCCAATTCACAACTATCAACATTACATATCACTGTGTGAATTAATCCTTTGGTGAAAAGGCACTTTAGCAAGCTAGGTTGGTATTACCTAAAATCTGCAGTTACTGATTGGAAATGAACAGAAATAAACATTTTTGCAAACTGCCTATCTGTGATGAAAAGATGGGCACTTGTTATAGGGTGATATCAACACATTTGGTGCTATCCCCCCCCCCCCCCACACCCAATCAAGTGCTATTTTTCTCATCTCTCAACATGTAAGAACATAGTACTGAATATCAACCCTATGATTTTGGTGCACTGATGCAAACAAACAAAATATTTATTTATTTATTTATTTATTTACTCTATTTATACCCCACCTTTCTCTACCCCGAATTTTCCTAATTTCTGGCAAGAAAAATAAACAACAAACAATTTGTTGTCCTTTTATTTCACCCCAAACCTGCTGCCTGAAACATATTTGCAGTCCTCGCATGTTGTGTCCCAGTGCTATGACAAGACATGCATGGTTTGGATTGCGCATTACACTGTTTAGAACAGGAACTCTATTTTGCTCTCTAGCAGAAAAAAACCATACTATGCAGCAGAATTCTTTGTTCTGGGAAAGTATTTGATCAGCTTCATTAACATGCTATAAATATTTGTGCAAAAGTATTGTTCTCTGTGCAGAAAGTGCTCTTTTCTGCTTACAAAATGCTGTATTCTGTGCCAAAAAAATTGTGAATCTTGTGCAGAGTAAGTCCTCAAATATAGCATTTTCTGTGCAAGGAAGAGCATTTTCTGAACTTAAAATAATGTATTTCTAAACATTAATAATATTTCTGCATGGAAAATCATATTTCTTGGATAATATTTCTGCACAAACTGTGCTGAAATTTAAATTTTTCCAAAAATTGTATTGCAATGGGAAGAAAATTGCTAAACTTGCTCATTCTTTATAGAATAAAATTTTGTAAATAATTACTTTCTTCCATTGACCACTGATTGGGTGTATTTCTTGGGAATGCCCAGATGCTGTTACACACCAAGGGAAGAAAGTACTGTTGTTGCCCTCTAGTGTAATAATGTTTTGGATGCCATGCATGGAATGGCACGTCAATGATGCCGGGTTTATCAGTAGCAAGGAAGAGCAGCACGCAGCAGCTGTCTAGCTTCACTTATGCGTAAGGGACAAAAAGGATGTGTCAGGCAATACACAATATCTATTTCCACTAAGCGTTAAACCAATTAATTCAAAAAGAGGATCCTGGCCAAGGTATAAAGGGGCAAGTCAAGCTATACAATATGCACACACATAAATAAATTCAGAATAATAAATATAGTAAACAGTTTTCCTAAACAGCAAAGTGTCGCAGGAGAAATAACCTTGACATAGATTGTTGTTTTCCTCTCCCTCTTGCTTGTGCTTGTCATTATGGGAAAGCAGTTCTGAGAGCCTGCCTATCATTTTAAATATTCCATGGCAGCAGAGCAGTATACAGACATCTTATTTCTATTTCATCCATCTTTCAACTGTCCCCTCCACACACTGTGTTAAGAAGCTCTCCAGCATTATTTTGCAGCAGGTAATTTTAAAAAGTAGATCAGAAAGGATGGGTAAAACTGCAGAGGAAAGTATGGTTCTTGTGAAATAGTACTTCCTTCATTGGTTTTGAACCAACCTGACTATCTATTTAAAAGGGTGATTCCACGTTCTACTGGCAGGCAAGAGAGAGACAAAAATAATGCTCCCAGCCTGCAGTCACAAATGCAACAATGCCTCACATTTCCAAGCAGGGTTCTCAATTATATGAAGAACTGAAGTGATGTTCTTTCATCCCATTTAGCAAATGACAGTATTCTCAAGGGCATCCTCACTATTTTGTGGTCACCTTCTGAAGAGTGGGTTTCCAATTTTACTTAGTTTTGAATATTTGGGTATTTTGTAATGTCAGAAGGTTAATTTATTTATTTATTTATTTATTTATTTGGTACACTTGTATACCGCTAATATCTCAGCCTGTACGGCGACTCATTGCGGTTTACAACATATTTAAAATACAATATTCACTTTAAAAATATAGAATAAAATATAAAATACATACATATACATACATAGTATTGGGCCACCAATACAGACCGGAACATCTCATAGTTAAAGTCGTAATCCAATTCGTTATCCTTGATTGCTAGTCCATGATCAAAACATCATCACATCGGAATTAGCCGAAAACTTGCACGAACATCCAAGTTTTCAGTTTTTTCCGAAATGCCATTAGCGAGGTGGCTGATCTTATTTCAGTAGGGAGGGCATTCCAAAGCCGGGGGGCCACCACAGAAAAGGCCCTATCTCTCGTTCCCGCAAGCCGCACTTGTGAAGCAGGCGGGATGGAGAGAAGGGCTTCTCCCGAAGATCTTAGGGTCCTGGTGAGAAAGTACTTCACAGAAAATGACAGTTGTTTGCAAGTAGAATTTAGCCGAGATGCACTTGCAGTTGGTTTTTTCTTGTCACAGCTTTTTGCATCATCTCCCATACCATGGTGCCTCTTCCGAGTGCCAAGGGATCCTCTAGATCAGTGGATCTCAACCGGTGGGTCCCCAGATGTTTTGGCCTACAACTCCCAGAAATCCTCACAGCTGGTCAACTGGCTGGGATTTCTGGGAGTTGTAGGCCAAAACATCTGGGGACCCACAGGTTGAGAACCACTGCTCTAGATTGATCAGCATGTGATATAATAATAACAATAATGAGAGTAACATTTTATTTATATTCCCCCCTATCTCCCCAGGGTGGATCGCAGTACACATACATGGGAAACATTCAATGTCATTTGGTCAGACAAGGACAGAACAGACAGAAAGGAGGTATGTTGTGTTGATATCCAGCTTTTCGATGCCTTGGAGGTTGTGCTCAAATCCAGCCACAGGGGGTGCTATTGCTCCATCCTCTATGGCATAGAGCCATCAGGACTTCCTTCTTCCTTTTGGTTGTGGCATTTCTGGTATTTTTCTTTTATGGTGTTGTAAAATACCTCCCCTGCTTTTTAGAGGTACCTAATTTCTCTACTTACAGCTCTAAGCTGTTTTCGAACTGCTTAGGTAAACAGTGAGATGGGCTGACAGACAGGTGCTCACACCAACCCAGGCTTCGAACTGACAACCTTTTGTTTGGTAGATCTTATTGCTGTTGGTGATGATTTACTAGCTGAGCTATAGCCCTGGCCCTGGTTCATAGCCCTGGAGGTTGTGCTCAAATCCAGCCACAGGTGGTGCTATTGTTCCATCCTCTATGGCATAGAGCCATCAGGATTTCCTCCTTCCTTTTGGTTGTGACATTTCTGGTATTTTTCTTTTATGGTGTCGTAAAATACCTCCCCTGCTTTTTAGAGGTACCTAATTTCTCTACTTACAACTCTAAGCTGTTTTTGAACTGCTTACGTAAACAGTGAGCTGGGCTGACAGACAGGTGCTCACACCAACCCGGGCTTCAAACTGACAACCTTTTGTTTGGTAGATCTTATTGCTGCTGGTGATGATTTACCAGTTGAGCTATAGCCCTGGCCCTGGTTCATAGCTTCCCTGTGCATAGGTATGTCCCTTTGGACTCCAAGAACTACTGTCTGGAGGAACAGGCAGGGCTTATCTTACTAATGCAAGCATAATAAGAAGCTAAGATTGTAAAGGGTGCTTTTCGGAACCCAGAATCTGGCTTTTGAAGTTGTAATCCAAAATATTCTGAAGAAATAGCCATTTGATTGAATAAGTTTTAGTCTCCTAAACTTGGAAAATTTTCTTTTTGGACTAAAATTCCCAGAATCCCCACATTAATGCACAAGATGAGAAAGATAACACTTCCCTGCATTTCTTTCATTTTATTGTTTAAAACTTTTAAAATGTTAAATGAGAACACTTTATTCACTGCTGCATTTTAATGGCCCCAATAGGTCATTAAAAAAGTCTTGGTAATACATTCTTCTTATATTTTGATCTCTTAGAGACTAATTCCTCAGTGGCAGCAAATGTTTCTCACAATGTCAGTCAGACGTTAGAAGACGAAAGCTTGTCGCTGTGAAAATAGTTCAAGGTTAAAAAAACAAAGAAAGACAAAAATGTCCTACACTCGAACAAGACGGCTTGCTGAAGTGCAATCGTTTTGCCAGCATGTTGCACCAAATGTTTGTTATAAGGTTTCCAAGCAGCCAAAAAAATCTATGGAAGGCTTTGCTGTGCTAAACCCCATGTCTGCACTTCTTCTGCCCTTCCTTGACTTACCCCACCCGGGCCAAGAAGAAGATTGACAAATGATTGTTTTCCATCAGAACTCTTTAGAGCAGGAAAATTACACCTGTTGAATATCTGACCACCATATCACTGTTAAAGGCCTAGGGGAAAAGAAATAACTTTAAATGCACAAGCATGTAATTGTAGACTTTAACCCTTTTTGCATCTATTCTCCCAGCATAAACCAAACAACAATTTTGTCAAAATGATAAGGGCAAAAGGGAAGCCAGCCACAGACCATCTGTCATTTGATGTTTCTAACACTGCCAAACAAGTGGAAGGTGGCAACATAAAGCAAAAATTGTCTTATATCTTGCTAATTCCCACTTACGTGAATTGTCCTGTCCCTCTTGTTTCCCTTTCTTGTCCCCTGCACATCCCTTCTTCCCTATGTCTTAATACCACATAACCTTCAATTTTCAAATGCTGAAATAGAGGAGATAAGAATAGAGAGACAAATGGAAACTGCGTGGCCAGTAAAATATGAGCTATCTGTGGGTGGGAGTAAGAGAAGGGAGTGTTTTGCATGAGATCAGCAGGCCAAGAGTTAACTAATGCTTGCCAAAGTGGAATTGCAAATGTACTGGATTGAATCTCAGTTGCACTATTAATAATCCTGAAAAATAAGGGAGAGGTTATTGATTCTTGGTAAACTGGCCCGGAACAAAAGCCTACAATCGCCTCAATGTCTCTTGAAGAAAATAATGATTGGGAGTGAGAGCTGCAGAAGTTGGAATGAGAACAAGAAATTAGCCTTCTTTCAAATAAAGGGGGGGGGGTATGTGTTGTTAAATACAGGTCTACAAGTCTGTTGTTCTCTATGTTGCCAATATTTTGAACTACTTTGTTGTCTTCTTCTTCTTCTTCTTCTTATTATTATTATTATTATATTTATTTATACCTTGCTTTATCTCTCCCGAAGGGGACACAATCTTGTTTGGTTAGTACAGTAGAGTCTTGCTTATCCAACATAAATGGGCCGGCAGAATGTTGGATAAGCAAAAATGTTGGATAATAAGGTGGGATTAAGGGAAAGCCTATTAAATGTCAAATTATGTTATGATTTTACAAATTAAGCACCAAAACATGTTTTACAACAAATTGACAGAAAAAGCAATTCAATACCCAGTAACGTTATGTAGCAATTACTGTATTTACGAATTTAGCACCAAAATATCACAATATATTGAAACAGCTGTGGATCTGGGTGGGAGGCAAACTGTGTTGGATAATACATTGGATGAGCGAAGGTTGGATAAGAAAGACTCTACTGTATTAGCAAGTGATTTTGTTCATCACCACGCTGAAAAAAATTTCATCCACGGGTTTTTTTTCTGCATGTGCTACAAGCATGTAGTATTGTTTCCTTGCTGCTTTTTGATATAATCCCTGATTTTTTTTTCTAATTTTCTAGTATTTTAGCAACAATATTTTTGTATGATCTGGAACAGGAGGAAGTCAACAAGGAGTTATCTCACAGAGTGCCACCAGCTCTAGTGATGCTACTGGGATATGTCCTGGGGAAAAACTTCACCCACTAATGCCAGCAAATCAAATTGCTGTTGAAATGGAAAGCTGGATTACATCTCCTGTCATGGATAAATTGTTGCTAGATCAAGTTTAAACAGTAAAAGATACACAGCTCTCCTAGAAAGAAAGCCTATTAACATATTTGAAAATTCACTATTTCACAGCCAGAATCTAGCAATCTGAATAAGGAGATAATAATAATAATAATAATAATAATCATCATCATCATCATCATCTTTATTTATACCCCGCCACCATCTCCCCAAAGAGGACTCGGGGTGGCTAACGTGAGGCCAAGCTCAAAATTACAATACAACAAAAGACAAAGAAGCAAAATACCATCAAAATAAACACATAAAATAACAAAATAAAATAAACAGTTTCAAAAATAACAAGATAAAGAGATAGAACACAGGGAGGGCCAAATGTGCTAAGAATAAAATTGATAAAATTGATAAAACCCTGGAAGAGATAAATAGAATGTGTTTCTGAGGGAGAATGTGTTACTGAGGGAGGAGCACAAAAGGGACAACTAATGGGGTAGGCCTTCATTAAGGGCGGGGGGAAAGTGCATCCTGAGGACAGAACTGTAGTTGGGACAACCAAAGTATGGGATGTATATTCACTCGACAAAGGCACATCGGAAGAGCCAAGTATTTAGGTCTTTCTTAAAAGCTGCCAGGGTAGGGTCTTGCCTAATCTCACTAGGCAGCGAGTTCCAAAGCCGGGGAAAACTCTCTCGTCCCCACAAGTCGTACTTGTGATGAAAGGGTGTGTGAGAGGAGGGCCTCCACAGAGGATTGAAGAAATCATGCAGGTTTATGGAGGGAGATGTGGCACGAAGGTAGGCGGGTCCCGAACCATTCAGGGCTTTATAGGTGATAACCTGCACTGTGAATTGGGACCAGAAAAGGAACAGCAGCCAACTGAGCTCCTTAAACAGGGGGGTAGACCGCTCCCTGTAATTCACTCCCATTAGTAGTCTGGCTGCCGTATGTTGGAAAAGTTGAAGTTTCCAGGCCGTCTTCAAGGGTAACCCCACGTAGAGTGCATTGCGGTAGTCCAATATAGAGGCAACTAAGGCATGGACCACCGTGGTCAAGTCAGATGCATTGTTGCAGGTGTGTGTGTGTGTTGGGAGGTGGGGGGGGGGGGATTGACACTACCAGAAGTACTGACACCAAAATGACTGTATACCAAAATTATGCAGTAAAAAATTAATATTCTTCTGTTTTCAAAAATCATTGTAATTAAATATAATCACAAAAACATTTTTTCACCCCAACTCGCATGGACTGTATGAATGTACCTACAATGCTAAGACTTGTATGTTAATTTGCTTTTTGAACCTTTGGATCTTCTAATGTGCATGCATTTAAGACAGAGCTGCCAACTACAATGATGCTTTCATAAAATCTTAGAGTTGCAAGAGACCACATGGGCCATCTAGTCCAACCCTCTTCTGCCATGCAGGAAGAGCACAATCAAAGTATCCCCGACAATTGGCCATCTAGCCTCTGTTTAAAGGCCTCCAAAGAAGGAGCTTCTACCAGACTCTAAGGAAGAGAGTCCCATGGTTGAACAGTTCTTATGCTCAGATGGAATATTGTTTTCTGCTTTGAACTGTATATGCTTCAATATTGTGGTCTGGTCTGGTCTGGTCTGGTGTGGGAGGAGGTCCATGGGAGTTACTCCCTGAATTACTGCACTGGATGGCACATGCTGCTAAAATGTAAGGCAGAGTCACCTCTCCCATCATAGACAAATAATTTGTTAGTTAAGTTTAGACTAGTGATCATCTGTGTTGTGTCAACTACCTCATGTAATGTGCTCACAAGAACATTATCAGACCCCAATACTTTACTTTTTCAGATATCAGGGAAAGCCTTCACTGTTCTGGAAGACAAACAGAATTTTCATTAGGCCCAATTATTTAAAGATCGTTACTTCAATGAAAGTTTTTAAAATGCTCTTGCAAGGTTGCACAAGAGGAAATCAATGCTTCTTAGGTCAGCTCCAATCTTGTGTATATAATATTTCTTTTGTATCATTTTTGCTTCCAACCCACCAATGCAAGACCTACTAAGCCTTCTCTATAGAGGCAAAAACATCAGCTGTAATCCCTTTTTTAAAGCCAGCAGCAAATTGAAAGCAAAAAGGGTCTGCTTTCCATCTCACTCTGGTAAATGGTGCGGAAAGAATGAAATTGTGGTGGCTACATCAGGAAATATGGGAAAGAAATTCAGTGAAATCTTCTGTCCTAAGCATAACCTTTCCCTTTGATCGATTTCAGTCTGATGTTTAACCATTTGCCTGGGAAACATAGGTGTTGGAATATTCCATGTTGGTGAGTGTGTTTGCTGGCACAGGAGGAATTTTTTTTTTTTCATTCACAGCCCCAGTTCAAACACAGTCAGCTAGCAGGGGAGGAGAACAGATCAATCCATGTCCAGCATATAAATCCAAGATACTAGCCTATTAGTAAACCTAACAGTGGTTATCCTGGTTAGTCGTAAAATCGATCTGGTAATTGGGAGTCAGCTTGTGTTAGATGGGGTCACACTCCCCTTGAAAACACCAGTTCACAGTTTGGGGGTACTTCTGGATTCAGCTCTGAACTGGAGGCCCAGGTATCAGCAGTGACAAACAACCCTATCTCACTCTAATCCCCCTCCCCCCTTTTCTGACTGCCTTCTTATGCTGACATAACAGAGTCTAACATGTATCCGGGCACAATTCAAAATGCTGGTCTTGACCTACAATGCCCTTTATGACTCCGTTTCAGGTATCTCTTTCTCTTAACCTGGTAGACATCTACAATCTACTGGGAAGGGCCTTCTCTCTCTACCACCTCTCAAGTGTGTTTGGTGGCAACAAGGAAGAGGGCCTTTTCAATGGCGGTTTCCAGACTGTGGAACTCTCTCCCAAGAGAGACCAGAAGGGCCCTATCTCTGATGGCCCAAGCAGATCAAAATCCTCTTCTGCAAGCAGGCATTTGGGAAGAATAAGAATCATGCTGCTGGGGAAGTGTGGATGGGGTTGGTGTGTGTGTGTGTGTGGTGGGGGGTGTTAAAATGACACAATAGTATAAACATTAATAAATAACCATTTAAAAGCAATATAAATATAGGTAAAGGTTTTCCCCTGGTATTAAGTCCAGTATGTCTGACTCTGGGGGGGGGGGGGGGGGTGGTGGTGGTGGTGCTAATCTCCATTTCTAAGCTGAAGAGCCGCCGTTGTCCATAGACACCTCCAAGGTCATGTGGCCACCATGACTGCATGGAGCGCCATTACCTTCCCGCCTAAGTGATACCTATTGATCTACTCACATTTGCATGTTTTTGAACTGCTAGGTTGGCAGAAGCTAGGGCTAACAGCGGGAGCTCATGTTATATAAAAACAAGCCCCTTGATACCTCTATGAATGTCCCAATTCTCAAACTCTGTCTGCTTCATTCAAAAGAATGCTGTGTTTGAAGAGCTCAGTATTGTATTTCAGCATCGATGTTGGCTTCTCCTCTTCCTTTCTTCATGATCACATGATCTGTGAATATTTGAAGAGAGTTTTCATTTCCTGTTATGCATTATCAGTTTTTTCTTGCTGTATGTTTTTCTTTGCTGCTAGCATTTATATGTATTTATGTATGTATTTTAGGCCTGGCTGCAGCATGCCAGAAATTTGGGATGTAGAAGATTTCTCCAGCATTGGAAAAGTTCCCTTATGTGATATTGTGGGCAAGAATTCCAGACCATACTTCAGGACAGTATTGGACAATGCTGTATACAAAATATTAGAAGTTAGCTTATAAGTTGGATTGAGTTTATGTTATTTTTTG
Source organism: Anolis sagrei (assembly GCF_037176765.1). Classification (NCBI taxonomy): domain Eukaryota; kingdom Metazoa; phylum Chordata; class Lepidosauria; order Squamata; family Anolidae; genus Anolis; species Anolis sagrei. Next base: position 141,053,581 of record NC_090024.1, read on the forward strand.
TTTTGCTTTGATTGTCTATTTGTTTTTAGGCATTGAATGTTTGCCATTTTGTTATTTTTTGTAAAACACCCTGAGTCCCTTCAGGGAGAGAGAGCAGGTTATTAATAATAATAATTATTATTATTATTCTGTGGAAAGGTAGCAGCCTAGGTAGAGGAAATGTTCAACATTTTCTAGTGTTACACTTTATTTCTGGCAATGCAGAGGGAGCAGACAAATGATAATATGTACATGTTACAAGAACTGTGACATGGATGAAGGCTGAAACAGATAAGAGTCCACCAGTCATCGTGTTAACCACATCATTGGATTGAAACCTATTTCTGTGAAGACTGTGCATTGCTTGCTGTGTCATAAGTGCCTACACACTATCGCTATATGCTGATGAAGACATCAAGGAAAAATTCTACTATCAGCTGGATACCATCCCATCCTAAAAAGACAAAATCATCCTGGGTTGGGCGAGATTTTAAACTGTGACTAGGAACTATAGGAAAGATAGGGTTGTAGACAGTAACTTGAATGGCATCCTACTTGTGACAAAATGTGCAGAACACAACCTTGTCATCACCATCACACTATTCCTCCAGAAAAACACATTTAAGACAATATGGAAGTACTCTGGTCAACGCATCAACGCCTCATATATGTAATTACTTATTATACATGCCAGAGACAGCCATGATGTACCTTCTCATGAGAGCCATGATAAGCACTGATGACTGCTGGACAGACCATCAGTTAATTCGATCCTCAAGCTCAGATATGTTTTTGGTGAGTCATTATATATTTGCTTATTTCTAGTTAGAAGAAGAAAGTCAAAAAATGTGAAACTGGGAGAACACTGAAGACTATTCAAAAGTATAAAGTTTCATTCCATGGAAGCTGAGCTTCTATTCAGGACACAATCCCCCCCCTCTCTCAACTCCAAATTGGGTACATGTACTCTCCTCATTTTTGTGAAATCCTGACAGGAGTTTTTGCCTGTATCATCTAATTTGAAAATAAATTAATAATTGATTTATCATCAGAGCACCATCTGTTGAAAAACTACAAACACTTGGAGGTAACCCAGGAAAGGAGTTCTATAATCTGAGAGCCAGGTTTCTGACACACTTTGAAAGTCCATCTGGACTGAATGCCTTTTTTTGGGATGTGATATGATGTGGAAATTGGGTGAGAATGGGATACAAGAAGCAAAATGTTCTCCTGTAGAAAAGCCTTGAGTCAGATTGCATATACTACCTGGAAATTCTGAGGTTTTGTAAGCCAAAGTACATCACCAGGTTCCTTGAAGATCTTTTCTTGCTCATGCACTTGATCAATTGGTATCATACGCAATTTGGTTTTCTACGATTTGATGCTTTTAATTATTAATTCCCCCCGTTTTAATTAGGAGAGGGGGAAGAAATGACCCCAAGGGTACAAAATAACAACAACAGAAACAACAAATCTATTTGGCATGTAACTTGTACACATATTTATTTATTTATTATTTAAACTTATATGCCGCCACTCCCCTGGGGCTCGGAGCGGCTTACAAGAATAGCTAAAATCTAACAAAGTTTAAAAGCAATTTAAAACAATTTAAAAACAACAGTATCAAACATTAAAAGCCTGTCGGAGCAGGTATGTCTTACATGCCCTGCGGAAAGCTGGTAAGTCCCGCAGGGCACGAACTTCAGGTGGCAGAGCATTCCAGACTGATGGCGCCACTGCTGTGAAGGCTCTACGTCTGGTTGCTGTTAGACGCAAGGTCTTGACACTGGGGACTTCCAATAGATCTTGGTCCTCAGAACGGAGGGATCTCTGGGGTTGGTAGGGGGTGAGACGATCCCTCAGATACATTGGCCCCAGACCATGCAAGGCCTTAAAGGTGAGTACCATCACTTTGAAAGTGATCCGGTGCTCAATTGGTAACCAATGCAGCTGTAGTAGGATTGGTGTTATGTGTCATCTCATCGGAATTCCCGCAAGAAGCCGAGCAGCTGCGTTTTGTACCAACTTGAGCTTCCGAATCACCGACAGAGGGAGGCCAATGTAGAGGGTGTTACAGTAGTCCAGTCTTGAGATGACCGTGGCCTGGATCACCGTAGCTAGGTCGTCCCTGGACAGGTAGGGGGCCAGCCGTCTAGCCTGCCGCAGGTGAAAGAAGGCAGTTTTGCTCACGGCGGAGACCTGGGCCTCCATTGTCAGCAGAGGGTCCAAAAGGACTCCCAGACTCTTTACCAACGATGACAGGCGTAACGCCTCGCCATCCAGGGTGGGCAGATGGATGTCCCCACTGTCCGGTCCACCCAGCCATAGGATCTCCGTCTTTGCTGGATTCACCCTCAACCTGCTGGCACGCAGCCATCCAGTAATGGCCTCGAGGCACTGATGGAAACAATCGGGTACAGAGTCCGGTCGGCCTTCCATCTTCAGCACCAGCTGAGTGTCATCGGCATACTGATAACACTCAAGCCCAAAACCTCGAACCAGCTGAGCAAGTGGTTGCATATAGATGTTAAACAACAGAGGGGAGAGAATGGCCCCCTGAGGAACTCCACAAGATAGAGGGGACCTCTCAGAGACCAGGCCTCCCCTCTCCACTCGCTGTCCACGGTTGTGAAGAAAGGAGGACAGCCAGTTTAAAGCTGTCCCCTTGATTCCAGCAACAGCAAGGCGGTGGGTCAAGAGATTGTGGTCGACTGTGTCAGATGCTGCTGTGAGATCCAATAGCACGAGCAGCGCTGACCCGCCCTGGTCAAGCTGGCATCGAAGGTGATCCGTGATGGAGACCAGCACAGTCTCCGTCCCGTGCCCCGCACGGAAGCCAGATTGAAAGGGATCTAGTCCGGCTGTGTTGTCTAGGAATTGCTGCAACTGCTCCGCTGCTGCCCTCTCAATCACCTTGCCCAGGAATGAGAGATCCGACCATGGAACCTCTATTGTGGAGGCTTGGGTCACTTGAATTCCTGCGCTGAAAATCAAATCTAACGTGTGCCCCGCCCGATGCGTGGGCCCAGTAGTACAGAGGGAGAGTCCTAGTGTCTCCATGGTAGACACTAGGTCCACAGCCGCTAATGAACAAGAGTCAGCATCAACGTGGATATTGAAATCCCCCAAGACGATAAGTCTGGGGAACCTCAGGGACCACTTCGACACAGTCTCAAGCATCTGGGATAGGCTGTCCGCTGGTGCGCTGGGCGCACGGTACACCAGCAGAAAGGCTATGCTCTCACAGGAATCCCACACCAGGCCAACACTTTCAATGCCAGAGATGCTCAGCACAGGAACTGCCCTAAGAGAAAAACTTTCTCGGGCGAGCATAGCCATCCCACCCCCCCGCCTCCCAGTCCGCATCTGGTGAGTGATTGCATAACCTGGAGATGTTATTTCCTGGAGTAGGATCTCATCCCCCTCTTGAATCCAAGTTTCTGTAATACACACTAGGTCAGCTCCCTGATCATTAAGAAAGTCCCTGATGGTAGCAGTTTTGTTCCTTATGGACCTAGCATTCACTAACACCAGAGTAGGAGGGGAGGAAACTGGTTGCCTGTCACAGATGTACCTGGGGATAGGCCGCAGGTTAGAGGGGGGACGAGTCTCCCGCCGACTCAACCTCCCTCTAGTATCAAAAGGCAAAATCCCCAGAAGCTGAACATTAAAACACAGAATGATAAATATTCACTTTGCTTGTACCTATAACGCACAACAGTTTTATAGCACAATAAAGCAAGCTTCTGGGGCATGGAGTTGGGACCTTTGGATCCTATGTTGGGGAAGAAGTGGAATATTATTTAATTAGAAATAAATTTTGCGGGGGATTTGTAAGAGATATCCTCCAAAAGCAAGTAAGCATTCTGGTAGAGGCTTACATGGAAGTCAGGTGTTTGGTGGGATTAAATCCTTATTCTTGAGATCTAGATTTCAGACCAATTGGATTACATAGCTAGTTTTAAGGAGCCCCTGGTGGCGCAATGGGTTAATCCGAAAGGTCAGCAGTTCAGATCTGGAGAGGGGGGTGAGCTCCCGTCTATCGTCTTCAGCTTCTCATGCAGGGACATGAGTGAAGCCTCCCACAGGAGAGCCAGTTCTCTCACAGTAGAAGTGACTTTCAGTTTCTCAAGTCTCTCCAGACACAAAGAAAAAATCCCCAGTGGTATCAGACATTTGAAGTTTCAGCATTTCAGTGGGATATTGAACAAAATTCTACCCCAAGAGATTTATCATATATGGAGCAAGGAATGCCAGATAGCTGGGTTCAGGGAAGGAACTGGCACTAAGGATCATATTGCAAACATATGTTGGTTAATAGAGCTTCCCAATAATTTTAAAAGAATGCCATTCTGTAATTCATAGATTATATCAAAAGATCTGATTACATTGATCATGAAAAACAATGGATAATTCTTTTAAAATTGGGTGTGCCACAACGTTTGATAGTCCTGATGCTTAACCTGTACTTAGGACAAGAGGGTAACATCAGGGTAGAACATGGAGAAATAGTATGGTTTACAATTGAAAGGAGGTCAGGAAAGGCTGTATTTTATCACTATATTAATTTTATATACTGAATATATCATACATAAAGTAGGATTAGTCTCAGAGGAAGTAGGCATGAAATTTGGTAGCAAAGACACTGAGTGATTTCTGAAGAATATTGAGGAACAGTGCAAGCGAGTGGTGCCCAACCTGTGGTCAACTGATGACCAGTGGTCCACAAGAATGAAAATATGGTCTCACCATTACTACACCATTGCCTCGAAACCAAGTGGCAACGACAGTGACTGGTCTCGCGAAACCCTCTTATAGTGCCGAGGCAACGTGGATGCTGGGAGGGGAGAGGCTTACTACCCATGAAAAATTACTACTACCACATCAGCTCTAGATTATTAAATATGGTTTTCTGTGGGTGAGCAGATGGCAGTTACTGGATGGCATATGTTCTTATCCGAAACAAGAGCTGATGTGGTCTATCCAATGCAATTTTCTGCATCAGTACCTCAAATAACCAAATCGAATCTAAAGTTGACCAAAAACCCTTTTGATACTAATGTTGGAGACTGGTCCCTGGTCAAATGGTCCCTGGTCAAAATAAGACTGGGAACCACTGGTTTAAAGTGAAGCATGAAGAAAACAAAAATAATGGTCACAGATGATTTACTTCGCCCTAAAAATAGATGATGAAGACACTGAAATAATTCAAGATTTTTTCATACTTCACTTACTCATTGATCAGAATCAGAAGAAGACTAGGACTCAGAAGGGCAGCTGTGAAGAAAGATGAGATTCTAAAGTGTCAAGCTATAACATGATACGTCCAATATCTATGTATGCTTGTGAAAGTTGAATGGTATAGAAAATCGATTGGAAAGTGGTGCTATAGAAGTGTGGTTGCCTTGGGCTGCTAAAAATACAAAGAAATGGGTCCTAGAGAAAATCAAGTGTGAACCCTCTAGAAGCCAAAATTATCAAATTGAGACTGCCATACTTTGATTATATCATGGGGAGACATGACTCATTGGAAAAGACAATAATGTTTCGTAAGACAGAAGAAAGTAGGATGCAGGTAACAATTTTATAGCAACAACAAAAATGAAATGCTAGAGCTGTAATAAAACCTTAGAGTTAGAATTTTGATGTCCTCCAGATGTTGCTGCACTGTAATTCCTCACCATTTACTATAATAGTTGGGTTGCTGGGAGTTGAATTCAACAGCATCTGGAGCAGTGGTTCTCAACCTGGGGTCCCCAGATGTTTTTGGTCTTCAACTCCCAGAAATCCTAACAGCTGGTAAACTGGCTGGGATTTCTGGGAGTTGTAGGCCAAAAATATCTGGGGACCCCAGGTTGAGAACCACTGTTCTGGAGGATTGCACAACTCGCACCCCTGATGTCTATAAACATTTGCACAATTGCATTACTACAGTGTAACAGACAGATATGGGCAAATCAGGTCTGAAAGAAAAGACCATAGACACTTTCAAGGTGTCATAGGCCAGATACACATGCCTCATAGTTTTGAGTTGGTAAGTGGGATTTTTGTAAAAAACAATAATGAGACTTTTGGAAATATCACATATTTTCTCATAAAGGTATGTAAGATTACTCTAACATTATCCAGAAAAGGAAAAAAAAGGCTCTCACACTATGTCACTGGCAATGTGATGACTCTTATCTTAGCAAAAAAAAAAATCTAAATTCTATTCAAAGAAGGTGTAGATAATGTTCTGCATTTTTAATTTTGCCACTAAAATCACTGGGGCTTCTTTCTGAAGAGACACAGACAGGTGTGTAATGGCATCACAGCCTCATATATTACATTTCTGACACAGGATGTTTTATTCTGTCCATGCCTGGTGAAGTGCTAATTGAGATCTGGAAAGTGATCTGCCGAATTATTCATTTCCAGTCCTGTACATTCAGTACTGCACATAGTCACTTATTGAGAATCTACTGGACATGATAAATATTCAGAGTGTTGTGTAAGAAAACAGCTAATTTAGTGAATGGGGAATTGTTCCTTACGAAGCATTCACGGAACTGATCAGCAGCACCTGTCTAAGCAGAATAAGGGCTGTGGCAATCCACGTCATAGGTAGCAAGCCTGAAAACAAGTAAAATTCAGATGGACTCCTGCACATCTAATTGCATTTGATGGTCTGCCAACAACTGGGCTCTGAGAATATTCTTCACTCTACATTGATTCCTCCACACCCCATAGTGTAAATATTGAACTAGATCAAATGTTATTTCTTTTGCATGAGCTACTTCTGCCAATAGAGTTAACACTATTCCTACCCCACTCCTGCCCCACTGAAGAATTAGGTTTTCCTTCTTTCTAAACGTAGTTGCGCATGATCCTAACATTGCCATATTGCGTATAGGTCAGGTATGGGCAAACCCAGGCCCAAAGCCCAGATGTGCCCCCCTGGACTCTTTTCTCAGACCCTTCTCTCTCACACAATCCTATCCTTCCTTCCTTCTTTCTTTCCTCCTCCTTCCCTCCCTTCCTTATTTCCTCACCTCCATCTTTCTCCCTCTCTTCTTCCTTCCCTTCTAGCCTTTTGTCCTTCCTTCCCTCTTTCCTCTCTCTTTACCTCTCCCTCTTTCTCCTTCTTTCTTTCTTTCCTTCCTTTTGTCTTTCCTTCTCTCTTTCCACCCTACCGTCCTTCCCTTCCTCCCTCTTTCCTACCCTTGCACCATTTTGTCTTTCCTTCCTTCTCTCTTCCTTCCCCTTTCTTTTTTCTTCCTCTTACCCTTCCACCCTTCCTTTCTTCTTTCCCTTTTGTCTTTCCATCTCTCTTTCCTTACCTCCCCCCTTCCCTTCCTTACCTCCCTCTTCCTCCTTCCATCCTTCCCTTCCACCCTTTCGTCCCTCCTTCCTTCCTTCTTTCCTCCCTCCTTCTCTCTCTCCCTCTTTCTCCTTCCATTCTTCCCTCCCTCCCTTTCTTCCTTCCACCCTTTTGTCCTTCCTTCTCTCTACTTCCTTCCATCACTGGACAGCCAGTCCGTTTATCAGGGAGTGCTAGCATGCGGTCCCCCAAGTTAGAAAGTTTGCTAATGTCTGGTAAAAGTGATACTGCAATCTAATCTGTCTGCATGATGGCACCTCCAAGGACTGTTGTGAATGCAAATAATGTATACTTGTATTTATTTATATTTTGGTAGTGCTGCAATAGTTTTTTTTTAAATGGGGGGAGATGTGTCTGTTGTTGCTGAAGAATAATAGGTTTTGGGTTGGTCCTAGAATCCAATAATCCTTTGATCTATGCAGAATAGATTTGATCTTGAACTTCACGACTGTGCGCATGTAGGAGCAGCTGGAGAGGACCACAAGGCTCCCGAAATACACCTCCTTCCTGCTCCTTGGTAGCCTGAAGAAAAGTGTTTTCACACCAAATGCTTGACATATTTTCCAACTAATTTTATCCTGCTACTTGGATATAAAAGAATCGTGGAGCTTGGCCTTTGATTTCCAAGTCATTAATTGCCTCTATTCTGTGTGCCCCATACCCCATGCTATCAAGCTTCTTGATGCTTTTAAAGTTTTTCATCGACAATTGGAATGTATAGTTACAAATGCACTGTGAAGTGACATAGTCATTATTGTTTGTCAGGCACTAAAAGCATAAAGTACGGCTAATTGCCATTACTGTTTTCACATAGATATTAACTATAAAACTATTCCTCCTGCATTACCTCCCTTGGGTAAGTTTTCTATAGTTGATTTGACTTTATTTTGAATTCTATTGGCTTTCAAACAGGCACATAGATTTTTTATCATGCTGTTTGGAATATTAATGGTTTTCTTTAAAATCAGCACTAGAAGATTATCATCAATAGACATTTTCTTCCATGTGGATATTCTTCCTAAAGGCTTTCTTAGCTTCAATCATTCTATGAAATTCAGTACACTTTACATGGATTATTAATGGGACAGCTGGATACAAAAGACAATACAGCTCTTCCATCTTTCATTGTTGTCCAAGACAAAAGGTTTCAACAAGGGTAGGTTGTTGTGCAAGTGACACCTATTGAAAGTCCCGCTTCTCTGAAACATATAAAGGGTGCTTAATTTGATGAGAATTTGAAATAATTGATCAGGCTAAAAGAAGGCAGTGCAAGTTTCTCTCCTTCTTCATCTTCCTAAGATAGACTTATGACTAGCAACCAGATCGAGCCTGGGTTCAGGAGAAAAATGCTTTCTCCACCACAGACATCAGAAGAGCTGCAAGACCGAGAACAAGCCACGAGAGTAAAAACAAAGATCCACCCAGAGGAAAAGTGTTCTTGCCATACATCAAGGGAACCACTGACCACATTGGGAAGCTGATGAGGAAACGCAACATACACACCATCTGTAGACACACTAAGAAAATCCAACAAATGTGATGTCCAGCAAAGAACAAGAGGGATCCTCTCATATCTGCAGGAGTCTACCGTATACCATAGGGACCACCAAAAGCAGCATTGCTCAAACACGAATCAAGGAACATGAAAGGCATTGCATATTAATTCAACCAGAGAAGACAGCCATAGCAGAGTACTGGATGAACCAACCTAGGCACGGCATATTATTTGAGAATACAGAAATGCTGGACCACTCTAACAACCACCATGTCAGACTACACAGAGAAACCACTGAAATCCACAAGCACGTGGACAATTTTGACAGAAAGGAAGAAATCATGAAAATAAACAACATCTGGATACCAGTACTAAAATCATAACAGTAAATTAAGAACAACACTCAAAAACAGAGAAATTCCAGACAAGAAACAATCAGGGCCACCTCCCAACTAATGATTCCCCCAGGTAGTAAGAACCACATCTTGAAACTCCTAGGCCATTAAAGGCTAATCAAGGTGGCCAACTGAAACATTCACACCTACCTCAAACAGACAAGAGTTCTTTCTCCCATCCTGGACACTCCACAGATATATAAACCCCACTTTCCAAGATTCCAATAGACCTCACAACTTCTGAGGATGCCTGCCATAGATGCAGGCGAAACGTCAGGAGAGAATGCTTCTGGAACATGGCCATACAGCCTGGAAAATTCACAACAACCCAGTGATTCCAGCCATGAAAGCCTTCATATAAACCATTGTTTCTCAACCTTCCTAATGCCATGACCCCTTAATACAGTTCCTCATGTTGTGGTGACCCCCAACCATAACATTATTTTTGTTGCTACTTCATAATTGTGATTTTCCAACTGTTTTGAATAGTACTGGTAAATATCTGATCTGCAGGATGTATTTTCATTCACTGGACCAAATTTGGCACAAATACCCAATAAGACAAATTTGAATACTGGTGGGGTTGGGGTGGATTGATTTTGTCATTTGGGAGTTGTAGTTTCTGGGATTTATAGTTCACCTACAATCAAAGGACATTATGAACTCCACCAATGATGGAATTGAACCAAACTTGGCCACAGAACTCCCGTGATCAACAGAAAATACTGGAAGGATTTGGTGGGCACTGACCTTGCGTTTGGGAGTTGTAGTTCACCTCTGGTGGGGTTGGGGGGATTGATTTTGTCATTTCAGATTTGTAATTGCTGGGATTTATAGCTCACCTACAATCAAAGAGCGTTCTGAACCCCACTAATGATAGAATTGGGCCAAACTTCCCACACAGAACCCCCATCACCAACAGAAAATACCGTGTTTTCTGCTGGTCTTTGGTGACCCCTCTGACAACCCCTCGCGACCCCCACAGGGGTCCTGACCCCCAGGTTGAGAAACACTGATATAAACTATCCAAATTCACAGTAATGGGTTTTTGCTTTGCTTTTCCTTTTGCTTTGAGACTGATAACACTGTTCAACGGAGAAAAAGTTTCGGGCCTGAAAATAGTTGTTCTTTTATGATTTTGGGGTGCTGAAAACGAAAATGACATTTAAAATGTATATTGGCTCTAGTTTTTATGATATAAGCAATCACGTGATCACGTATGGTTGAAAAAATGCATGTTGCGACTTACACTATGGAAGATTCTGTGCAAAAGTCAGAAAGCCCTATATAAGGCCAGACTTTTGAACAGTGAGGGTCAGTCAGTTGAAGACTGAGACAGTATCGTTAAACATCGTTTTACATTGTTCTTTTTACTGTAGTTATGCCTCTCACGTGTGTAAATAAAGCACTATGGAAAAAAGATATCAAGGCAAATGGACTCTGTCAATGCTGTCAGACTACTGCTGGAGCATTGTAAGAGACAATCCTTTCCTTGAATACAAAAGAAAAGTCAAGAGAAGCAAACAGGATATAAACTAAAGTCACGATTAAAGCGACATTTCAACTTTCAGACTTTTCAACTGCATTAGGCCTACTAATATAGTTTCTAGCTGTACAAACATAAACAACAGACTAATTAAATAAATATTTCTCATGTATAAACTATTGGCAATATAATTTGACTAAAATTTAGTAAATATTCACGGTTTATATACATGCAGTAAGGTTAGGCGCATTATCATAATATTAACACATTACCTATTGTGGAGAAAATTGAAATAGCTGTTGCATAAAAACCAGAGCCAATTAACACATTTAATTATTATATTTGAATTCAGCATGTTAAATTTATTAAGAAATGGCACATTTGTAGAACAGTGTAATCTGGTTATAATTCAATTCTCCTTCTCTCATAGCAATTGACTGGCTTATCTCTTGTTATTCGCCTGCAACATAATAGTTTACTTTGTGCAATCATCTATCTATTGTCTGTTAGAAATCACCTTTCCTTATTGTATAGTAACTTCTAATACAGAGGTACTGTATTCAAATTGGTCATAAAATCAACTCTTCTTGATCTTTATGGAAAATTGAAAAGAAATAGCTATTTTAGATTTGGCAGCCTGTAGTCCAGATGCCTGCCTTATAGAAATCCATCTCCTATTGTGAATGATAGCTCACTAATTAAGCTTCGCACACAAGTGTTAGAGAGACCTTCTTAGTCTGCAATGCATTTGGCCTTGACAGCTCGACAGAAGTTAATTAGAACCCACACTTATATTCAGGAATAATCAGAAAACCCCAGAAATTGTAGCCTGACTTCTCTTTTATGCCTTTGAAATATTCCATTCGTGAGTTTTTTAAAATCCACTGATCATTGTTGTCTATACAGCAGATAATATTCCCATTCAAAGAACTGAAAAATAGCACCTGTATAGCTCATGTGGTAAAGCCATTGTTTTATTACTAGATTCTTGAGCAGAGCTTATAAAAGTTACTTTTTTGGACTACAACTTAACTTGGAAATGTTGACCAGAGAAATCTGGGTGCTATAGTGTTGTTGTTTTTTAACTAAATTTTCCTGGTCTTTTTCATGAGAAATGCCTTATTGGTTGAATTGTGACAAATTGTTAATGGTTCTAAGAGTGTCAATAGAAAGAATATGTGCTTTTTAATTGAATTTTTTTTAAAAATAAAAGATTTGGGGATCCATTTACATTTATCATTTTGGTCAGTGTAGAAAAGGATCAGCCCCATGGTGGCCAAAAGCCATGCTGAGCTGATCCGGGTAACACATGGCAAGGCCTTTTTAGTGCAGCTTTGCCCCACATTAGACAAAGTTGGAGGAGAAGTCTAAATTCTACTGTTAAAATTGAACTTTACCTCAACTTATGGTCTGTGGAACAATGGTCTTATGGAACAATTTGCCCAGTTCCAAAACAGAACTGGAAGCAACTGCTCATCCTGCTATCCCACTTTAGTCTCAGGAGGGCCAGGGTAATGGGATAGCAGTTCCCTCCCTCTCCCACCCTCTGTGTCAGGGCATTCTCCTCATTTGCTTAATTCCTCCACCATCTACTCATTCTTATATGTATGCCATTGTGTGTTGTGATGTTAGGTAGGGCAACTGAAAAGGAGGGGGTGTTTCTGCAGCAGATGGGGGAGTCCATGTAAGGACCCTATACCTGGGGCTGATCCAGTGTTCAGTACATCAAATTGGCACACAGTCTAGATCTGCCCAAGGAATATCTAGAATGGATGGGAAGATTTTCTACTAGTAAGGATATTAACCATTGGGCCTATATGCCTGGAAGGAGAGAGAGAAAAAGAGGAAGCAAACTCAACTTTTTTTTTTTTTTTGCATTTCAACATGGCAAAGCCTGTATCTTAAGAAACCTTATTTCTCTTTGAAAGCTTGTAATAGAAGCCTAAACAGCAGGAGTTACCTCTGGAATAATAGCTGATGGAATTGCTTCTAACATGTCACACCAGTGAATAGCTTGTCTTTCATTCTGAGCAAGTCCTGCCGAGCAGATGGGTTATGCCTCATTCGAACTGCTGCTTTCTTTTCTCTCTCCTGACCTGTTCACTTCATTTGATACCTTGCCTCTCAAGTTCTCCCACAGAGAAGAGAAGAGCTCACTAGTGAGACTCTAATAAGCGACATGCCATTTATATTGGAAAGAGACTATGCCACTCTTCAGTAATTGTTTTCAGGGTTGCTTTTAAAATTACAAATAGCAAAACACAAGGATAAGCAACAAATCAAAACAAGAACAGAAGAAAGGGAGAAGTCTTTCATAAACACCAAACAATACAAACAGAATTAATACATGTAGATGGACATGGTAAACTTGTAATTGTGAAAACCAAGTGGGGTGGCAAGATAACGAATCCCAATGGGCATCTAATAAGAAATCCGCATTCAATGAACATTTGTTTTAAAAGATGTTTAAATGGAACACACACTATTTAATATGCATGGACAATTAGTACATGTTTGTTGAGCCTAATAAAGTCAAATGCATAAGTTTGTGGGTGAACTACAACTTACATCATCCCAGGCTAACTCCCTCAAACTCTATTTGTACTTAAAGTTGGTCATGGGGGTTCTGTGTGCCAAGTTTGGTTTCGGTCTGTTGTCGGGGGGGGGGGGGTGTCCACAGTGTCTCTGGATGTAGTTGAACTACAACTCCCCCAAATCAAGGTGAATTCCTCCTAAAGCCCTCCAGTATTTTTGTTGGTCATTGGGGTTCTGTAAGGTCCAGGTCCCTCATTGGTGGAGTTCAGAATGCTCTTTAATTGCAGGTAACCTATAAATCCCAGTACCTACAAGTCCCAAATGTCAAGATCAATTCCCCTTAGATCTCAGTATTCAAATCTGGGCATATCGGGTATGCATGCCAAGTTTGGTCCAGATTGTTTGGGTTCACAGTGCTCTCTGGATGTGTGTGAACGACAACTCCTATAAATCAAGGTCGATTCTCACCAAGCCTCTCCAGTATTTTTCATTGGCCATGGGGGTTCTGTATACCAAATTTGGTCCAGGTTCATTGTTGGTGGGGGTCACAGTGCTCTGTCTTGATGCAGAGTGAACTACAACTTCCATCATGTTGAGTCAGTCCTCCAAACCTCTCTAGTATGTTCATTTGCTGATCAATTACTCTCAATTTGCTGTTCCACAAAAAAAGTAAGAAATGGTTATGGGAGAGGCAGTGGGTGGGATCATGCAAATTTTACACCAATGGAAAGAGTAAGAAACACTAAGATGTCTGTGTTGGAGGAAGCATATAAAATCTAGGATGAAATTTTCCCTGTATGAAAGCATTAACTTAGGTGGTGGGCAGTATTGGCAGGGTTTATGTTCACAACACTCTTTATAAACTCCAATGTCATTGGAGGGTGGGCCTTTGGTGGCTCCTCATTGGTGGGAGGGGGCATTGTTGTTTGTGGAATTGGGAGACTGTCTGCAGAAGTGGGAGCCCCAACCACATACATACATATATATTTTCACTTTTATTATGGATGGATATGGAGATGTGGAGATAGATGGATGAATGGATAGATAGATAGATAGATAGATAGATAGATAGATAATGTGTTTTAGCTATGTTGTAACCTGTTGCAAGCTACAAAAAGAGGCATGTAATAAAATTATTATTATTATTATTATTATTATTATTATTACTACTATTATTAATAATATTTGAATGAATAAAGACAATTCATTCAATTCAATTTTAATACATGGCAATGCATCATTTGAAATAGAGAAGGGGATTAGATTTTAGTTTGGCATTTGGAGACTCTTGGTTCACCTACTCTTTAGAATTTATGTAGCATGACACCACTTTACCTCCCATAGATTTATCCTATAGAATCCTGGGAACTGCAGTTTCACAAGGTCTTTAGAATTCACACCAAACTACAAATCCCAGGATTCCATAGCATTGAGCCATTATAATTAATGGTGTCAAATTGCTTTAATGCTACAATGTAGAGCCACGGTAGAGATTATATATTTTCTTCATTATCTCCATGCTATGAAGAAAATAGCAACATCTGAAATTCACAAAGTTATTTAATTTTAATTTTATTGCCAGTAGCTTCCTAATAAGCATTCTTCAGTATCTCAGAAAGATGCAGAGTAGTGATTTTTTTTCCTCATGTGGCCATAGTGCTTGGTTGACTAATTTCTGTAGGACTGCATCATTGCATTTAGCGAGGTTGACACCAAGATTATATAATCAATATCAAATCCTATGGGCATTTGATTCAAACTAGCTACCTGTTAAACACAGGAAAGAATAATCTCAATAGATTAGGTGTTTACGTAAAGCTGTGCAATGGAAACACATACAAACCTGTGTCCTTCCTGTTATTGAGTAAAGTATTGCAATATGTTGGTGCACCTGTTTTCCAAGAGGAAAAAGAAAAGAAAAGTCATCAGGTCTAAATATACAATGAATGAAAAAGGCATGGTGCCATAATCCAGTTCATTATTAGTCAACAGGGGCCACAGCAGATCTGTTTCAGTATGTTTCAAGTATGTTGCAGTGTTATATCAAGAAACATGTCTCAGATTAGAATCTTTTTCCTATTCCGGTGACAGGGTTCAACACATTCACTATTTTAAAATTCTGATTAAACCTTAGAATTGATTCATCACTCCAGTGATATCTGAGCCACTCAGCTGTTGATTGAGTCGGTCAAGGAAAATAAGTAATGTTGGCATGTAAAACGGAAATGAAGGCCTATCTCTTCCAGCTGACCTACCCAGTCAGTTTTAATCATGAATTTTAAACTTGAATCTTGTGTTTCAATCTTTGTTTTGTGTTTTTTTAATATGTATTTCATAGAAATACTTTTAATATGTATATTTTATAGAATGGTTACAATGATTATGTGCTTTTACCTATGTCATAACCTGCCTCAAGCCACTAGGAGAGGTGGGCAAGAAATAATAATAATAATAATAATAATAATAATAATAATAAGGCAGTGTTTGAGGGTCTCATCTCATAGGCTATCATTTGTGGCTGAGTATGATTGCCATCCTAGTGTAGGGTCTTAGTGGTGGGTTCATAGGACTGTTCAAGTAGAAGCCTTTTCTTGAACTGCAGGTTCTTTTGCAGTGAGGACATCAATTTCCAGTTGGAAGGTGGTCCCAACAGGGGTTGGCTTGACATGCCTTCCTCTTGACACATTTCTTCCTTTCACCCTCCATTTGTGCCTCTTTGAATTCCACAGCACTATTGGTAACAGCTGACCTCCAGTTAGAATACTCAAGGGCCAGTGCTTCCCAGTTCTCTGCATCTCTGCCACATTTTAAGGTTAGCGTTAAGCCCATCTTTAATTTTTTTGCTGATCACCAATAGTCTTTTTTCCATTCAGTTGAGAGTATAGTAACTGCATTTGAAGATGGTGATCAGGCATTCAGACAATGTGGCCACAACAGCAAAAGTGGAGGAGGATCATTGCTTCAGTGCTGGTGATCTTTGCTTCTTCCAGTATGCTGACATTTGTCTGCCTATCTTCCCAAGAGATTTGCAAGATTTTTGGGAGGCAACATTGATGGAATCATTCCAGAAATTGAGTGTGATGTCTGTAAACAGTCCACGTTTTGTAGGTGTATAACTGCGCTGGGAGGACAATAGGTTTATAAACAAGCATCTTGGTATCCCTATGAATGTCCTGATCTTCAAACACTCTGTATCATTTGAAAAAAAATGCTATTCATGTCTATACTGCTGCACCAAAGATGTGGTAGAGCTGCATGGATAAGGTGGTCCAGAACAAAGGCCTCTGACAAAGACTAAATTGAAAGCCAAGTCAAAAACAATCCATGATCACCTATAGGTTTCAGGGTGCAGCAGTGATTGAGGAATAAAGACAAAGCCTAGTCAAAGAGAGTCCAGGAGCTATGGTGAGGAAGGCTAGCGATGAGGTGACCAGAGCTATCAAATACATTCTTATGGCAGCTCCTTTAACCCAATGCTGGAGATGCTGATCATGTATCAGAGCCCACATTATATTGAGATTTTTACTCACAAGAAATCTTCTGACTAAGCAGCCAGTCATGGGTTTGTGTGTAGCTATGACTCAAGATCTAATATGCTTCTTCTGAAGGGGAGTAGATCCTCAACCATATCTTCTATGGGCTCCTCCATGGTTCTAAACTTAGCTGATTCCTGGAAGTTACTAGTTTTAATGATTAGTAAGAATTATTTTAAATTGTAAGGATGTTTTAAATAATCATCACATTTATTTTTTATAGTTAGATACTTTGTGGCCTTTATATTTTACTTTTATTCCCCGTAGTAACCTATGAATGTGAGATGTGGACCATAAGGAAGGATGAGCGAAGGAAGATAGATACTTTTGAACTGTGGTATTGGAGGAAAATTCTGGGAGTGCCTTGGACCGCAAGAAGACCCAACCAGTCTTTACTCCAGGAAATAAAGCCCGACTGCTCATTGGAGGGAAGGATATTAGAGGCCAAGATGAAGTACTTTGGCCACATACTGAGAAGACAGGAAAGCTTGGAGAAGACAATGATGCCGGGGAAAATGGACTAAAAAAGGAAGAGGGGCTGACCAAGGGCAAGATGGATGGATGGTATCCTTGAAGTGACTGGTTTGAATCAGAAGGAACTGTGGGTGGCCACAGCCAGCAGAGAGCTCTGGTGTGGGCTGGTCCATGAGTCAAGAAGAGTCAGAAGCGACTGAACAAACAAGCAACAACACTTTGTGGTCACAAGAAAAGGTTTTTTAATGAAAAAATAGTTTTTTTCTTCTTCATGAGTATTGGGTACAGAGACTGCACCTTTCCAGGATGTCTAGTGATTCTCCAGTGGCTGGCCCAGTGAATTTGCCCCAGGTTTCAGTGCAGACTATAAAAGAAGTATTGTTCTTGGTCATATCCGTAAAACACATTCAGAACTTTGAATAGATCTTTTCAAGTCCAGAGGAAAACCTAAATTAGATGACATTGTTCTTCTCCCAAGTTCTAACAGATTCTTTTGCCTTTCCACGTATTTCTAGAAGCCTCTGTTTGTGCATTCTATCGTAGTTCATTGGCCCTCCTCTATGACTTGTTTTTCAATGAAAACATTCCAAGACCTTTTCTAATAAACTCTAAAAGAGTTCTGAAAAGAAATAGTGGCAATAAATGCTTTCTTGTGAATTGGGAGTCAGGAAGTAGACTCTGCATTCTCTGGGAAATACTGTTGGGCATATTTCCTGCTGTGATAATTTTGAAAATTAATTTCTTCTTTTCAAACCAAGCAGTGAGGTGTTTGTCATGCTGTTGAACATTAACAGGGACAGACAAGAACAAAGGAGCTTCCAAAGGAGCTTCCTAAATAGATTTTTCTTTAGTACGTTTTTCATATTTTTGAAGCTACACTGATAAATGAACAATCATTGCTCCGAGAGAAGAGAAAACAGGATGACAAATGGAAACATCAAGGATTAACAAGGTGAATGCAAGTCTGTGTTCTTACTCATCTTCAACATAAGCAACAAAGAGAAACAAAGTGCAAAATAATATTATCAGTATGAAATACCGACATGCATATACACAAAGACACCTTTTATAAAGGATGTGCATGATTCAGCCAAACTGTGGAGCCTGCACTTATGCATATTTATTCAGAAATAAGTCAGTGAGTTCTTCAAAATTTCTTTTTCTTTTTGTATGGGTCAAGAGCTAGCCCAAGTCATTTTGCTGCCTGAAGCTGAGCAGCAAAAGCACCCTTTAGTCCTGTGCAGGTGACAAAAAAGGCCGAACAACTGACACTCCCATTTCCAACTTCTCTCCATGCACAGTAGACATTAACATTAAATTTGTGCCATTAAATTTCATATCTAAGAAATGTATGACACTCCAAATCTATTACTTGATGCACCTGCCTCAGTTTACCAAATGCTAGGGCAGCCCTATTAAAATGCTCCTGGTATCTGCTGCAATATTATACACAGATTTAAGCCTCTTCCATGGGAATAGATCACAAGGGCCTGAAAACATTTCATTTTAGTTAATACTAGTTAGTACCAATGCATCTTTAAATTATGTAGTAGAATAGAAGTAGTGACTTGATCAGGTTCCATGAAAAGAATGAATTTGCACTGCTGTGTGTTTATCCCAGACGTTGAGGGAGCTGTCCAAAGTGCTGAAACCCAATTCCATAGTATGTTTAGCATTTTGCACAACACAATTGCACATTCACTCCACCTCCAATATGGAGGCTACCAGCTATCATTGAGAGTGTCTACACTATAAAAACTGTATATCAATAACTTACATTAAATAACATATTTAAGAAATAGCCTACTATCTCTCTTTAGTGGGAGACTGAAAGTGAGGCACCACACAACCTAGAATCATAACAATGCGGAAACACACACCCCTAATCAGTTTTTCCTTGAGATGTACACAGTCAAATGGACAATCCAAAGCTATTGAGGTTCCTCAAAGATATTCAGCAAAGAGAGGAAGATAAAGGACTCCTTGAGTAACCTGTACGCTGCCTGTTACTGCATTTGTTAGGCAGCCTTATAAGGCTTTTTTCTCTAAGATAAATTAAGGGCTTTATTGAAAGGAACAATGTCAACAGTTACCCTATCAATTAGTTCTCCTAGTTTTATTTTTGTGAGTTAGAGATTATTATATCTTATGCATAGGAAAGCCATTTGTTTGGCTGACCTTTTTTTGGTTGCTGTTTAAGGTAAGTCATCAATTTTAATGGAATTGAGCAAAGCTGGTGGAAACTATAAAACAGATTGTGTCAAGCCTCACAGAGCACCAAAGCAAGTTTGATATTGCTCCAATGATCAACCTTACTCAATTGAGCATCTAAGTAACCAAGCAGACCTACTGAATACTACATAGGTCTCAGACTCCATTTTAGAACACAGAAATGCTTTAGACTTCAGACTATTGATTATAAGAAAGATGCCCTGTGTTATCTATACAGAGAAACTACTTCAAAATTATTTGTAACTGGATTGATAAGCAATATATCTGTATGCTGAATACATGAAGTCTGTAAGTAAACCAGATATGTTACTTTTAATTTTAATTTTACTACTTAATTTTTGTCTCTTGAGAGCATGATATAGAAACAAGAGTAGATGTTTTTGGGCAACTGAAACAACACTTTTGAAGATTTGCTATATATTTTGCCCATTGGCACATCTTTGTTCCTAACAGTTCAAAGAGATAACCAATTTTATCAGTCTAACAGCCGAGAAACCTAATTTGCCTTGCATAAATACTAGAAGATTGACTCAAATGAGTTTTTAGCTCTTCTCAGGAAGACCATACTTTACAAAAGGATTATGATTATTCCAAATAGTGTGAATCTCAATTAATCTCCAAAAGAGTCACGTTTCCAAAAGGCTATGGAGATTTCTGGTTTCCCAAAAGGTTATGATCTCGAAGGTCACCCTTTCTCCAAAAGGTTATGATCTCGAAAAAGTCATGCCTTTCAAAAAAAATCTGTGGCAATGTACAAAATGTCAATGGGAAAATTGTTACCTTTGAAACATCAATAATTCTTTCCTGGTCACTCCATGTTTATCCATAAGTAGTATCTATAAATGTATTGAGTGCTAAATTGGCAAATAACCAGTAGTTGCAGGAATGGGCAACTTGTGGTCCTGCGATCACATGTGCCTTTTCTTATCCTATATATGTGTTCAATAACTCCTTCAGGTCCTTCAGACTGAAATTTCTCTGGCCACAAATGGAGGAGACTGAATCGATGCTCCCAGAACATTCAAGAATATCCATTACTGTACAGGGAAGGCACTACTTAACACAAATAATTTTTTTTCAGAAGTGATTTTAACCCGCTTCCAGTTTTAATATTTTTATTAAAATGGAATACAGAATAAAAACATATAAAAAACAACGTACTTGCTACATAAAATGGGAAGAAAGATAAAAGATAAAAATGAAAATAGAGAAAAGGAAAAAGAGAAGGAAAAGGAGTAAAGGATATTTTAATATTAAACAAAAATATACTTATTTCTATATTCTATCAATTGTTGGTATGCTTATAAAAGATAACTTACCATTTGAAATATTTATCCTATAAGAAGTTAATGCATGGTTAGCTCCAATCGATATCCATTAGTATAGGATATACTAGTAAAGGTTTCCACTGACATTAAGTCTAGTCGTGTCTATCTCTGGGGGGTGGTACTCATCACCATTTCTAAGCAAAAGGGCCAGCGTTGTCCATAGATACCTCCAAGGTCATGTGGCCAGCATGACTACATGGAGCACTGCTATCTTCCCGCAGGAGCGGTACCTATTGATCTACTCACAATTGCATGTTTTCAAACTTTTAGGTTAGCAGAAACTGGGGTTAACTGCAGGATCTCACCCCACTCCCCAGGTTTGAAATGCCACCCTTTTGGTCAGCAAGTTCAGCAGCTTAGTGATTTAACCAGAGGACCACAATATCCATGAATGATTATTAAGGATAACAATTCCTTTTATTTAGATAAAAACGATCTTCTTCCAAACTGCCATAATTTTAAAAATGGATGCTTAAGCATTTTAATAAATCAACTATCTATTATTCTGAGACCACTGCATTGCAATTTAAAACATCAGTTATTTGTTATTCTGAGACCATTGCACGTCTTTTCCATACCTAAAATAAGTCATTGTGATTATATAGCCATAATGTAACCCTGGTGTAAAACTTCATGTAATTTATTAAAGTATTGCTCTTTCAGTTTGCCTGAGCATTCACTGTGAATCCAGTCTGCATAAGAAAGATAAGATGCTCCCTTCTCCCTGATGTCTAGTGTTCTATATGCAGAAACCTCTCTTGAGGTTAGAAGACCTACCAAGCAGGTGAATCTTGCCTCCAGGAATTGGTACAGTTGAGCATTGTTCAAACATACATTTGTCATATCAACCTGATGCTTATGAAAAGGAGAGTCAGTGGAAAGTCAGGTAGATAACTATACATCCCTTTTCAAATAACATAACAATAATAAAACCAAGGAAGTTGTATAAATGAAAAAGCACAATTAAATCACATTCAAAGAACAATCAATAGTAAAACATGACATCGGAATACTGGAGCCACCTAGAAGAAAAGTGAATGAAAAATTCTCACAGCAACTAATAGTCAAGCAATTGAATTGATCATCTTGGGATTCCTTAATGTAATACCGAGTGTGACTATAGTTTGTACTCATATTGAAACATTTGCCTAAATTCCACTATTAGTTCCAACTGAAGTAGAACCATTAAATCATTGGATTTATCTGCGGGTTGGCTAACTGTTCAACAATTGACCGAAGAGATCTATTCTGCTCGGTTCTAACAAACAAACAGGATTCTCGCTACTGTTTTCATTTCATTCATAAATCCATTCCTTATTTTCTGTCATTTCATTTTCTCTTTTCATATGACTTATTTGTCAGTGTTAGAAATATGTACTTTGGAGGAATAGGAAAGGTAAGGGTAAACAAAGGGATGCCTTTGTTTGTCAGGATCCATATGTTTACAAAGCCTGCCCCTCAGAGCTTTCTGTATTCATCTTTGGGTAGAATGTCAAGTATGACGTCAACAGAGATTAGACAGGGGCTATTTTTGCACTTGAAGGGTGGGATTTTCAGTTTGAAGCCTGTAGGATTTATGCTTCTGTCCCATATTCACAATAGTGGCTTTGTTTTGTAAGCAGTACTATGAAAACTATTGCCACTCAGTGCCCTTCTTTTTCAGCTGGAACAAATGTAAGCTTTGAAATCAAGAGACATAACAGACAAACAGCTCTCTAAGGTCAGATGGGTCTACTATACCCCCACCAGAAATGTGAGAAATTTATCATCTAAGGCTAGATGTGAATTCTGGCATTTTAGCTTTCGTTGAAAGCTTTTTAACAGTGCACTCATATTTATAAGCACCCGTATTTTCCGGCGTATAAGACAACCCCCAACTTTTCCAGCTAAAATATAGCATTTAGGATATACTCGCCATATAAGACTACCCCTCTTCCAATGCCCACCAAATAAAAATTAAAAAACCCATCAGATTTGATTTCAATATGGTAATTTTCCTATTACTGTACCTCCTTCTCTGCCTCTCAGATCTCACACATGTGTGTCTGCGCTGCTTCACTGCAGTCCTCAGGAGTCAGATCTGAGAGGCAGAGAAGGAGGTACAGTAATAGAATACAAAGGCGAGCCAGATGGGTAAAAGAGGCATGTTTTTCTGGGCCACTCTATCTCTTTTTTTCCATACCCTGGGCATCCTGGATGCCTGTAATCTGCTCCACCCTTCACTTACACCTTTCCGGTGAGGTGCTCCTCACCTCATCATCAGGACCATATTAAGTCACTTCCTTCCACAAATCCCGGTGAGTGGATTTTCTTCTTCCGTACTTGTACAGTGCCGCCCTTGGTGCTTTCATACGGTTGCCACATATGGCAAGGATGCAGGTGAGGCTATTTTTGAGCTCTCTCTCTCTCTCTACCCCCCCCCCCCCCCCCCCATATGCAGTGACTGCAGATTCTTCAGTCCGGCTCAGAGGTTTCAGTACCCGTCCTATAGGACGACCCCCAACTTTTGAGAAGATTGTTGGGGATTCCTCATCTTTGAAAGAGGAAGGGGAGCAGGGAAGTGCTCAGCAATTGGAAGGAGAAGAATCAGACAATGAGGGTTTGAAAGTGCCCACATTTCTAGAGAGATGAAAAGAGACAGAGCACAGACGCCGTTCAGCCAGTATAGCTGCTAAAAATGTGGAGCTAATTGGGAGACGCCCTAGCTCCTCCTGCATGGGGAATTCAGGGCTATAAATCAGAGGCAGGATTAGTCAGTTTTCGCTGGTAACAACAACCCTGATACTGCTGTTTTCACTCCTATGGAATCTGCTTTGTGTCTGCTGCTAAGAACTTAGTTCATCGTATGTTGTCTGATGAAAGACTGGTGTTTCTTTTGAGGACCTTGTAAGAGACTTGAATTTGTGTCTGGATTAAGACTTCCTTGTTTTCTTTTGCACTTTTCAATTGCATTTGCTCATCCTTTGTGTTTGCTGGAGTTAAGCATTTTTCTTTTACTTTCAATATTGTCTTATACACCAGTATACAATATATTTGCATGATATTGCCCCATGCTTTGATAATCCCACCCTAAAGCAAATCTGTTTTGAATAAGCCAAACATGATTATTACTTACAAACAAATTCAACTTAAGAACAAACCTACAGAACCTATCTTGTTTGTAACTTAGGGACTGCCTGCATTGGAAAACATATGAGGTAATGTCCTGGTCTCACAGGCTACACTCTGGACTTTATTGCACAGGCCTGTATTCCACTGTAGTCATGCTGCCACTGATAGCAAATAAATACTCAGTTAAGCAGCTTTGATGTTGCATCCCTTTTCAGCCATGCAATTGTTCTGATTCCTTAAGTTGTGGTCATACAATCGTACTTCTGCATGCTCTCAAAACCCTGCCTTCACACATTTTTCCTGTTCTGTTAATTTCGTTTAAAAATGTACAAGACCATCTTCGAAAAACAAGAAAGGGCAAATACAACTGTGAAATATAAAATAAAATGGCCAGCTTGAAAATAGTAAGGGGTATAGGAGGAGAATCCCATCTGTCCTGACCCATAGCATCACTTTACTGCTAGCCTGTGGTCACAGAAATAGAAGTGACCCACTGCACTAAGAAAGGTGACAGAAATGTTTCTGGATTAGGAGCTATTAACAGGCCAGGCTTTACCCTTTAATAGGAGCCCCCAGTGGCACAGTGGGTTAAACCGCTGAGCTGCTGAGTGTTGCGAGCTCCTGCTTTTAACCCCAGCTCCTGCCAATCTAGCAGTTCGAAAACATGCACTTGTGAGTAGATCAATGGGTACCGCTCCAGCAGGAAAGTAACGGCACTCCATGCAGTCATGCCAGCCACATGACCTAGGAGGTGTCTATGAACAATGCCAGCTCTTCGGCTTAGAAATGTAGATGAGCACCACCCCCCAGAGTAGGACACAACTGGACTTAATGTCAGGGGAAAATCTTTAATAGTTAGGACAGGGGCATCACATTAAGGAGGTACACCAGAAATAGGATGCAAGTTTGTCTGCCTTGTGTGATAATGCCCTTTCCCTCTGACCTCAAGATGTAGCTTCTTAGAAGTATTTCAGCTGAGAAAAAAATGAGCAAAGATTTATCAAGAGGTTGAACTCTATCTGCTCTGGCTTGAATATGGTCGAAGGTATCACCACATGTGTTAATCAGTTCATCTAGGTAGAGTTGCTATCTGCACTGCTATCCTACCATTATTTGTTAAAGACACTGTTTGGCAACTTACTGTCTCTATTTTTTCATTTCTACTTGGTTCTACTTGTTAAAATCCCTCATACGGGAAAAGTGTAATGCTGCATCCGCCCACTAAGATTGCATCATCTCTCACTGTTCTTTTTTCCATTCAAAAAAATATTTTAAAATAGTCACAAAAAGCCAGTCAAAATGCTGCTGCAAGATATATATCAGGGACATGAGCCAGTGAGGGTGGAATTAATAAAAAGTAAGTAATTTATAAATAATTTCTTTAAGTAGTTGGGATTGTGTGAGGTGAAATCTTGCCAAAATATAGATGTGACTCTTCTGTCACTTTCTCTAGTAAAATTCATAATTAATCTTAGGGGTATCAATGGAGTTACATTCTTTCAAGATCAGGATGGGGATGAATAGTATCCAACCCATTAATTTGGATTACTTTAACCTAAATGGAATAAGTTTCATAGATAGTTATTTGTGTCACTTGCTAATTTAAACGTTCTGGGGGAGAGGGGTTATTCAAAAGAACAGTCCTTTTAATTATTCAAATTACAGTTGTCACCTTTTACTTGGGGTTCTCCTTTTGAGATGATCTTCTCTTAGAAATGCTTGTAGAAAGTAACCAAGGAGACATTTTGTTTTGCAGAATCTAAACTGTAGTGGCATAGATCACAAGATCTTACAATAAATTCCAGGCACCGAAAGGAGGGGAGGGGTTACATTTCTCAAATGGAAGGTCCCAATTTAATTTTTGCTGTTGGTTTTGGTTTTTGGTTTTTTTGGTTTTGTTTTACTGAAGGTTGATTTGGAATCCAAGAGCAGCTTCAGAACAGTAATCAGCAAAACAGATATGCAAATTTCACTGGCACTGGATTTTCCAATTTCTAAATTTACATATTATTAAAGATCCTAGTATGTATGCATTAGTATGCAACACTCAACCTTCACTGAAAGACATATATATATATTTAAAAGAACCTTTTTATTTTAAAGGTGAAGATTAGATTCTATTCCAGCCTGGGAGACAACACACTATTATAATACTTTCATACCATTTTAACTGTCATGTCTGCATGTAAAGGAATCCTGGGATTATAGTTTTATGAAGTACTTAAGGAGTCTTTACTATAGACCTGCACTGCTGCAGTTCGGGGAGTGATCTAGACCTTGTAGGGAGATACCTCATTAAGGACCTCATCACACAGGTCCAAAATGCGGGTGACAGTAGGGAGATACACCCCACAATGTGGCAAATCCATGGAGCACTTTGGGAAACTATTGCACTGCACCTCACATTGCTCACATTGCCACTTTTCCCATCACATGGAGAAAGAGTCACCGCCTGGCTTTCCCCCACACTGGTGCCATTCTACGCAATGAAAACACGGGAAGCTTCCCAAGTTCTCAGGGGCTCCGTCCTAGGATGCTTACAGGATGGAGCCAGGACAGAGCCCTGACATCCTGTGATGGGTTCCAGAAGTCTCTGTCCTGGCTCCATCCTGCAAGTGTCCTAGGAGAGAACCAGAAGGCAATGTGATGAGGTCTTAAACTACAAATTCTAGGATTTTATTGGATGAAGTCATGGCAGTTATAGTACAACCAAAAGAGAAGTGACTCACAGAACTAAAACAGGGCTGGGAATAGTGCAGCCTTGGGGCCTTCAAGACAGTTATTACAATCTCCCCCCCCCCCCAACTCATTATTTCTTTTTCAGGAAAAAAGGAGGTTAGTTGCTTATTAGTTGCTTATTCTGGAAACCACTTTCAAAGGCATCAGTTTATTAACTAAATAATTGGCAGTGGGGTCCTGCCAAACCAAAAGTGCCTACTGGCAACACCTGTATTTTTCTCCCTCTTCTATTTATTTATTTATTTTTAGCATTTTTGACAGTCCATACATTACCCTTAGTCCTGGGGAAAAAATGACTCCCACATCTACTAGAGAGTTAGCAAAGGTTACCCCAGTTTGTCTCTGCTGATGGGAAGGTCTCCTGGTAGAGTCTTCTTGTGGCAGCAACAAACAAAGGACTCCAAATCAAAATGTTTCAGTCCAGAAGCAAGCTGGAGATAAGTTCTACTGAAGGCATCTACTGGAAGAGATGTAGCCTTTCAACTACACCTCCTTGTAATTTACAGAGCTAGTTTTCCTCACTCTTTCTCTTCAGTGAAAGGGAAATGAAGGATGAAATAATCTGAAGGATTGACAGACCTAGCAAACTGTCATTTCCTACAACTTCCAGTTTCACCAAGATAAGCCTGAAGAATGTGGATTAGGCAGCTGATCCACCACATTGTTTCCCTCTTCCAACCCCACCTATGTTTTTAAGGTTGTTTATATCTCCCTGTAGTCATGCTGACCACATGACCTTGGAGGTGTCTATGGACCACGCTGGCTCTTCGGCTTAGAAATGGAGAGAAGCACCAATCCCCAGAGTCAGACACGGCTGGATTTAATGTCAGGGGAAACCTTTACCTTTACTATACCTCCCCAATAAAACCTCAGTGAACTGGTTTTGCTACACAAGCGAAACACTGACTTGTTAGTTCTTGCACAGGCTAGTGGTAGCTACTGCACAGCAGACCAGACATCTTTACTCACCTTTCACAACAAGACCTCTTTTTTGTGGAATCAACCTTGAAATATGCAGGTGTAAATCACCTCTTAAATTTCAGTGACCGTGATCAGTTTAGCAGTTCCTTAAAGCGGGGGGGGGGGGGGGGGGGGGGTAGACTGACCTCCTCCAACAGAATCCAGGTTAATTAAAACAATATCAAAAGTGTGTTGTTTCTCAAACAAATATATAGGAACTGCTCTATCATTATAGTTGTGACAAATTAACCTGTCTTTCGTGATATCTCAGTGGATTGAGGAATGGTAATGGTAATAAAGTGTGAGCCATAAGACAGAACATCCATCTCCTTGGCACCTCTAAATTGAAATGTCTAGTTTAAAAACTATTTTGAGAACATTTGGGGATTTTCACCTCATTTTACTTCAGGATAAAACAGTCAAACAAGACATGATGGGGGCAGCTCCAATTTTCTTAGGGCTGAATACTGCTCCGTTGACCAAATTCAAGGCATGCCATCTAACTGGGATTCCAAGCTTTCATTAAACAAGATACATAAGTCCCTAATGCAGTGGTTCTCAGTCTGTGGGTCCCCAGATGTTTTGGCCTTCAACTCCCAGAAATCCTAACAGCTGGTAAACTGGCTGGGATTTCGGGGAGTTGTAGACCAAAACACCCGGGGACCTACAGGTTCAGACTACTGCTCTAGTGCTTGTATGATCCAAAATGTCCAATAACTGTTGTATCTAACTGAAAGCCTTTGACAACGCATTAATCCGGACTAATCCACCAGTTCCCATCACATGGAAAAATAAAATATTTAAGTGTTTCCTTGCACACCTTTGAAACCCTTTCATTTATACACACTATAGTCCAATGAGCAACTACCAGAAGTGGCCCTCTGTCATTTAAGGGCCTCCATTGAAGTCTGTCTTTGAAGTGTGTAGAACCAGGTAGAAACTGAATAAAACTTCCATATGATGAGGTCCTTAGTTTCAGTTTTGAGTTCCCTAGTGTTACATCTACTTTTAGGAAGAAATTCTATCTAAATCTATCAAGATCTCCTTAAAAACATTGCACAGAAAGAAATGGAGCATTGAGGTATAACAGGGAGAACGTAATCAGTACGTATCAGTAACATTTATTTGTTTGTTTGTTTATTTCAAAGTTTTCTATACCGAACTTCTCATCCTCATTGAGGGACTCAGCCCGGTTTCCAACCATAAAAACACATACAATCATTAAAATCTCATATCTCACAATTACAGTAACAGGTTTAAAATCACACTATATATAAAAATCTGTTGGTTTTTTTGTGACTTGCTTAATATTGCAATATTTAACTTTTTACTAAGTGTTCAGGAAAGAAATGAAGTACCTTTTGATGAGGCACAGTGGGTTTAGTGCTTGATCTGAGAATAAAACAGTAATATTTATTATTGCCACTTTTCTCTGCTCTACCTGACCTCCTTTCAGGCTGCTCCATCTGCACTTACACCCAACTTGATTTATCTCCCTGTCCACTTGCTCCTTGTCTTGCAGCAACAGAACTTCCACTGCCTTCATCTGCCTTCTTATCTCTAGTTAAATCAGTAATGGTAGTTTTACACAGAATCTGCTTCTTTAGAGAATAGTCAAGTAGGAAGACAACATACAGAGAAGTAAAGAGGAGAGGGAAAGGGGTTTGGAAGTGCAAGTGGGGCCCCAAAAGAGGAAAGCATGACGTAAGAGGCAAGGTGAAACAAGTGGGGGCCGGGAGGGAGGAAAGGAGAATCAAACATGCACAAACGGTATGGTGCATCAGGCAGAATGTTGAGCAGCAGGGGAGGGCAGGAGATAGAAGTGAAATATGCAGGTGGAGAAGAGAAAAAATGGTGTTAGCCATGCAAGGAAGAGTGAAAGGTACAATGTCAGGATAGAAGGTGCAACAGAGGTAGGCAAAAATGATGGAAGGGGCAAGGTGGAAACGACAATGTCACTTCTGCTCCATTACATAATAATTTGCCCAAAAGATTAAAAGTTGTTGGAGCATGCAAAGAATCAGTTAATGTGTGTGTGTCAACTGTAAAAAAAAAAAGATGCATGAAGCTGCATTGTCTGACCAGGGCATTGTCTGACCAGTCAGCTAATGCCCGGGGGGGGGGGGGGGCAGGCTGAGCCTGGAACTTTTGGATACTGTTACATTTTTGTTCATGCCGCATCCCTGCACAGTGTTTCTCAGTATAAACAGTCACTCACTGTTCATCGTCAGATAGTCTGGAGTCAAAGCCAAAGTAGATTCAAACAACAAACTAGACAGGGATAATCCAGGAGGCATAGTCAATAGTCTAGTCCAAAGATTCTCACCAATGCATCCAAACAATATGTAGTCCAAAGTCAAGGTCTAACACACAAAGTCATCTGACAAAGCTCCAAGCTGTAGCAGGTTCCAAACATTGCTCCCAGCAAAGACTAAACCAAACTGCTACTCTTTATGCTCCGTAGCACAAGTGCTCTCACTTGTTGGCCTTCTCTGTGCCGACTGGGCGGATCTACGTAGCTGAATGGCATGAGTCCTCAACTGCATTCTTTCTGGGATTCTTAACTTTGCCTCATTGCTCTCTAACTTAGGACTCCCCCTTGCCTGAGGCACTTGGTCCTGCACTGCAGGGATAGCTTCCTCAGTGTCAGGCTGCAGCTGTGGTTGTTCCCTGCTTTCCACTGACTCAGATGCTGGGCCTGGCAGCCCTTCATCTTCACCTGTATTGCAGATCCTGACAGTTCAGGCTTGAGCTATGCAGGTGCAGACAGAGAAAAAAGAGTGAAGCAGAGAGACCAAGTTTGGAGTTTGCTCTCACTTCATGAGCTGCTGAAGGAGTTTATCCACATGGACAAAAGAAAGACCATTTTAAATTTCTCATAAAAGGACATTATGTGAGTCAATACAACTGATCACATATGCTGTTCTGAATCATGAAGAGTAAACTACTTGTTCTTTACTGTTTACCTGTGTATCATATTTTCTTTCTCTGGCAAGGTAGTGTGTGAGCTGATCGAACGTCAACTACACGTGGTTTGTTTTACATCACCCCACAAAATTTATAGCAATAAAATGATATGTTACATGCTCTGGGCCCAAAGGTATCTGAATGGTAACATTAACAGGACTGTTGAGAATGTTTTTGATTTCAGGAAGGTTTTGTTTGGTGCGGAGTGCACATGGCAAGAGAGAACATTGTTTGGATCAGGGAAGGTAGCAAAGTGGTAGATGCCTACATTGTAGATGTACTCATGTATGGACTCTGCAACAAAACATGACTTGTGTAATAAGGTTGTAGTGTTATAGTGCAAGAGCACTGTGAAGATTAGAAAGAGAAAGGATGGAGAAGCACATGATTTAATTCCTACATAATCTTGCAGTGAATCACATATAAACAAGAATGATAACAACACATCCAGCTGATGCAAAGTACAAATAAGTAAATATGTTCTGGAACAGCTGTTCCAGGAGCTCCAATTTTATTTCTTTGGATTAAATGTTGGTTTGCAATCCCAGGCTTGGAATTTTGCAGCAGGGTGGCTTCCTGTTATAATTTGCATTCATAGGACAAGCCACCTGTCAATAATAGTTAGGATCCCTGGTCCCGCCCCTCTCTGGTTTTGGAAGGAAGGGGCCATTTTTCAGTTAGTCTCAAAAAGGAAGTCTATGCAGAGGATGTATACAGACGTCCTCCTGTACAAAGGCTTCGTCCCTTAAGACTTTCCGGGGGAGAACAGTCTTGAGAGCCTCTGAAGATTCCCAAAGGTTCTGGGGAAACAGCCTTACAGCCCTGAGGAATTCCGGAGGGAATAACAGCTCTAACCATCAAAGCAGCTAAGTGATTACAAGCCTTTTGATAGGTTCGCTCGGCGCTGAAACGTAGTTCAGCCGGTAGTGAATCCACATCAATAAGGTTTAGGTTCCAAGCAGCCTGGGAGGAGCTAGAAAGGGGAATTTTCCTTTAAACAAGGTTTTTGAAGATAGTACCTGTTCCCTGTGAACAAGATTGCAAGACTGTTAAGAAAGCTTTACAATTCCTGTTTGTTCACCAATAAAAGACTGTTATATTTAAGCTCAAGCCTCATAAAGACTGCTTAATAAGGGAGATTCCCCTAAAGGCTTCTTTTCGTGCCCCCTGGCGTCCCACTGGATCCAAGCCATACATCCTCTCTTAAAGGCACTTCATTTAAGGTCCAACAGTGACAGAACAAAATATAAACAGCTCTGGGTGGGTTTGCTACAGTCTTTAATCATCTATCAACTTATTTTCATCCAGTATTAGGAGATAATAGCCTCTTCCAGAGAGTTATACAACGTTGAATTTTGTGGCGAAAAGTCTTTTAAACTTGTGGCCAATTTTACATGTCATGTTTCTTTAAAGTAAAATTATTTTCTGCAAAAGTGCATGCTGCATGACCTTTTTTATTTAAATGAATGTGTATTTAATTATCTAAAATTAAAATGCCCTTTCTCATTCTGTTCAAGTACCCTTTTGAATGTATTCCCCAGTGAACATTCCTTTTTAGAAAGCAGTGAAATAACCAACAAAATAGCTGGAGCAGATATAAAAATATTTATCGGAAATAAGGATGCTTTCACCTGGCCGCTTATTCTTTGTAATGTATATGAAATATAGCTGAAAAATATTTTAAAATGTATAAAAATCCCTTTGGTTCAATAGATGCATAATTTTGCTGTATGTATTTTATTTTGTTATTGTATTTGTCGGGCTTGGCCTCATTTTAGCCGCCCCGAGACCCTGAGGGGAGATGGTGGCGGGATATAAATAAAGTTTAATAATAATAATAATAATAATAATAATAATAATAGGTAAGATGTTTTTAAAACATGCATTTTTGCAGTGGACTCTTTCCATGGAAAAAAGTGCAAATCTCAACATTAAAATATTGGAAGGTCACTGGGCTTCTTTAACTGAGATGTTGCCACTACTTTATTGTCTGCTCCATTTGAAATGTTATCAAACTATAAGCTACATGTAATTTCAAGAATCCCCCTTCCACACACACACATACATCTTAAAAATGCCAAAATGTATGGATCTTCTCCAATTTTCTGGTTGCCCACACTCAGGGAATAGTTCTGACAACATCCAAAAAATTGAGAGGCTTTAAATATTTGGATCACAGTAGGTATGTTTGCAGCAGATCTGAGAACGAGGAAGCCATGCTTGATTGGATTCTTGGAATGACCTGATTCCCTGGACAGTGAGGATTCCAGACTGTGCTGTCTTGTTAACCACTGATCTTGAATAACTTGCAGTGCTGTTCTCAAACCAATGGCCTCAGCAGTGCAGCAAGCGAAGAATTTATACCTGAAGCAAGGTCAATCACCCAAGAGTCTAGGAGTTAGGGCATCAGAAAATGCTGGGCAACCAAAAGGAAGGAGGAAGTCCTGATGGCTCTTCGTCACAGAGGATGGAGCGACAGCACACCCCGTGGCTGGACTCACCTTCTATGGCACCAAAATAGCTGGACACCGAGTTTAAACAACATGCTTCATTTCTGTTCTGTCTGTCTGTGCATTGTCTATCCAAAGCAGCATTGAATGTTTTCCATGCACATGTATTGTCATCTCCCCTGGTGAGAAGGGCGGAATACAAACAAAGTATTATTATTATTATTATTATTATTATTATTATTATTAGCGTGGTGAACGTTAAAACACCACACTAAAACAGTAGATGTGGCTCTTCATGAGACATGCCGCATTATCACGGGGTGTCTGCACCCTACACCACTGGAGAAATTACACTGTCTAGCCGGTATTGCACCACCTGACATCTGCCGGGAAGTAGCAGCCAATAGTGAAAGGACCAAGGCAGTGACAGCTCCAGTTCATTCCTTGTTTGGGTATCAGCCAGCACGTCAACAACTTAAATCAAGAAATAGTTTTCTAAGATCTACAGAAACACTTTGTGGAACACCTCAGCAAGCAAGAGTTCAAAAGTGGCAGGCTCAAACCCAGAACCTCAACCAATGGCTGATACCAAATGAGAGACTCCCCCTCGGCACACAGAAGACCATTAAAGTGGTCCCAATCTGGCCTCCTGGACCCTAGATTGGGCCCACTTGGTAGGCCACTTAGGAGACCCTTAGCCGGCTTGGATACAGCAGGGAGTTTTTACTTGCCTATTCTATGAGACCCCACCCCTGTGTCTTGCCAGCCATGACATCACCATCTAGCTTTTAGTGGTCACTAAGCCTGATGCCTGCCAGAATGCCACCTCACTAAGGAGGCTGGGAGGCAATGTGCCATCGCTGCCTGGGAATCTATAGTTCTTAGTAAAAAAGAAAAAGGACGTGGCAACTATTTCCTAGGGGATTGCCTCTTGCCTTCCTTTAGGGAAACTGGAACTCCCGAGGATCAACAAAACGCCATAGATAATTCGAAATAGGCTTTATTGTTCAAAGAGTTATCTTTCTGAGGTAAAATGGGGGTAAAGAAAAAATACATAACAGTCTTTGGTTGTCTTTGTGCCCAAGGAGTTTTTTAGCTGAGAAGCCTTCCAAGCTCCCTCTCTCTCAATGGCTATGAGGTCGAAACACTCTCAACCCCAAGTCCCAATGGCCTATATTTGAATGACAAGGCCTTCCTCTGGTGCCAAAGGAAATGGTATGAAGGCGCCTGAGACTTCCCAATGTCGTTCAGGTTGGTCTGAACATAAAGCAGAAGTCTCAGGGGTAAAAAACCTAAGAATTGGTGGTAAGAAATGACTTGACCAGAGGCTTTGGGCCAAGCTTTACACACGTCCATCCAATGAGCCTTTTTTGTGAGGTAAAAAAGGCGAGAGAGAGATACCTTTCTTTCTCCCTTGGAAGGGGTGGAGCCTAAACAAATGAGCTGGGGAAGCAAGCCAATTGGTGTACAACAACATAGATTGGCAGATGTAAATAACCAATGAAATTCAACTATACATATACAAAGTAGACAGGCATGATACCACAGTTTAAATTTTGCAACTAACAATTCTACATATAGGTGGCAACACACGCGCCGTCACAGGCAAAAGAAGAGGAAGTCCCCCTTCCTTCCCATCCCACAGAGTGAGGAAGGTCTGGCTGACAGCAGCTGAATGGCCCACAAGAAAATAGGATACATTAAGGTGGTCTGACCCCAGGTTAGCTTGTCCCAGCTGGGGTTGATCTGTCAGCACACCAACTTAAGTAGTCAGTATAAATGTATTGTTTTTAAGGCATTGAATTATTACCTGCCCTGTAAGCTGCCTTGAGTCCCCCTTGGGATTGAGAAAGGCAGGATATAAATATAGTAAGTAATTAAATAAAGGTACCCTTGGATATCATTTTCAAAGGTTAAATAGTAGTATTTTTTAAGTGACTGAAAAAGTCCTTGCACGTAAAACATTGTGAAAGAAAACACGGCCTTTTGAGGCACATTTGAGATACGATAATAGCATTACATTTTATTATTCTTTCTGGTAGAAGGGAAGGGCATCTTATTCATGTTGCAGCAACACAGGAGGTGCTGAACTGATGCTATAGGAATATTGTCCCAAGATAATTATCTAATTATCCATTGTAAGTTGAATTTCTTCCTTCCTAGACATACTGGGATGAATAATTAAATTTGCATTCAGTTTAATTTCCTAAAAGATAATTAAAACTCAGCTCAGTGCAGCTCATTATTGAAGTGTAATTCACACATTTTCTTGCCATTTTCACTGACAAGCTTCAGAGGAGAAAAATGATTTTGAGATTTTACATAACAAAGTATGCGGCATATCACGGGAAAGTTAGAGCAGAGATTCGTTTTGCAACTCGGTAGAATTCCCTAAGCATCTATGGCCTATTTTTAAACTCTGGTTTATCTGAAGATTTTCTCTATTGTTTCAAAGACAAACCGCAAAAAGGATGTATCTTCACTGAGGTGTGTAAAAGGCATTGTTAAATTTTGCAGGTAATGTTTCTTATTTGCTAGCAGAAGCAGAAAACTATTGTGTAAGCCAGTTTGAATTTTAGATGTCGAAAAATATGTCAATGACAGATTAGAAGGTACCACATAAATGTAGATTGAAGCACTGCTTCATTAATTCTGCTACAGATGGGTTTGCTAACGTCTATTCCCAATATTCAATCATATGCAAGTACGCAATCAACAGAGAGAAAAGAGAGAAGGAAGCTATGCAGAAAGCAGCTTGATTACCATATAAACTCATGTATAAGTCAACTTCATGTATATGTCAAATACAGATTTTGAGGAGAAAATTATAGATATTGGTATGACCTAAGTCAAAGGTCATTCTGTGGAGAGGGAAAACTGACCGCACCATAGCTGCTCATGACTTAGATGAAGGGCTAGAAGTATCAAGTTTGCAGATGACACCAAATTGGGAGGGATAGCCAATACTCCAGAGGACAGGAGCAGAATTCAAAACGATCTTGACAGATTAGAGAGATGGGCCAAAACTAACAAAATGAAGTTCAATAGTGACAAATGCAAGATACTCCACTTAGGCAGAAAAAATGAAATGCAAAGATACAGAATGGGGGGTGATGATGCCTGGCTCGAGAGCAGTAAGTGTGAAAAAGATCTTGGAGTCCTTGTGGACAGCAAGTTAAACATGAGCCAACAATGTGATGTGGCAGCAAAAAAAGCCAATGGGATTTTGGCCTGCATCAATAGGAGCATAGTGTCTAGGATCAGTGGTTCTCAACCTTCTGAATGCTGTGACCCCTTAATACAGCTTCTCGTGTTGTGGTGACCCCCAACCATAATGTTATTTTCATTTATACATCATAACTATAATTTTGCTACTGTTATGAATTGTAATGTAAATATCTGATATGCAGGATGTAGTTCATTCACTGGACCAGATTTTGTCACAAATACCCAATACACCCAGATTTGAATACTGGTGGGGTTGGGGGGGGGGGTCAATTTTTTCATTTGGTAGTTTTAGTTGCTGGGATATATAGTGCAAAGAGCAGTCTGAAACCCACCAATGATGGAATTGAATACATAATTCCCATGACCAACTGAAAATACTGGAAGGGTTTGGTGGGCAATGACCTTGAGTTTTGGAGCTGTAGTTTTGGAGATTATTGTGAACTCAAACAGTGATGGATCTGGACCAAATTGGCACAAATACTCAATATGCCCAAATGTGAACACTGGTGGGGTTTGGGGAAAATAGACCTTGACATTTGGGAGTTGTAGTTGCTGGGATTTATAGTTCACCTACAATCAAAGAGCATTCTGAACCCCACCAATGATAGAATGGGGCCAAACTTCCCACACAGAACCCCCATAAGTAACAGAAAATACTGTTTTTGATGGTTTTTGGTGACTCCTCCAGGGATCCCGACCCCCAGGTTGAGAAATGCTGGTCTAGATCTAGGGAAGTAATGCTACCCCTCTATTCTGCTTTGGCTAGACCACATCAGGAATATTGTGTCCAATTCTGGGCACCACAATTGAAGAGAGATATTGACAAGCTGGAATGTGTCCAGAGGAGGGCGACTAAAATGATCAAGGGTCTGGAGAACAAGCCCTATGAGGAGTGGCTTAGGGAGCTGGGCATGTTCAGCCAGAAGAAGAGAAGGCTGAGAGGAGATATGATAACCATGTATAAATATGTGAGAGGAAGACACAGGGAGGAGGGAGCAAGCTTGTTTTCTGCTTCCCTGGAGACTAGGATGTAGAACAATGGCTTCAAACTACAAGAAAGGAGATTTCATCTGAACATGAGGAAAAACTTCCTGACTGTGAGAGCTGTTCAGCAGTGGAACTCTCTGCACCTGAGTGTGGTGGAGGCTCCTTCTTTGGAAGCTTTAAACAGAGGCTGGATGGCCATCTGTCAGGGGTGATTTGAATGCAATATTCCTGCTTCTTGGCAGGGGGTTGGACTGGATGGCCCATGAGGTCTCTTCCAACTCTATTATTCTATGAGCCTATGATTCTATGACTGCCATCAACATTTCCCCACCCACTCAGAAAAGGGAATAGTTCGTTTATATATGTATAATAGCTTAGATACAATATTAACTTTTATAAAAACAGGAACCATCTGTTTCTGTAAATTGTGTGGCAAAAGGAGAGCGTAGGCCCTTGGCAGAAACAAAAAGAAGCACTCTACTTTCTTAGTGTATAACTACAATTACTGTTAATAGAGTTGTTTTTTCGACTAACCTTTTCCAGTTAGAAATGAATATGTACAGTAATTCTAAAGGCTCAGAATGCAGGGAAGTGTTTGCTTCTGTGAATGCTATTCTTCAGCAGTGGCTTAGCTAAGCCAGGCAGACTGTTGAGAGCTGCTAGCTATGACATGCAATCCTACTGTCCCTTATATATAATAAATTCACATATGGAAATGTCATCCATTTTTGTTTAATATTCAATTTTCATATTCATTCAAGAGGTACATTTCGTTGTACATTCTGTTGTGCATTATTTATTTATTTATTTACTTACTTACTATATTTATATACCGTCCCTCTCAACCCACAGGCAACTCAGGGTGGTTTACAGTCAGTACAAGGACCATAATATACAATTGCAATACAATTAAAAACATTAAGATAATATAAAACCATAGCACAGACTTGCACAATAAAAGCATATATCATTTAGGGTCTCCATGTTAAAACATTGTCCAATCACATAGTCCAACAATTCCATTTTCCTATGTCTGTTACACTGTGTTTGCAAATGCTTGTTCAAAAAGCCAAGTCTTGACTCTTTTTTGAATGTTAAAAGGGAGGGGGCCAATCTGATATCCCTAGGGAGGGTATTCCATAGCCAGGGGGCCACCACTGAGAAGGCCCTGTGCAAATGCCCCCCTGGTCACCGCTGAAACCTGAGCTTCCAGGCTTAGCGATGAGTCCAGGATCACACCCAAGCGGTGAACCTGCGCCTTCAGGGAGAGTGTAACCTCGTCCAGCACAGGCTGTAACCCTATGTCCTGTTTGGCCTTATGACTGACCAGGAGTACCTCTGTCTGGTCTGGATTTGATTTCAATTTGTTTGCCCTCATTCAGATCATCACAGCGGCCAAGCACTGGTTCAGGACTTGAACATCCTCCTTAGTAGCAGGTGAAAAGGAGTGACAGGGATGGATATCATCTGTGTACAGATGACACCGCACCCTGAAACTCTGGATGATCTCCCCCAGCGGCTTCATATAGATGTTAAACAACATGGGAGACAGTATAGATCCCTGAAGAACTCCTCAAGGCAATGGTTGTGGGGTTGAACAGGTGTCCCCCAATAACAACATCTGGGAACGACCTTATAGGAAGGACTGGAGCCACTGCAGAACAGTACCTTCAAGGCCCATTCCCTCGAGGCATCCCAAAAAGATACCATGGTCAACGGCATCAAAGGCCACTAAGAGGTCCAGCATAACCAACAGGGACACACTCCCCCTGTCTAGCTCCTGGTGTAGATCATCCACTAAGGTGACCAATTCAGCATAGATCATCCACTAACCTTGCCATTCAGCATAAGTGTTATGTAACACAACATTTAACTCAACATGTTTATTTATTTATTTATTTATTTATTGTGTCAGGAGTGACTTGAGAAATTGCAAGTTGCTCCTGGTGTGAGACAATTGGCCATCTGCAAGGACATTGCCCAGGGGACACCTAGATGTTTACCATCTTTGTGGAAGGCTTCTCTCATGTCCCCGCATGGGGAGCTGGAGCTGACAGAGGGAGCTCATCCACACTCTCCCCGGATTCAAACTGCTGACTGTGTGGGGTCAGCAGTCCTGCCAGCACAAGCGTTTAAGCCTTTGCGCCACCGGGGACTCCTCACATGAAGACCTATGTTACATAGCCCTGCTGATGAATCTTGGCCAATATATGTAAACTGGTTTGATAAAATATTCAAAAATAATATAAAGGGATTTATTGTTAGTCTGTTTAATGGACAAAGCATACGGTGACAGCATCTTCCTTTCAGGAGAACGTGCAGAGACAGCAGCCATTTGAAATGATGTATAATATGGTTCCATTCTGCATTATTCGTCTGTAGCATGAAATTGCTTTTTCTTCCCTCTATAAACACTTTTACACTCTTTTGTCTAGAGGATAAGAGGAAGCTGATTATTTCAGCTTCTGAAAAGAGTCCTTAACTAATTGCACAGAAAAATGTACCACTGTATTGCTTTCGTAGTCCAAGCAAATTAGAATGCCCGCCTGCAAAACGAAAGGATTTGATAAAGGGAGTTAAATTTTGCATTGATCAAATTGAACCCAATAATGGAAGCTCATAGTTTTTCTGACAACGGCTGCTCATGCTTCTTTCTAGCCAGAAAACCTCTGGTGAAATTTAAACAGGCAGGTAGAGTACCAATGCTCAATAGTCTAAACCAGGCATGGGCAAACCAGGCATGGGCAGTGCTCTAGATGTTTTGGATGTCAGCTCCTCCCACAATGCCTAACAGCCATTAAGCTGGCTGGGATTTCTGGGAGTTAAAGTCCCAAACGCCTCGAGGGCTGAAGTTTGCCCTTACCTGGTCTAAACCTAAGCAGTTCTACATTTTGTCCCCTTCTTCAAGTTCTTTTCACTAAAATCTGGCCAGTTTGTTGAAGCCATCTAAATATTATGATATTCTATTCTATTGGTAAGTACACAATCTTTCAATGTTTATTTCATAGAGCCTGAACTCTTTCTGTTCAGCGTCTTTCTGCATAATTCCTGTTTTTTAACCAGCAGGTGTCTCGGAGTAGTATCTTTCTTTTTCCAAAAGGCAGTATGAAGGATGAGCACCCCATGCCATGACATACCACCTCTGTTGTGACATGCCGCCTCTGTCATGACAAGCTGCTTATATCATGATGGGCAGCCTATGATGTGACACCCCATCCATATCATGATGGGACACCTCCTTTGTGATAGCCACCCATGGCATGACAATCTGCTCATGTCATGACACCCATCTCCGTTGTGATGCTGTCTCTTCTCTCAACAATACCCCCATGTTGTGACAAGCTGTCTATGTCATGCTGTGCCATTCATGTCATGGTGGGCACCCAGTCATGATGGACCACTTCTGTCATGTTGGGCTGCCTATGTCATGACATCACACCCATTTCATGATGGGACACCTCAGTCATGACAAGCTGCCCCATCACGACATACCAGTTCCATCATGGCATGTCGGCTCTGTCACGATGAGCCATCTGTACTGTGATGGGCAGCCTATGTCATGATGTTCCTATCCATGTCATGGCATTCTGCTTGTATTATAACATTGGATGGCTGTCTAAGTCATGGTGCCCCACCCATGTCATGACAGGGCACCTCTGTCATAATGAGCCATCCATATGATGTCATGATATCTCTTTTATGACATGCTGCCACTGTCACAATGATCTGCGTTTGTTGTAACAGGCCACATATATCACGATGTTCAACCCATGCCATAACAGACCACTCTGGGTGCCTGTGTTATGACAGGCTGCTTATGTCACAGTGTTCAACCCAGAAGCTACCTGTATTGTGACCAGTTGTTGATGTTGTGATGTGTTATCCATATCATGACAGAGGTGATCTGTCATGACAGATCACCTCTGTCATGAGAAGCCACCAATATCATGATGTTCCGCTCAGGTCATGATGGGACAATCCCATCTGTCATGACATGCAGCCTCTGTCTCAGCAAAACCCCTTTGGTGTGACAAGCTGTCTATGTCATAACATTCCACCCATGTAATGATGGGCGCTGCATATCTCATGTTGAGCCACATATGTCCTGACATACCACATCTCCGTTGTGGTGTTTCTCCTGTCATGGCCTATCTCCTGTCATGGCATGCTGGCCATGTTATAGCATTCTATCTTCATCATGACATGCCATCTCTGTCACAATATCCAGGAGTAAGAATCCAGCCCTTTTCACCTTTATATACAGGATTTTCATGTATAAATTAAATCATTCATTGGTTTAAAAGGTTTTTTTTTAAAAAAAAAAAATCAGGTTGTTGAACTACTCTGGGCTGCACAGCCTATGGTGGGGAATTCTGGAAGCTACAGTACATCAAAATCTGGAGGGCCACAAAACTCCCACTTCTACAAATACAGGCACACTTCATTTAACAAATCCTGTGAGAAAAAAAGCTCCTGTTTGCAAAGTCTTTTTACCCCTGTTCAGTCTCTCTTTCTTATTTGTTCTCTTTCTAGCCAGATACTCTTTGTGTGTCTGTAGTATTAATGAAGTTTGATGTCATTTTCACTGTCATGACTCAATGCTAGTTGAAGCACTTTTTGGTAGAGAAGGCTAAAGACTTTGTAAAATTGCAAGTTCTAGCTAGAACATGCTAAACCACTCTTCTTTTTTATTGTGTAAGAACCCATTGCTTTCCATGGTATTTCTGCCTCTACATCTCAATTTTGTGATCAAGAATATATCTTATTTGGTAACTGAGGTATGCCTATATTTTCTCTATATGTGTTCCTAAAAGCCACGTGTCAAATTATGATGACCATGAGTTTTCTTGGCAACGGATGCTCAGAGGTGGTTTTGCCAGTTCCTTCCTCTGCAATTATAGTTTACTCCACCTGGCATTCATTGGTAGTTTCCCATCCTAGCACCTAATATTCATTGGTAGTTTCCCATCCAAATACTATCCAGGGTTGACTTTGCTTGGCTTGCAGGATCAGATAGGATCTGGTGGCTTTACAGTATTTATTCAGCTTGAGCATAAAATGAAGGTTCACTGCATTTGTACTCTGACTCCCTATTCCATTTAAATGCCTGTGATAGTGTCAACAATCCCACAGGATTTCCTGTAGAAAGCAGACTTCATTTTCTGTCTCCTTTTCAGATTCAATTTCAGCACAGGATGAGTCTTTGTTCTATTGATTCAACTGGACAATTTTATAATTTCAATTAAATCCAATAGTTAAGAAATAAATTAGTCTTTTAACTGGCTAACTTTGGATAAATATGTGAGAGGAAGCCACAGGGAGGAGGGAGCAAGCTTGTTTTCTGCTGTCCTGGAGACTAGGATGCGGAACAATGGCTTCAAACTACAAGAGAGGAGATTCCATCTGAACATTAGGAAGAACTTCCTGACTGTGAGAGCAGTTCAGCAGTGGAACTCTCTGCCTTGGAGCGTGGTGGAGGCTCCTTCTTTGGAAGCTTTTAAACAGAGGCTGGATGGCCATCTGTCAGGGGTGATTTGAGTGCAATACACCTGCTTCTTGGCAGGGGGTTGGACTGGATAGCCCATGAGGTCTCTTCCAACTCTTTGATTCTATGATTCTATATTTCTATGATTCTATGATTTCCTTTTCATGCACCTAGTAATCTTTGGGTGATATGAAACTTTATTCTCCAAATCAACACAACTCAATCAAGAAGTCACCACTCAAAATAAACAATGGTTATTATTACTGGTACCCACTGCATAGCATGGAAACCCCAAGTTTAAAATGTGAAAATGGCCACATGATCCGAGTTAGCAATGCTCTGTCTAAAACTGGCTATATCCTGTTTTCATATCAACTCAGCCAGCGTAAATACCACTTCAAGTCAAATATGTCTTGTAAAGGAACCATTCAATTAGTTTCGATTTCTCAACTGCTGTTGGTTTCAGGCTCCTACTTGGTTAGCAAAATAGAAAGGGAGTTAAAAGAATATGGCAATTTTCATTGCAGGGCTAACATACCTTCTGCATATGCCAAATGTATGTAAGTCAAAACAGGTACGTGTTTAAAGTGTTACTGCAGCCATTTTTTTTAAAGTTTTGGATAGAATGGGGAAGGCTCAACACCCCTATGACATTTGTTTTGCTATCTATGCCCTTTTTCAGAACATTTCACCTTATGTTTCTGTGATAATTGGATTTTGAAAAAGTGTAGTTGTCACTAAAACAAGGATTGGTGATAAAGCTTCAGTGGAGACACCTTTTCCCCATGATAAATTCCAAGAGGATAGATTTCATCTCGCTTCCTGTTGTCTCACAGGAGTACAATGATTGTTCCCAGGGACGGCCTGTGCTTGGATATACAAGCAGCAGAAATAGAACAGCCGGGAATGACAATTTTGCTCCAAAATAGAAAAACTGTCAGGGAACTGAGAATTCATCCTTTCCTTTCACCCAGTGGGTTTTATGAAGTGCTTGCAAGTTTTACCTTGCAGGCTAGATGGCTAAAGTTCCAGGAAATGTAATCACAAATTCTAGTTAATTTGATTCAGAAGGAACATCATGCTATGGAGAGGCAATCCAATAGAAGGGTATTGTGCACGATTACTGTTAATGTAAAAAATCTGTCACTGTGGCAGCAAAAGCACATGGGCAACCTGATGCTCACAGTGGAAAGAATACAGCAAATGATACCATGCTTCCTTAAGAGGCAAGGAGTGTATATGAAAGTGTATATGATGTGTAGGTTGGACAG
The DNA here is from genome assembly GCF_037176765.1 of Anolis sagrei. Classification (NCBI taxonomy): domain Eukaryota; kingdom Metazoa; phylum Chordata; class Lepidosauria; order Squamata; family Anolidae; genus Anolis; species Anolis sagrei. Next base: position 141,097,596 of record NC_090024.1, read on the forward strand.
TACCAGCTTATATATGTATCGAAAGACATTTTAAAATATTGTCTTCCTCATATTTCAAAACAATCAATAAAACCAATACTTTGACATATATGCAAAATTAGGAAAAAACAGGGCAAGCCTTTTTCTGATATTCTGAATAGAAAAAAGCTTGCATATAGTGAGTATGAGTGAATTTTTTTTCTTGAAGGAAGCAATAAATAATTTTTGCAATTTTCTTCTCATTGTGAGAGAGTCTTTGAAAACGGACAGTTTTTAATGACTGTTCATAGTTCAGGACAGAGAATGCTATTTTCTGCACAAAATAAGATGCTCTCTAGGTCTCCTGTTTCATTGAAGAATTTACAGTTACAGAACAGGAGGCGGCAAAATACATTTCTGGGGCTTTATGTAGCATCCTTTCATTCCTCTAATTAGCCCAAAGATGTCAAATTACTTCTCTTCAGAGCCTCAAAGAATGTCAGTTTATTCGTTTATTTGTTTATTTATTTATGACATTTATTTGCCACCCTTCTCACCCTGAAGGGGACTCAGAGTGGCTTACAAGATATATATACATACAATATATTATATTATTAGCATAGCACAATATCAGTATTATATATTACGATATTGTACTATACCAAAGCCATGGTCAAAGCCATGGTATTCCCTGTAGTAACCTACGGATGTGAGAGCTGGACCTTAGGGAAGGCTGAGTGAAGGAAGATAGATGCTTTTGAACTGTGGTGTTGGAGGAAAGTTCTGAGAGTGCCTTGGACTGCGAGAAGATCCAACCATCCTCCAGGAAATAAAGCCTGACTGCTCATTGGAGGGAAGGATACTAGAGACAAAGTTGAAGTACTTTGGCCACATCATGAGGAGACAGCAAAGCCTAGAGAAGACAATTATGCTGGGGAAAGTGGAAGGCAAAAGGAAGAGGGGCGACCAAGGGCAAGATGGATGGATGGCATCCTTGAAGTGGCTGGACTGACCTTGAAGGAGCTGGGGGTAGTGACGGCCGACAGGGAGCTCTGGCGTGGGCTGGTCCATGAGGTCACGAAGAGTCAGAGATGACTGAACGAATGAACAACACTATACCATTGTACTGTAATATTATTAGTAATGTTACATATAATATAAAATATATAATTATAATATCATATTATTAGTTGTATTAGTATTATATTGTATTGCATTATAATATTATAAATATTATATATATATATATATATATATATATATATATATACACACACACACACACACACACACACACACACACGATATATTATATTATATTATATTATATTAAATTAGCGTAACACAGGAGACAAGATGAAACTGTCTTCCTGGGCTCCCTCTCTTCACTCTCTGTGGGAATAAATTACAGGAACTCCCCTACACTCTTTGACATTTATTATTATTATTATTTAATTTAGAAAGAGAAGTAGACTACTGGACACTTCCAACACCTCTCCATCTATATATTTATTTAGCAATTTTGGCAGCCTGTGCAACCCCTAGCTGGTCCCAGGGCAGAAAACTGGCATTTGTTGCAATTGTCAACTCCTATTATAGAGTCATCCCAGAGGTGCAAGCTGGAAGCCCGCAGAAGTCATGAAAAATGTAGTGGAAAACCACAAAATAGACAAGAGTGTAAGTTCATCTGACAATATAATGAAATTGCTCTGATGCATTTCAGTTTGGCAGAGAATGAGTCTGATTGCTTAGCAGTAGATAGCTGTGGAAAGCACTTGCTGGAAACCAAAAATGTGTGCTCCAGATTGTCCTGGAATAACTCTGGGCAGAAAGATAAAATTATTTCATCTTTGGGGACTCTTTCGGAAATCCCAGCTACACTGTAAAATGACTTTTGACTAAACAAACCAAATTATGGGCTTTCGCCTCCCAAGACATCTTGTTAAATTAGTTCAAAGAGGAAATGATAGCTGATGAAAATATGCAGAGACTAATTACCTCTTACTATTGCTCATAGTTGCAATTGCAAATGACTGGAAATCAAACTAAATCCTATATAGTGATTTGGTAAAACAGATTTCGTAAAACATTGGGTTTAATGTGAGAGACTATCAAATCAGAAATTCAGTACTACGTAAAATTATTGTTCCTAGATTATAAATGCCATTTTAATTGGTTCTGTCATAAAAACATGGGGAATGTTTATTAAACTGCAAAAACTTTGTTTCCGTAGGACATCTACAGCACATTTTGCTATAGTTTTTCAATGAATATATCACAGAGTCTCAACCAATTCAACATAGTTTGAGCAGCCACAAAAGTTTCTGCAGTATAACAACAACTTTCAAAGTAAGTACTACACAATTAAACAGGAAATACTTTAAAACCAGAAACAAATCCCCCCCCCCCCCGAATTTTGTTAACATAGTGTAATTTATATGATTAAAATGAGTTCCCCTTCATGCAGTAGTTTTCCTTTTTTTTGAGAGATTTGATGGTTGCAAGACATTGGTCAGAATTCTCTATGGCTGTTATGAATGCATAGCCTAGTCAGGCACTTGAGACTCTTACATATTCATAATTTCTAAGAACCCCCTAGTTTAGGGATCTGTGAAAAGTCTCCCATTCATTACATACCAGCAGCAGCCACAGCAAGTGAGAAAGGTCTGTTCCTCTGTTGATTGGGTAGCAGTTGATTGGCAGTCCCCTCTCCTACATGCAAGTGATCTCCAGGGAGAGAGGGAATTGTGATGAGTCCTGTTTCTGCCTGGCACACTGGAAGTAGTCTGATGCTTTCAGAGTGAAAAGAGAATAACCCCTTGTCAATTTTAGCAACTGCTTTACAGTAAGGAGTTGGGTTGATCAGGCCAAAATTCACTGCATAGAACATTGTAATTTTTGTGCATACGTATATGTATCTCTTCTACAAGATTTCTACCAATAGTATTTGACTTAACTGAGAGGTCCAAAAGAGCTAACAGATCAAAGAACATGCATCAGATGTATTTACTCCTTACCACTATTTCCCTGTCTAAAAATACATTGTTGTAACACAGCAAAAAAATCCCCAGAACTTTTTTGTGAGCCATTGTGCTTAGGACATGATTGGTTAGAACCTCCATTCAATATGACCTTCACATAACCTCTTTCACTGCCTTGAAGGGTTTCCACCATGCTTAGTTGTTGCATGATTTGTTTTATATCTTATTTTCCTCTTCTCACGCTGTAGGTTTTTGAGAAAAATATTGAGATAGCATGGTAGAATGAGAATGTTGCCTTAAATAAGAAGTTAGTGGAATAACAATAATATTTTCATAGTATGTCTTTAAGGCAAAGTGTGGGAAATCCATTTTAACTTTTAAACTTTACTATTTTGATTCTTGTTTTAGAGGAGAGGATGGGGGAAATTAGCTTTGATGGATATATATACAGTGAAATAAATAAAGCATTGGAAAATTACTGTCTTCACAAATTGTATAATGACACTTACAGAAGAATTGGGATCGCTGTGGGGATTGACCCCTGGGATTGTGGAAGCGGTTCCGGGAGTCAAGCCCCAGTGGGCCCACAACTGGAAAGATCCAGACCGTACATTAAGGCCAGGATCTTTCTAAATGTTTAATTAATCTGGAGTAAACTGGAAAATTCCAATTTACTTTGGATTATTTCAGGTTTACTTGAGGTGTCATTTGGACAGGTCACTGCTTAAAGGCCTGTCTGGATGGGCCTTTAGCAGTTTCATGGAAAGGAAACAAAGCCATACTGAGCAAATCTGACAAGCAGATGTTCTCATGTTCTAGGTGTGGCCTTACAGGAATAGGTGGAACTACTGAAAAACAGTGGACTATGATCCTGCCTATTCAAGGTAACCTAGGACACCAAGGAATAATAAACCTATTCTTGAACATTTTTTTCCAACTCATTTGGTAGGCTGAGACCCAAACATTAATCATATTTTTAGGAAGAGTGGATAGTATCAGAGAGATGCCATTGTAATATTTTGGAGAGAAACTAAAGAAAATGAAAAAGGAAGAAAGTCTATTTTTGACGAATTCCATAAAACCACTATGCATTAGAACCTCTGGTGTGAACCCAAGCGATTAGTAGACTTTCTTGCATATCAAGGAAGTTAAGTTGTTAAATGAGGTAATTAGAAGCAAAACAAGTCAAAAAGTTTAATTATTCTGTTTCCAAAACTTTTTGCTTTAATTTATTTTTTTCAAGATCTAGATTTAATTTCCTCTTTAAAGTGTTTCCAGAAAGGGGGAGTGTGAGATTTTGACTTTAATTGGCAGATTTAAATTCAGATGATAACTAAGAGAAGCAGACCGCTTCAAGCCTTCCCAAAAGACACTCTGGGAGGCTATTTTTATAGTGAGAGTTAATTAGTGATGTGCTGCTGAAATCGTCAAAGCCCTAGGAGAAAGACCCAAAGGAGCTGGTTTCTTTTTTATCACCACCATGGTTAATATCTAAAACTTGACATGTCCAATATATTATGGTGAAAAATAGATACTGAAAATAACACAGAATCCATTGTAATGACCATGTCCATTCAATACTAAATACTGTCTGAAAACTTGCTGATTAGTTCCAACTAGATTAGAGCCATTTAATAAATGATTCAATGTGTCATCAACACAGAAATGAATCCAGTTGATTCAGTGGCTCAACATGAAAACTCATGCTAACAAGACCATTTATGCTACAAAGTCCATAATCTTAAAGAACTAACTGAAATTAATGGACCCAAGCATCTTCTGTAGCTAATATGCATAGCCTTGTGCATGATGGAAACCACTAAGGCCCCTTCCACATAGCTGAATAAAATCCCACATTTTAACTGAAATATATGGCAGTGTGGACTCCAGTTCAAAGCAGATATTGTGGGTTATTCTGCCTTGATATTCTGGATTATATGGCTGTGTGGAAGGACCATAAAAGATTATTTTCTTTGATAATAATGAAAGTAGCAGGTTTGTAGGAAAAGCTGAAGCACTCTCACAGTTATTTCTTCCACTGTCTATAAAAGCAAACAAAAAATCCTATTGAATTCATTGTCAGTCTCAATATTCATGCCAGGTAGATATTAGTTACCTTTTTCAAAAACAGGAAATACATTTTTTTATTATAAAAAGTTGCCAGTGAAGTAATAGTGTTTGGGATAAGCAGGAAAGTCAAACATCGGCTCTCCAGCAGTTATGGACTTCAGCTCCCAGCAATTCCAGCCGGTTTTCTGGCTGTTAAGAATTGTGGAAGTTTAGCTTATCCTTTACATTCCAGAAATAGGCGTGCCGTCCAAATCTAAGTTAAGAAGAGGGTGGTTCTCTAATTTTATCCATTTTTTGCCAACTAAAGCTAAACGAAGACTTCAATAACCATATCATAAGACCAAATCTGCTTACAATATGGAAGATGTATAAAGGACGGATGGTACAGAAAACTCTTTTATAGTTACATCCATTTGAGATGGGCATAAGGCCAAGATTCCAAGATGAAATAAGATCCTATAGGGAAAATCTATTTAAAGAAAAAGATTGCTGGAACTTAAAAGGAAGATAAGAGCTAAGCATCAAGTATTGGTTTCGGTTTTATCAACTACATGATAGATTTATAATTTATTTTGATGCACTTATTAACCGCCATTCTCAGCCCATTAGGGCGACTCATGGCGGTGTACAATACACGTAAAAGACAGTTACAAAGAAGCCAATTACAACAACATATAAACTATACAACAATTACAGACTACACTAAAAATCCGCTTCGTCTTATAGTGGAATCATAACCAGTCTCATATTCCTTGTTCCATTCCAGTCTTCTTTACCACATAGTTGTAGCACTTAATTAAATGCCCTCTCGAACAGCCAGGTCTTAAGGCTTTTTCGAAAGGACATGAGGGAGGGCGCCTGTCTGATGTCTGCAAGGAGAGTGTTCCACAGCCGGGGGGCCACCACTGAGAAGGCCCTCTCCCTCGTCCCCGCCAGCCGTGCCTGTGAGGCAGGCGGAATCGAGAGAAGGGCCTCCCCAGACGATCTCAAGGTCCTCGTGGGCTCGTAGGCCAAGATGCGGTCCGAAAGGTATTTTGGGCCGGAACCGTTTAGGGCTTTGTAGGCCAAAACCAGCACCTTGAATTGGGTCCGGTAGCAAATTGGCAGCCAGTGGAGCTGGGACAACAAGGGCGTTGTGTGCTCCCTGCCACCCGCTCCAGTTAGTAACATGGCTGCCGCGTGCTGAACCAGCTGAAGCTTCCGGGCCGTCTTCAAGGGCAGCCCCACGTAGAGAGCGTTGCAGTAGTCAAGGCGGGATGTGACAAGAGCGTGTACCACCGTGGCCATCTTATAAAAGATGCTAAGTAGGTTTGGAGGAAAGTTGGAGTGTGCAAAATAAGGGCTTAATCTCCAAATTAAATAAATACTTTCTAGAATATAATCTAGAAGGCAATAGAATAAAACCGGTCATGATCTCTTGGGCCAGAGACTTGGGAAAAACCATAGAATTAGAGAAGTGGGAGTACCTCAGAAAAAAAGGATTTAAATTCTCAATAGTACGTCCGTTAGAGAGACCTTATACAAAATGTTACAAAATAACCCCAGAGTTATTAGGTAAAATGGACAAAACCCACAGAGGAGATTTCTGGGAATGTAAAAAACAGAAAGGTACCTTTTTTTCCATGTCTGGTGGTCATGTCTGATAGTATCACAATTTTGGAAAGGGGTAGCTATGGAAACAAATAACATACTCACCAATAAGGTCAAAAAAAGCTCAGCAATGTGCCTTCTAGGTCTATTCAGAGAGGGTAATAACCAGGAAGATAAATTAATATACCAATACAGCTTTGTTGCAGCAAGAATGGTTATAGCAAAATCATGGAATGGAGAAAAAGAACTACTCAGGAGAGATTGGAGAAAAATTAATAGATTACATACAAATGACCAAGCTGTCTAACGGACTTCAGGGTAAAAATAATGAAGAATTTGTAAACAAATTGCAGTTGGTCTTTACATATCTTGGAAAGAAGGCAAAAGTTGACTTTAAGGATGTTGCAAGGGGAACTATTTAAGGAACTTATACAGGTAGGTATTATAGGGTATAGGTATTAGGTTTGTGCACAGATTAGTTTTGGACATTTGCCTTTACAGACTTGTTTAAAAGTCTGTAATGGCACTGGCTCCATCACCATTTTTTTACCGGCCACAACACATCAGTGACTAGCTGCTTTTGGTTTCTTTCGGCTACACACTGAATGTGGGGAGGGAGGCAGCAACTAGAAGAAAAACTATCCCAGGAAGCAGTCCTGGGAATCAATCCCCACAGGCCTCACCTAAAAAGATTCGGACCTTAGCTTAAGGTCAGGATCTTTTCATGTGTTTTATTAATTCAGAACAAACTTGGAAATCCCAGTTTTCTCTGAATTAATTCAGTTTTACCTGAGGTGTCATTTGGACCTGTCTGGAAGGGCCCTACGCATACTTCATCAAACAGCTATAAAGGTATTTTAAAAAATAGCTTAACTAAAATTACATCAGCACACATTGTTGCATGCTACAAATGAAATAGAAACTGGACTCTACCTTTTTGGGATAGAATTCTACATTTTTCTATGGGTATATCCAGATATGCTCCATTTATACAATGAGCATGACTTAAAGCTATGGGTGAAGAAAGGTCCAATTAAACACCAAAGTAAAAGGCAGACACTATCAATCACCAGATCAATTTTGTTTCAGTGAAGAAATAAGTGCCATGGGATTGAGAACAAAACCTTTGAATCATTACATGGATCTAAGAAATTATCTCACCACCATAGCTCACTGCTGACCATGTACTGCTCTTTTTCACACAAAGTCTGAAGCAATGATCTGCCTGTCAGCTCTGTCATGGCCTTATGAAATCCCAGCATTTTTAGAATAACAATGTCTCTCATTTTCAGGGAAATATGATTGGGGGGGGGGGGGGGGTGAAAATCTAAAAGTCCTTTTTAAAGTCCCGGGGGTGCTATTTGTAGCACGACTGATGATCCTTCCCTGCTGGCTATGCTGGTTGTGGTGATGGGAGTTGTAACTACTTTAAAGCATCAAATATACTAAAAGATAAACCTTTTTGCTGGATTGTCTCATTTTGGCTTGATATGTGCCGAGGAAGGACATCCATGTATGATCATTATTTCATGAAAATATTCTTAGATCTTAAGGAAGTGTGTGGATATTGGGCTAATTTTCTACATTTAGGGATTGATGAGAATAATTGTGATGATAAGCTTTCAAGCATCCGGTCTCTCACCTGCTATCTGAAATGGTATGTCCTGTTAATGGAAACCTGCCTCTGCAAGGCCGTTTTCTTCAGGTTAGAAAAGAAGGATTCATTCCTTAGGGAAATACTGTTCGAACAAGCTGTCTCCTGTATCCATTTCATTTTTAGATTCTGCCTGCTTTCAGGTTTTTATTAGTTGCATTTCATGCAGCTTGAGAGCATGTAATAGGTGATCTGGTGTAACATAGCTTGTTTATGTGTCTGCCTAGAAACCAACAGCCTCTGTAGTGGATGCTGGTTGCCTCCCGTCTGTTGATCACAAGCAACTGAGTGCTACTAACTTCATATCAGTTTTTTTTCCTGAGGAAGACTTATAACATCCATGTCTTTGAAGAAAACATGTTTTTTCCACTGTCTTTGGTGCTGTCACTTTCAACATGAACAAAAGATGCTTTGTGATTATGGCCCCTTGGAGCAAAGCTCACACCATGAAACTGAGTAATTACGAAAAGCCTTTCATCCTGAATGTGAAAGGGAACAAAAATCCAGTATATGACTGTCATCTTTTACCTCTTCCTGGCTTGATTGGGATGCAGAGCTGAACCCATCTAACACAGATATTTGTCACAGTACACAAATGTAATACTCAAGGAAGGCAGCCCATCGTCTGTGTTTAAACAGTGTGCACAAAAGAGAAGACACTACATAGTAGTCCAAGGGGGGTTACATTTATCGGGGCTTCTCTGTACCACACTGAAAAAAGAATTGTTTTGGGCCACATATAAAAAAACTGATGAGCAAAAAAAGAAAGGTCTATGCATAATTTTTGTGTAATCCCTCACCACAAAAAAGCAAAAAAAAAATGTCCTCGTATAATAATTCTAAATATTCTAATTATGTGCCACCCTGTTTGGAGGATCAAGAACAAAATATATTAAAATACTTTTTTTGGAATACTACATCTTAAAAACAAAAATAACTACTACTATAAACTACAAACAATATATATTATTTAATATAATCTAAGGCCTTTACATTCTCTATCTGGTAGTTATATTCTCTCAGTTTTCTGCATTCATTTAGTAAAAAAAGAAGCTTTGCTACATCCTTTCTCTGCATAATAACACACTTCTAGTCCAAAAAACCAGTGATGGAGATTTGGCCCCATCTTTGCTGAAAGAACACAATAAATGGGATCCATTTATTTCTCCTTAATCAACGTTGTAAGTTTATCCATTTCCACAAGTTCACTTATTTTCATAAGCCTTGCATTGTGTTGGAATCGTTGAGTCTTTAAAACTTTGAGCATAGGTAATTCTTGCTGTCATAATCATGTACAGCAATAACTTTCCACATTTTCTATCAAGTTGTTCATCTCCCATCCCAAATGGATAGAATTTAACTTTCATTCCAAATTTGACTTTAACAATTTCTTCTAAAAATCATATGTATTTGTGTCTAGTAGTTCCAAGTCTTTTTATGTGACCCCCACATGTGTCCACCTTTTCACTGCATTTCTAACTATCACTAGAAATATTGTTATATATCTTAGTAATTTTTTCTGGTGCCAGGTACCATTTGCATATTCAAAGACATATAAAGGGTTACTATTGTAACAGATGTCACAAGCCTCAGGAGGCGGCAACAAAGTACGTCCCAAAGAAAAAGAAAACCACGAAGGCAAAATGGTTGTCTGCTGAGACACTGGAAGTAGCCCAAGAAAGGAGGAAAGCAAAAGGAAACAGTGATAAGGGGAGATATGCCCAGTTAAATGCGCAATTCCAGAGGTTAGCCAGAAGAGATAAGGAACTATTTTTAAATAAGCAATGCATGGAAGCGGAAGAAGACAACAGAATAGGAAGGACAAGAGACCTCTTCCAGAAAATTAGAAACATTGGAGGTAAATTTCAGGTAAAAATTGGTATGATAAGAAACAAAGATGGCAGGGACCTAACAGAAGCTGAAGAGATCAAGAGAAGGTGGCAAGACTATACAGAAGATCTGTATAGGAAGGATAATAATATCGAGGATAGTTTTGACTGTGGTGAATGAATTAGAACCAGACATCCTGAGGAGTGAGGTTAAATGGGCCTTAAGAAGCATTGCTAACAACAAGGCAGCAGGAGACGACGGGATCCCAGCTGAACTGTTTAAAATCTTAAAAGATGATGCTGTCAAGGTGATGCATGCCATATGCCAGCAAATATGGAAAACACAAGAATGGCCATCAGCCTGGAAAAAATCAACTTATATCCCCATACCAAAAAAGGGAAATGCGAAAGACTGCTCCAACTTCCGTACAGTGGCCCTTATTTCTCATGCCAGTAAGGTAATGCTCAAGATCTTGCAAGGAAGACTCCAGCAATACATGGAGCGAGAGTTGCCAGATGTTCAAGCTGGGTTTAGAAAAGGCAGAGGAACGAGAGACCAGATTGCCAATATCCGCTGGATAATGGAGAAAGGCAGGGAGTTTCAGAAAAACATCTACTTCTGCTTCATTGACTATTCTAAAGCCTTTGACTGTGTGGATCATAATAAATTGTGGCAAGTTCTTGGTGGGATGGGCATCCCAAGCCACCTTGTCTCTCTCCTGAGGAATCTGTACAAGGACCAAGAAGCAACAGTCAGAACTGACCATGGAACAACAGACTGGTTCAAGATTGGGAAAGGCGTACGGCAAGGCTGCATACTCTCACCCAACCTTTTTAACTTGTATGCAGAACACATCATGCGATGTGCGGGGCTTGATGAATGCAAGGCTGGGGAGAAAATTGCTGGAAGAAACATTAACAACCTCAGATATGCAGATGACACCACTCTGATGGCCGAAAGCGAGGAGGAGCTGAGGAGCCTACTAATAAAGGTGAAAGAAGAAAGTGCAAAAGCCGGGTTGCAGCTAAACATTAAAAAAAAAAACCAAGATCATGGCAACAAGAATGATTGACAACTGGAAAATAGAGGGAGAAAATGTGGAGGCCGTGACAGACTTTGTAATTCTAGGCGCAAAGATTACTGCAGATGCAGACTGTAGCCAGGAAATCAGAAGACGCTTACTTCTTGGGAGGAGAGCAATGTCCAGTCTCGATAAAATAGTAGAGTAGAGACATCAGACTGGCAACAAAGATCCGCCTAGTCAAAGCCATGGTATTCCCTGTAGTAACCTACGGATGTGAGAGCTGGACCTTAGGGAAGGCTGAGCGAAGGAAGATAGATGCTTTTGAACTATGGTGCTGGAGGAAAGTTCTGAGAGTGCCTTGGACTGCGAGAAGATCCAACCAGTCCATCCTCCAGGAAATAAAGCCTGACTGCTCACTGGAGGGAAGGATACTAGAGACAAAGTTGAAGTACTTTGGCCACATCATGAGGAGACAGGAAAGCCTAGAGAAGACAATTATGCTGGGGAAAGTGGAAGGCAAAAGGAAGAGGGGCCAACCAAGGGCAAGATGGATGGATGGCATCCTTGAAGTGACTGGACTGACCTTGAAGGAGCTGGGGGTGGTGACGGCCGACAGGGAGCTCTGGCGTGGGCTGGTCCATGAGGTCACGAAGAGTCGGAGACGACTGAATGAATGAACAACAACATCATATCTCCTCTCAGCTTTTGTTTACAGCAGTGGTTCTCAACTGTGGGTCCCAAGGTGATTTGGCCTACAACTCCCAGAAATCCCAGCCAGTTTACAAGTTGTTAGGATTTGTGGGAGTTAAAGGCCAAAATATCTGGGAACCCACATATTGAAAACCACTGTTTTACAGTGGCATGGCAGGATATTTTATTCCAAAGAACATAGTCACCTTCGCTCTGATCTGATGTATCTTATCTAGAACAGCAGCACATATACATGATCACGGGGCTTCTTATGACCTTTCAGAAATTCCATGGTGGGTGTTATGAACGGGGTCCTGATATCAGGGCTAAACTTTAAACATACAATATGAGGAAAGCCAAAGTCTACCAAAATCCATTAACAGAGAAACCCAAATTCTTAAATCCTTAATAATCCAGCTGAAATAACAGAAAAAACAAACACAAATCAATAAGGATGAGCCTAGCCAAGTTCCAAAATCCAATTAGTGAAATCAAGCCAGAGAAATATAGAATTGAGTTAGGAACAAATGACAACCAAGGTCACAATCCAGGGTCCAAAATACCAAGCGCCAAAAGAGTAGCAGAGTAAAGGTTCAGCCAAGCAATAATGATGGTACCCAAGAAGTTTTGGGGGAAAAGGAAAGTCAAACACCTGGAGTTCTTGAAAACAAAGCCAAAGTCAGAGTCCAGAAGTCCAATGCCAGGCATTCAATTGCCAAGGTCCAGAAGTCATAAGGCAGGATTCAAGAATACAAACAAAAGAGCAGCAGAGCCATGGTTCAGAGGAAAAATACAATGTTGTCTGCTACCCAAAGTCACGCAACAGAGGCCTGTTTAATAAAGTTCTCAGCTAGTGCCTGTTTCATCAATCCTTTTTCCAAAAGAGGGGGTATGATTAACCCTCCCCAAATGTGTATAAAATACTGTGAAGTGTCTGCTTCAGCCAAAGGTTTGCCTTCAGCATTAGCTAAAACTAGGCCAGACAGACTGCAGGCCATAACAGATGGGGCCACAGGTAGGAAAGGTCTGCAGTTGCAAAACATTGTTGCTGTTTTATGTCCTCTATTAATTTCCATCTTATGGTGATCCTACGACCTGTCATGGGGTTTTAGTCAGAGGAGAATTGCCAGTTCCCTTCTAAGAGGCCAAGAGAGAGTGACTTGCCCAAGATAAGCCAGTAGGCTACAGAAATTATTTTGTAATGCATGAAGTTTGTGGGCATCTCCATGAATTGGTTGGTAGAAGTATAATACATAGCTCTGCATCCCCTTTGTTTCTGGGTTTCCCCTTTGGACAACTCATACAGAGCAGAGCTAACATTCATAAGCAAAGTTAAGCCAATTTTTATTATACTTAGCAAAAGGCCATTAAAGTTAATGGTTATAGGCATTATTTACTGGAAAGAAAAACATGTTAGTGTTTTGTTGTTCCTCTGAGTACACTGGCTGGATCATTAACAGCTGGTCATAGAAGGTAAAACAAGAATTAGAAAGTGTTTCAAGATATATCTAATACTGTGTTCCTTTCAAAGTGTTTAGAAATCTATGTCCCTCACCCTTTATAACATCTGCTTAATTATTCACAATGAATTGAATTGCTCTTGAAAGAAAAGATTGGAAACTGGAGATAAAAACACTTTTCTTGATTAGAAGATAACCCCCCCCCCCCCGAGTTTAATGAAATCTACTAAGAACTTCTTCAGTGAACTTTGAAAGGATTATCTATATCCCAAAAGGAGGAAATTAAAAAAAATGAATGTGGAATGGATCCTCTGTTACATTGGTTGCCAACAATGTCCCCATTTCACTTTTTGCAAATGGACCCATTAGAAATAAAAGAGCCTGTGCAAATTTGGCAGACTTTTCATTTGGTATCACTTTCAGAAACTTTAGAGGAGCTTTCAGTAAGGACAATCTATCAAAATGTATCTTTGCTGCGTGAGCCAGAAGCTGACTCATGCTCTGAAACATGAGAAAGTGAATGCCTTGTTTACATTATTTATATTTTGAGATATATATATATATATATATACACACACACACATACATATAATATCTGAATGAGACTTTTCCTTATCATGTAGCAGAAATCTTTTATGGCTTTGCATGTGTAAACAAGTTCAAAATAACATAGTTGTGTTCAGTTCACAGAAACATTTTATTATGTGTTTGATTTTGTAATAACCCAGGGCAGATCCAGACAGCCCTGTATCCCAGGAGAATCCACATTTTAAAAACGCAGATTTTTCTGGGGGCGTTTACACACCTACCCCAAAAAGCGCATGCTTTCTGGGGTAGGTGTCCAGACGTTCTCTCGAGACTAGCCCAGGAGAACATCTGGAGGCCTTTCCCCCTCCCCCAGAAAGCCCCCAGACCACTTAGAAAAGTAATGAAAATTTACCTGACCTTCATTACAGGCTTTGAGCAGCTCTTCCAGCATGTAGAAATTACATGCCAGGATAGCGCGGGGAGGGGGGAAGCGATTTTCCTCCCTCCCCCCTCTCCCCTCCCCCCCTCTCCTGGCGCATCATTTCTACATGCCGGGAGAGCTGCTCAAAGCCTGTGATGGAGGCTGGGCAATTTTTCATTACTTTTGTAAGGGGTTTGGGGGCTTTGTGGGAGGGGTGAGTGGGTATTCCCAGTTTTCTGGGCTTATTTAGCCCAGTAAATTGTGGGAATGTTGTTTGGACTGTAGTCCAGACACTGGAAATTGTGGATTTATCCCATGCCTTTCAAGAAGGCGTGGAATAAATCCACTATCTAATTAATTCACTGCAAACCAGGGTTTTCCTGGTTTCTAACAAATTAATTCAGGACTGTCCAGAACAGGGGTCCACAAACTTTTTAAACATAGGGCCAGTTCACAGTCCCTCAAACTGTTGGCGGGCCGGATTATAATTTTAAAAAAAATGAATGAATTCCTATACACAGCAAATATCTTATTTGTAGTGCAAAAATTATTTCAAAACAATACAATAATTAAAATTAAGAACAACTTCAACAAATATAAACTTATTAGTATTTCAATGGAAAGTGTGGGCCTGCTTTTGGCCGATGAGATAGGATTGTTGTTGTTATTGTGTGCTTTCAAGTAGTTTCATATTTAGGTTGACCCAGAGTGAGGGCCGGGTAAATGACCCTGGAGGGCCGCATCCGGCCCCCGGGCCTTAGTTTGAGGACCCCTGGTCCAGAACATTGTCTGGACAGCCCCTCCTTTATTGCAGTTACAGCAATAAATGTACTGTTTGGATGGGCCCTCAATTGTCAACTAAACGGCCCCGGCCCAAATTACCTTTCTGAATGCATCTCTCTCTATGAACCATCATGGAGATTAAGATCCTGCAGGGAGGCCCTGCTTTCCATCCTGCCATTGTCACAGGCACAATTGGTGGGACGAGAGACAAGGTATTCTTGGTGATTGCTCCTCAGCGATGGAACTCGCTTCCTGGTGAGATCAGTTCAGCCCCCTCTCTCCTGTCCTTTAGAAGGAAGGTAAAAACTTGGCTGTGGGACCAAGCTTTTGGGACAGGGCAATAAAGTAGCAATAGGAAAGATTACCAGGCCAATTAGATTTGACGTGGATGACTAGGATGGTTTTAAATGGTGTATTTTAATATTTTGATAAATGTTTTTTAACGTTTATGTGTGTATATAAGGGTTTTTGTGTCCCGGCATTGAATGTTTGCCGTATATATGTTGTGCTCTGCCCTGAGTCCTCTTCGGGGTAAGAAGGGCAGAATATAAATGTTTAAATAAATAAATAAACTAATGTGTTCAGAATCATACCTACTGTGAAATATTAGTGTCCACTGAAATTGAAGTTAGGGATCATGGGATATTTGTCAGATCACAGGAGTTTGGCAGCGGAATCCTATTTGTCACATAACATGCTAATACAGAGCTGCACATGCTATGACTTACCAACCACATGCTATGACTTACCAAGGCAGTATACAAATTATGCCTTGGTCGCTTAATGAAACCTGCATGGGAATGCAAAAATATGTTTTCTAGTGCTTTTTTGTAAAATACATTCTGCATTGAGAGACAACCATAACACGTAAAATACTTGAAAGAATCCCATATGGCCTATGGCCCTTAACCTCTCTCCCCCCTCCCCAGCCTTGAATTCCATCCATTTCTCCATATAGTTATGTTTGGTACTTGCATTAAGCAGACTGAAGTAGAGTTGGTGTAATACGAGCTTATGGTAGAAAACGGGAGTAATTACGGTACTCAGACTGCTTTTCCAAGGGAAAAAAGAACTTACATTTATTGTTTCATTATTGGGACAGGAAAAAACAGAAAAACTATGTGGACTTTGCTTACAATATCTACTAAAGCCTGCATACAATAGATAAGCAAGAACCATTATTGGCATTGGAGCCCCATGGCTGTTCCTTCCAGACAAAAACAAATAGAGAAATGTCTACAAGAAGGATAAAGTGATCTCAATAGGTAAGAATGAAATAAAAGACTCAAGCACATAGATTTAGGAATAATATGAGTTTATGGGGAAGGGGAGGGGATGCAGGTATTATCCAGGTCCCCATTGTCCCTTCTGGCACTGATCACTTTAATGTAATATAATGTATCTTTGCACTATTTCCTTCTTAATAAAAATGAATACAGTATCCCTGCACCCCTCGCCAATCTAAAACCACAAAAACCTTTGCCCAAAATGACTGGACATGACTTTTAGTCATCTGTAACATCACTGTTGCCATCGCTGATCTTACTATGACTGAATGTTAAGAGTCAGGGAATACTGAAAATGGCCCTCTCTTCTCTCAGTGCATCCCACCCTTGTTTTGTAGGAATTGTGCACTACAAGTAGAAATAAAAAAGAAAACAATGAGCCATATAAGCCATGTGGCAAAAGAAGAATATTAGAATAAACATTTCCAGAACTGCAAATAACCAGCAGGGGAAACATGTAGCGTCACCTTCTTAACGGCGTTCACAATTAAAACAGGTACTATGTTTATAAATACATTATTCTTGTGATTCCAATTCTTTTACAGTTGCTCTTTGCTTTTTTCCAATTCATTCGCAATGGGTTAAACTCTTATGCTAGCAAGACTCAGGCATGTAGCCAGGGGGGGGGGGGGGCTTGATGCCCCCGAAATTCTCATGGTGGTTCACAAGAAGGCCTTACTGGTACATTATGTAAACTGTTGTGTTTATTCATATCATGATCTGATCACCATGCTCAATATATCCCATATGCATGGGGGTATTGGGGTAATGATACAAAAGGTTTGCTAGGGTAGACTCTCTTTTACTCAGACTCAGCCCCCCCCCCACCCGAATCAAAATCCTGGCTACGGACCTGGCAGGACAGATGACCGACAGGTCGGATGTTCGAATCCGGAGAGAGTGTGGATGAGCTCCCTCTGTCAGCTCCAGCTCCGCATGTAGGGACATAAGAAAAGCCTCCCAGAGGATGGTAAAACTTCAAACATCCGGGTACCCCCTGGACAACATCCTTGCAGGTAGCCAATTATCTCACACCAGAAGCAACTTGCAAGTTTCTCAAGTTGCTCCTGACACACAAAAAATTTACCAACATGTAAATAGTACTCATTTATTAAAACAATATGGTTTATTTATTTATTTACAGCTTTTATATGCCCCCCTCTCACCCCACAGGGGACTCAGGGCGGATTACAGTGTACACATATATGGCAAACATTCAATGCCAATTTTGACATAAAACATATACAGACATAGACAGAGGCTATTTAACTTTTTCTGGCCACCAGGGGAGCTGTCGCTTTCATCGTCCATCTGCGACGCTGATGAAGTACTTCCGCATTCCCCGCATGCTTTTTGCTGGAATGCTTTGCTGGAGTCTTCTTTATGGCCTCATAAATCAGTTAATTTCGCCTCCCCACACTTTAAGGTGGTACCTAATTTTCCTACTTGACAGATGCAACTCTCTTTCAGGTTGCAAAGGTTGACAACAGGCTACACAATTGGTTGGAAACGCACTCCAACCCGGGCTGTCTTTGAACTCATGACCTTTTGGTCAGAGTGATCTTAATGCAGCTAACACTCAGCCAACTGCACCACAATCCCGGTTCTTTGACAATACTAAGGTACTATCTGTGTAGTACTTCAAGTGAGGCTTTCTTTTACTGTGTAGAAATGGTTTTGCTCTGTGTCTATTAGGAAGATGAAACTGAGGTTCAATTCCCAAGTCATTTTTCAGCTCATATGACACTTTTTTTTACTTCAGCAATAGTGTAATAGTAATACTTGACATTTAATTCCATTAGTTTATTCAACACAGATATTTTCAAATATATAAAGAAGATGTAAGTCTCTCTCTTTTGAAAAAGAAATTTGCTAAGGGCAGAATCTGATTCTCCTGGAATTAACTGGTGGTAAGACTTTGTAATATATCTGTCATCACCTCCCTACTTGTATTTTTACCTCTCACAACCAGACATTGCACCTTGCATCCTGTGAATGTTATAATCTCCATCAATGATACTGAGAATATTTATCAACAAACATTGCATTATAATTGGGCCGTGGTGGTGCAATGGGTTAAATCCTTGTGCTACTGAACTGCTGACCTGAAGTTTGGCAGTTTGAATCCATCGTCTCCGTCTCCTCCTCCTCCTCATTATCATTATTATTATTATTATTATTATTATTATTACCACCAAGAAGTAGTAAGACAGTGGAAACTGGACCAGCTCTCCATATCCTTAAAGTCTCTTTAAAGGAAATAATCTTAACTATATCTACAGGAAAGCAATGAAAGGATACAATTTGGGCTCTGGACACAAGCCTGAGATCTTTTGGCTTGTATTTATGGAGAAAGAAACTTGCATTAGCTCAATAAACTGCTTTAATTGGAAGGAAGCCTACTAGAATTGAAGACTGGAAATTGTTAAACATCCCTTATCTTGCTTTCAGTATAATAAAATTCTGGACATATGTTTTCTATTTTTATTTTTATTTGACTATAAATATTTCTAACAGTCTGTAAATGTGTCATTAGATGGAACATAAGATAACATCTAAAAGAGAAAAAAACCCTGAAAGATAACATTGTAAATCCAATGTTGAGAAGACCTGAATTATTTTTAGTTCCACTAAGAGCATATTTATTCACACTAGATGTGATTTGCCATGAATAATTTTAATTCCCACTGGCATTTGAAATAAAGTTAGAATATTTTTCATACTTGTGATTCCATTGTCTGTTAAAAACATCAAAATGCCACTCATTAACAATTAGATGACCACTGTGGAAACTCTGCACCTTTTGGTGTTCATGGAGCCGTGCAGTGGAAAATGGGGTAGGAATAACAAAATTCAGGCATAACATTGGTACCCTTGTTTTGTCCCCTTTTAAATCTTGTTAAAAAAGATTCTAAGTTGTCAATGTATATAATGACCTCAGATGATCTGTACAAGTATTGTATGGCAGAAAAGAAGGCCATGCAAAAAAAAAATCCAGATAGACAAACTAATCTATCATTGCACACTAGCAAAATCCTACAAGCTTCTCCAAACAATAAAAGAGAAAGCCTACATGTTTGTCTTATAATGAATACTCTTTCAAACTCTATAGATGGATTCTGCTAGTTGTCTAAGGACATTATCCCAGACATCCCCGTTTCTAAATACTTGTAAAATATTAAGGAAACTAAGTACGAGGGTTGAATGAAAAGTAATGCCTCCACCTTCATAACTCCTCAACAGATGGCAGTACTGGTATGCAGCAGGTACTGGCTTGTTCAGTAGACTCTCCTCTATAGTTCCATTTTGGCGGGAAGTCTTAGCATTGAATGGTTGTGTTGTTAAAGTGCAAAATATGGAACCATGCGCAGACGGTCGGTCAATGCGACTTAAGCAACGTGCACTCATTAAATTCTTGACAGCAGAAGGTGTCACCCCAAAGGAGATTCATCAGAGAATGCAAGGTGTTTATGGTGATTGTGTTGATGTGAGTACTGTGCAAGTAAGTTTAAAGATGTTGAGGTGGGAACATCTGACTTGCGTGACAAACAAAGAGTTGGACGTCCCGTGACAGCAACCATCGAGATTCCCAAGGAAAAGGTTGACAGATTGATTCAGGATGATCGTTGTATCACTCAGAGAGAAATTTCAAGCATAATCGGCATTTCACAAGAACATGTGGGTCACATTATTGCTTTGCTTGACTGTGCACGATGGGTACCCAGGATGCTGATGCCTGAAACGAAAGCGCACAGACTTGCAACTTCAGAGACTGGATCTCATCACCATACGACATCCTCCATATGGTCCAGATTTAGCACTTTCTGACTTCCATCTGTTCCTGATAATGAAAGAAGATCTGCAGGGACATCATTATGCTTCTGATGAAGACTTTGAGAGAACTGTGAGACGCTGGTTGTGGAAACAGTGTGTCAACTTCTTCCATGATGGCTTCGGAAAATTTGTTCATTGTTGGCAGAAATGTATCCAATTGTCTGGTGATTATGTGGAAAAGTGAATAGTGGTAGTTAAAGAGCACATTCTAAGGATTATTTCTGCATTTGATTTATTAAAATATTCCCATCCAAACCCAAGTAACAAAGTATTACTTTTCATTCAACCCTCGTACAACAGAGCCCATCAAAGAATGCAGGGAGACTTTTTCCATAATCCATGATGCTTTGTTAGAGAGTTTACAAAGTGTGATGAAACTGGGGGGGGGGGGGGGGGGGGGAGGGAGAAATTGTCTTCGACCACTATAAAACAGGAGAAAACAGTGAAAAACGTGATGTAGCAAAATCTGAAACATTTTCTGTTCCTGGTTTTAAGTGTTATTTCCCATTTAATTGTGCAGTACTTACTTCAAAAATAGTTGTTAGACTCCAGAAACTTTGTTTTTGTGGCTGCCACAAACTATGTTGAATTGACTGAGACTGTATAAAATATTCCTTGAAAAACTATAGAAAAATGTGCGGCGGGATGTCTCACAAAAACAAAGTTTTTGCAGTTTAATAAACTTTTTTCATGTTTTTATGATAGAACCAATTAGAAACAACTCAATAACAAAAATCTGGTTGTGATATGAGATATCTACCCTAAGCCAGAGCAACTCTTTAGTGAGTAGACTTCTGATGACCTGTTTGCTATTCTAAGCCACACTGAAATCGCTAAGCCTTCTGATGAAATGTGGTTAGGACTGGTTGTAAAAATGATGAGACCTTAAAGAAGTTTATTCTCTGGGGAGACCATGTATCAACTATATAGAAGACCTTTCTCTATTTGAAGATGACCTCTACTGAAGTGCAATTCATTCCAAGTCCAGTTTAAAAATAAGGAACTCCAGGGAGGAGATTGCATGCTAACACTTTGATGACAGCACTTGGACTTAGCAGAAATCCTAGTCACCTGTGATGAGCTATATTAAATTCTAGTGGTTATTTCTGAATTTTCATCCATAAGAATCAACAAGTGCAAATCCCTTCTTTAATCCTTAAAAAAAAACCATGATGCACACATTCCTTGTATTTTAGCAATGCAAAAATTGTCACCCTATTTAAATGGATGCCAAATCAAAATTGCTGGCTTCTATCCAGCAAACGTTTTGTCGGATTACATTTAAATATTTTATTTATTTATTTAGCATTACAGGTGTAACTTTTGTGGATTTGATTAATATGATCTCTCTAGCAATCTCTAGGTCCTCCAATGTGACTCTGTGCTCAACATTCAATGGAATTTGATTATAATGTCTCACTGGAGGACCTAGAAATTCCTAGAGAGGTGTTTTGGATAAAAAAAGAGGCTTTTATCTGTATTTTCCCATTTTTGCCTCTAACTGCAGTTAATGCCTCCTATAGAAGTCTTTTGGGTAAAAAAAAAAGAGAGGCTTTTTACCTGTATTTTTCCATTTTGTCTCTAACTGCAGTTAATGTGGAAGCCTGAGTGTATTTATATATTGTTACATTTAGTAGCTTTAGTCAATCCATGTATTTTTTTCAAAGTAATTTGGAAATAATCTAACCAAATAATTATATATAAATCATAAATTATAATTACAAATTATATATAATTTTATTTATTTCTATATAAAATAAATATGTATTTTTATATAAAAGGTCATCTCTCTCTCTCTCTCTCTCTATATATATATATATATATATAAAAAAACCTTTTAAAAATAATTGAGATTATTATTTTTTAAAAAAAACTGTATAGAAAAATGTTAAAACCCCAGAAAATTGCTTGTTATCCAGGTATACACCCACACAGGAGATGATCCTTGCAAAAACTTAACCAGTATAGGCATATCCTGTAACAAACTTTAATGGTGCGGACATGGGCAGGCATTTCAAAGACAAAGCCTGAATGCTAAAAAGGCATGATACCTGATAACCACCTACCGGTACTTATCCTCTTGAGGTATGATTGCTAAAAGAAGGATTTATCTGCTGAATTGTAATGGTTCTTGAGATAATACTGGAAAAGTCATAACGCACCACACTCAATGCAACCCATTAGTTTAAACTGCCTTTGGGAAGATACTGAACTGTCTGCATGGAATTGCACCATGAAGTAGAATTATCTTGGATCAGAACGACACAACCCTTATTTCACATAGGCATTTATATATTTGTGGTAGGGTTGGTGGGTAAGGTTGTTGCTCTGATGGCTAAGTTTCTTCGATGTAAAGAAATCTTGAAACTACTTACACATCTTATTGATTCCACAGAAAGGAATAAAGACTCTATACTTTTATCAAAGAAATGTAGAAACACTTTTTTCAATGTAAGTATACCAAATGATAGAGAAAGCCCACATGGTTTAGTGGCTTGAGTGTTGGACTACCACTCTGGAGACTAGGGTTTGAATCTCTACTTGGCTATGAAAGTCCACTGAGTGACCTTTGATAACCCATTCTGTCTCACAGGTAACACCACTCTACAAATCTTGCTAAGCAAACCTGTGATGGGATCCCCTTAGAATCACCGTACATTAAAACAACGTAAGAACAGAATCATCATAAACAATGAAACAAGCATCATAAGCAACAACATAGATACCCCTAGTCTCATTTTGGGGGGGGGGGGGGAGAGAACCAATATGCAAACGAGTTAAATGATAGGCTGGTCAATAAGGTGGAGAGAACGAATAGTAGCATAGGAACAGATCAATTATAACAGGATCATTTCAGCTTAAATTAAAAGTATAGTAATCAAATATAGGAAGGAGTTCAGATCATGGTTAGGAACCATCTATCAGGAATAGTCAATCAAATGCACAACTAAACATCCATGTCTTCAGTTCCTTACGGCATGTAGATAGGGAGGGTGCCAGCCTAATCTCCCTGGGGAAATGTCCTTGTTGTTAGTTATAGGAATCTTCCTTCAACATGGGTCAGTTGTTGCAGAGGGAATCCATCAAGTACTCCTCTGCAGGCTGCACTGCCACACTATCGCTCTTGGATCTGTGGATATTGTGCATCAGTCCAGCCAAGGAACTTCTCTGTCCTCCTTGGGTCTAAGCATCTGACATCCACTGAGCTGAAGGTAGGTGGTAGTTTGCTGTGGATCAAGGCAGAAGATCCAACTTGATTCTGCACTGCCATATCTGGACCCATAAAAACCCACTGATGAAGTTGCCCAAATCCAAACATTTCTACCCTTTGTAGCTCATGCCATGTTATCTGCTAGTCACCCATTAGAAAAACAATTAAACCAACCAAATGCCATATGTACCAGGGAAATGAAATAAGACTATTCAGCAGCAATGAAGTTATGCATTGTCTCGCAAAATAACATAATGTTTTTAAAAAATCTTTTCATTTTCTGCCCTTATTATTGAACACTTGCATAGTTTCTGGGGATGATTCTCTAAGTTCATGAATCAGTTGATTTAGAACTTGACAATGGAATGGGTAAGCTCTGTTCAATGACAGTTTGCATTATGTTAGTTCCAGGCCCTTTCATTTCTTTTTTATTATGACAATTACAGCTTGGAAGATGAGGAGAACATTATCTCCAGTGATTTAAAAGCTTATAATGTAATTACTCAAGTGATGTGATTTATTGGGCACAGTAAATTAATAAAAGTGCACTTTGGAACAAACTCAGATTCTTCTGCTATGACATCAACATTAAGAAAGAGTGATGATCTAAAAATTAGGCTTAATATTAATTCTCTGGAGAAACTTAAACAGTTATTATGTCAGATGGGATTATAAACATCTACCCAGGAGAATTCAATACCTACTCAACAGTTATGATCATGTCTAATAGTCCAGGCACATTTCACTAAGAGCAAAATATTCGATGCAAATTCCATTGAAATAAATGAATGCAATGTGAAAAACCATAAATGAATGCAATATGCAAGAACAAAACAGGACTCTAGTGCAGAATCCATTCTTCTTCTCTTTTTTGTGGCCCTTCCAATCCAAAGCAAACAGCAGCTCCAGGATCATGATCCTGCTACCCAAACCACACAATTTATTTGATTGTCCTCCTTGCTCCTCACCCCCATCTCCTGGCGCATCATTTCTATGTATCAGGAGGACTCTAGGAGCACCTTAATGGCGGCTGGGTAAGTTTTATTAATTTTAAGGGTAGTTTTGGGTGGAAGGGGTGGGTCACTTCTTGTACCTTTGGACTCCAGGAGCCCAAAACATACAAGATGACAAATGGGAACTCACACCCGGGCATTTCCAGGTGGTCTTGGAACTACCCAGGAATGAGTCCCCACAGTCCCAATGCCCCATTAGACCTGGGCCTTTCAGGAAGACTCGGATCTAATGGGTATCTAAGGGCCCATTCAGACAGTACCTTTATCCCAGGAGCTCCCAATTCAAAATGGAGGGTGGCCAAACAACGTCCCTTGAAAACACGGGAACAATTGCTGCAAAGGCCAAAAAAATGTGAGATTTTCAGGTGTGAGAACATCCTGGTTCTGGTGGGAAAGTGTGAATATTTGAATCTCTGTGTGTCCCTACACTCAGAAAATATGGGATTTTTATTTTGGTTTGTTACTAGATTATACATGTCAGTTTGTGATTGCTTGTATAAAAAAAAAACATGGCAACAGTTGACTAGAGAGCAAAAACTTTAACCTGGCAAGAGAAACTTCATCCTCCACACATGTAATGACATTTGTGACACACAGACAAACGTTTTTCCATGTAATCAACTTTCCCCATGTTGTTATGATAAAAACAATGAGGAACAGACATGTACAACCCAAGAACATCAACCGATTGTTCCATGCCACAAGTACACCAAAAAACCTGTCTGCACAGATGGTCAGGCAGCCTCTACAACTTACAGAGGAACTTTTACAATGATTCACATATTAGTACACTAGCATCTTAAGTTTAAAAAACCTGTGAAAATTTCCAGTGCACATCTCACAGTGGTCATTTTAGGGATGCAAAATCCCAGGACAAAACAGCAAGTGTGGACAATGGAGAAAGAAATCCCGGGACCAAAGATCTGTATGTGGATCTCTTCTCAGGTCCTGGGTTTTTTGCCTCTGACTAAAACTTGTGATTTGGTACTGTCTGGAAGCACACTAATTAATTTGGAACAAACCAGGTAAACCCTGCTTTGTTCCTAATTAATTCATTTTCACACCAGGGATGACTTGCAATTTCTCAAGTCACTTCTGACACCATTAAAAAAAAACCCCGGGGGCATCGTTTGGATGCACGCGGTAAAAACCCAGACAGGTTCCAGGATATGGGCCTGTCTGGACGGGCCCTTCATTTTCTTAGTATCATAAAAGAAGTTCCATTAGTAATCATCTTAAAAACAATTAAGGTTTTTGTCAGGGACCCCCTCATCCTATACTGTACTGTTTTTATTTCAGAAGCATTCACCGCTACCCTTTTTGACATTTCCACATTTTGTAGTCTTACAATCTGCAACTGAAGTTGATTTAATTGGCGCTGTTGTCACTTTATCTATGCAGCATCCTCAACCCCATGATAGTACCACATTGTACTTAATAGAATATGTCACATTTTGTCCAATTTTGTCTAATCAAGCTCTGTGAGCACAGAACAAGGAACACAATAGCACCTTATTTTCATTCATGTACAGACCTCAACTGTTATTGTAAATGTTACTGAAACACGGGTATTAGAATAGCAGTCTCCACTGCATAGGAGCCAACAGACCATTTTCAGGAGCCAGGGAAAAGCCACAAAGCATACACAGTGCTTTTCTCCAACAGATAGATCAACCAGAGGATGGCAGTACTATCACACACTGGTATCTCCTACCTGAAGGCTTCAGCTAACCTTAAGGTAGGGTTGGGACATACTTTTCCCATGGGTTGTTGTAGGTTTTTCTGGCTTTATGGCCATGTTCTAGAAGCATTCTCTCCTGACGTTTCAACTGCATCTATGGCAAGCATCCTCAGAGGTTATGAGGTCTGTTGAAAACTAGGAAAACTGAGTTTATGTATCTGTGGAATGTCCAGGGTTATAATTCTATGATTCTATGATATAATGGCCTGACAGAGCAAACTTTTGTTGAGAGGTGATTAGATGGCCTTGTTTGTTTCCTCTCTTGTGATGTTATAATTTTAGAGTTTTTAAATACTGGTAGCTAGATTTTGTTCATTTTCATGGCTTCTTCCTTTCTGTTGAAATTGTCCACATGCTTTTGGATTTCAATGACTTCTCTGTGTAGTCTGACATGGTGGTTGTTGGTGTGGCCCAGCATTTCTGTGTTCTCAAATAAAATGCTGTGTCCAGGTTGGTTCATCAGGTGCTCTGCTATGGCTGACTTCTCTGGTTGAAGTAGTCTGCAGTGCCTTTCGTGTTCCTCGATTCGTGTTTGGGCAATGCTGTGTTTGGTGGTCCCTATGTAGACTTGTCCACAGCTGCATGGTAAACAGTAGACTCCTGCAGAGGTGAGAGGATCCCTCTTGTACTTTGCTGAATGTAGCATTTGTTGGATTTTCTTAGTGAGAACACAGAAATGCTGGACCACTCCAGCAACCACCATGTCAGGCTACACAGAGAAGCCATTAAAATCCATAAGCATGTGGACAATTTCAACAGAAAGGAGGAAACCATGAAAATGAACAAAGTCTGGCTACCAGTATTTTAAAACTCTAAAATTGTAACAGTAAAACAACACTCAAATGCAGGGAAACTCCAGAGGGGAAACAATCAGGGACAGTTAATCACCTCTTGACAAAAGATTCCCCCAGGCACTAACAAGCCACACCAAAAAACTGCCAGGCCATCAAATGCTAACCAAGGTGGCCAGTTGAAACATTCACACCTAGCTCCAACAGACAAGAGTTCTTTCTCCCACCCTGGACATTCCACAGATATATAAACTCCATTTTCCTAGTTTCCAATAAGCCTCACAACCTCCAAAGATGCTTGTCATACATGCAGGCAAAACGTCAGGAGAGAATGCTTCTACAACATGACCATACAGCCCGAAAAACCTCCAACAACCCAGTGATTCCAGCCATGAAAGCCTTCGACAATACTTTTCCTATCCCTACCATTGAAAGAACATTATTTCCTAATTTTAACATTAGCAAATGCTTTGACCTGTAATTATTTACTGCTCACAAAAATTGGAAGGACTGCTTTTGTAATGCTGTATGCGTTACTCTGCCAGTCCACCCTCTGGAGTGTTTGTGATCAAAAATGCTATTTTCATCTTGTCCTCCGAGAAAGACTTTTTACTTACCATATATATGTCTGTATCACAGATAATGTGAGGGATAGAAATCTAGAAAAGAAACACTGTGAACTACTAATAAAGTTGCACATCCCTGCATCAATTTCACACACTGCTGATGACTTTGTATGACCACGAGGAGATGAAATGACAACCAGCTAGCAAACTAATCATCACCCTTGTCAAGATTCCTTTTTTAAAAAAACCTGCATTCTATTAAATAAAATAAAGGGCAAATGGTGCCGTTGTATAAAGTAGGAGCGACATAACTCTAAATTCCACAGCACCAAAAAGGTTAAGGTAAAGGTTTCCCCTGGCATTAAGTCTAGTCATGTCCGACTCTGGGGGTGGTGCTCATCTCCATTTCTAAGCCAAAGAACTGGCGTTGTCTGTAAACCCCTCCAAAGTCCAAAAAATGATAGAGACAATAACAGATGTTGCATACATTAAGCAATTTGAGTACTGGATTCAGATGCCAGAAGTAAAGAATATTACTCACAACTTTTTAAAGTTATGGTGACCTCCTTACATGCACACATACACAGAAAAAAATGCTTTAATATCAACACTGCTAAAATCAAAGTATTTGCATAATGAGAAATGTTGATCAGTATTTCTATTTCAGAAATATCACATTATGGTGTTGAGGACAATGCGGCAGGATTTTTGAAATAAAAAGTTGGGGGCGGGGGTATTTTTACAAATAATATTAAGAATAATGTTAAAAGCACACCATTTTGTTTGTGAGCAAGGGCTAGCAGTCTTAAAAAAACAAAGTGAGTCACTGTTGGGTTTTTGAGTAACGATTCCAAGCTCTGTCTAGACTGTAATCAAAATATACTGTTCAGATTTCATCCTGGGTTTCTTCTGGTGAAGCTAACATTTAAGCAATTTAGCATCTGGTGAGACACTGCCGCTTTCATACTTTATAAAAACAAAACGTAGACCTTCAATTGAAAAAGAGCTAGAATCTCTCTGCTTTCACATTCCTTCTCTAAATCCAGCTGGAGATTAGGATATTTTGTTATTATTGTCTGGCTGGGAGACTCAAAAGGAGGACGGAAGGAAGGAAGGGGGAGAAAATACATGTCAGCATCCTTAAGACTGATTTTTTTAATTTTTGCATGAGTTTTCATGGATAGAAACCATTATTTGAGATAGTATTAAGGCCTCAGGTATAACAGATATATTTATACAGCTGTCAGGCAGAATGTAATAGAATCCAGAAAGAGGCGATTCCTGACTCTTATCCTCAACTTTCAAAGGGCTATGTAGAGGGTACAGATTTTTTACAGTACCCATTTGATGTACGGGAGCCTGGGAAACTATATAATATGCATTTTGAAAAACAATAAATTACAGATACAGAGAAAAGAGCAAGGTTTTCCCCATCCCTTTCCCAAATTTTGCCTTTTTTATTTTTCCTCCATGGCTAACATTGATTCGAACTACTGAAGAATATTTGTTTACTATTGTTTCTGCTGCCAAGAGTTGCTATGTCACATTGAGGAGTTAAATAAAGAGGTCAGAAAGAGGCAGGGGTCTCAGATTGGCAGCATGGACCCCATAAAGAGACCTCAGATTGGCAGCATGGACTCAATAAAGAGGCCTGGAAAATATAACAGCAACTGCATAAAGAAGCCTGGAAATCTCAACAGGGACCCCATAAAGAGGTCTGGAAAAGCCAACAGCAACCTCATAAAGAAGTCTCAAATTGCCAGCGTGGACCCCATAAAGAGGCATGGAAAGGGGCTTCAGATTGCCAGTATGGACTCCATAAAGAGGTATGGAAATACCAGCAGTGACTCCATAAAGAGGCCTGGAAATGTCAGCAGGGACCCCATGAAGAGGCCTGGGATTGTCAGCAGAGACCCCCTAAAGAAACATGGAAATGGCAGCAGCGAGCCCATAAAGAGGCCTCAGATTGCCAGCATGGACAACATAAAGAGGCATGGAAATGCCAACAGTGACTCCATAAAGACGACTGGCAATGTCAGCAGGGATCCCATAAAGAGGCCTGAGATTGTTAGCAGAGACCCCACAAGGAGGCCTGAGTTTGTCAACAGAGACCCCATATAGAGGTCTAGAAAAGTCAGCAGCAACCCCATAAAGAAGTCTCAAATTGCTAGCATGGACCCCAGAGAGGCATGGACCCCAGAGAGGACCCCAGAGAGCAGCGACCCCATAAAAAGGCCTCAGATTGCAAGCATGGACCCCATAAAGAGGCCTGGCATTGTCAGCAGAGACCCCGTAAAGAGGTCTGAAAAAGCCAGCAGCAAACCCATGAAGAGGTCTTGTTAGAGACCCTAAATTGTGTCTTCTTAGGTCCACCTCACGGGAACACGTAAGGAAGGAGAAAGTCGCAAAAAAACCCCAAGGTTTATTTTAGTTTCTTCATGAAGAAGATGGACAGCCTGGCAGCATACGCAGATGCTACCCTTCAAGTGTCTGCCACGCCCCTCCTCTTTTTCTGCTGACTTGTATACTCAAGTAATAGGTCATGGAAAGTACTCTCTTTCCAGCCCCTCTCCCTTGACTTTTGATGGAAAGTACCTTCTTGTACCTGCAGACTCTGCACTTAACCACAAGCTTTGAACTTAACCACAACACATTTTCTTCGCTGTTGCTCCTTTTCTACAGAGAAATGGTATGTTTCTCTTTTGCTGTTAATTTCATTCAAAGCCCCTTGCTTAGCATTTGCAAATTTCACTCAAAGACCCTTTTAGTCTCGGATTGACAGCATGGACCCCATAAAGAGGCATGGAAATGCCAGCATGGACCCTGTAAAGAAGCCTGGAAATCTCAACAGGGACCCCATAAAGACATCTGGAAATGCGAGCCGGGACCCAATAAGAAAGCCTGGGATTATGTTACAATAAAAATAATGAGAATTATAATGATTTTGGCACATTTGTCGTATTGATAATAATATTGATTGACTTTGGTAATAATAATAATAATAATAATAATAATAATAATAATAATAATTTTGGCACAATTGGTATAGTAATAATAACAAGGATAATATTGATGTTGGCTCATTGGCCAGCAATAATAATGATGATAACATTGTCACATTGGCCACAATAACAATAACAATAATAATAATGCTGGCAAATTGGCCATAATATTGATGGTGGTGGTGGTGGTGGTGGTGATGATGATGATGATGATGATGATGATGATGATGATGATGATGACACACTGGCCATAATAATGAAGATATTAAAGATGATTGGAGGAACACAAAATGAAACCTTTAAAATGCATCAAATGTGCCAAGCAGTCCCCGAGGAATGCGTAATAGTCCTGGAACAACTTTCACCCTAACTAGCTACCACTCTGATCACCCATGCATCCAATCTAAGCATCATCAAGATGTGCCGATTTTAAGAAAACCTCAGAAGTTCACACAGGCCTCTAAAGAACATTCTTCATGAATCAGGGAGGTCGCAGGCTTTTCTGCTGAGAGCAGATGCCTAAATGCTGCAACCTCCCAGGCAAAGGGGCCGCCTTTCCTCTCAAGGACACCACCTCTCACTTTGTAGCCAGATTTCAGTCTGCAATACCACACCACAATCATTTATCTTATCTGGCCCTCTGGCCAGCAATCCATTCCAAGTACCACTATGCACTGCTTCCAACAAGAACACCAGTGATGTTTACAAAGACTGACAAAGGGTCTTTTTAATGGATGGTGCATGAGAACAGACCCAAAACACTCATTCAAAACAATAAGGACTATCCTCTGCTTAGACATGCTCTGAAGACTCATCCCTACAGCCGTACTACACATTGGAAACAACCTGTACCTGAACTGAAGGGTTTGGGAAGCAACCAAAAGGGTGAGGCAAGATCCAACAGAACCATGTACATAGGTTGTAGATGGGCTGAGAAATTTGGAAGGACGCCCCTACTCCCGTTGACACAGATCAAGAGCAAAGGAGAATAAATCCAACCCTTGATGGCAGGTGGCACAGAGTGTGGAATAAAGCACATTTTTTGCTTATTTAGGTATTAATGACATAACAGGGAGGAATAACAAAGGTTTAATCAAGTTTGTCCCTGCCACATCAGGATATTTGTAGGGTATATATAAATGCAGAATTATTTTTCCCACTGCCCTTGACAATAGTCATTCACATCAAAAAGAGCAAATACATACACTATCCCATAATACCCATGTCAGTTTTCAATGTTTACTATATCCCGCCCCTACAGTTCCACAGTTACATGTTAAACATTCTTTGTGTGAAGAGACAGTGAAATAAAGCACACCTCTTCTTTAGGTTCTTGTGGGTTTTTTCGGGCTATAGGGCCATGTTCTAGAGGCATTTCTCCTGACGTTTCGCCTGCATCTATGGCAAGCATCCTCAGAGGTAGTGAGGTCTGTTGGAAATAGGACAATGGGTTTATATATCTGTGGAATGGCTTATATATCTGTGGAATATATAAACCCATTGTCCTATTTCCAACAGACCTCACTACCTCTGAGGATGCTTGCCATAGATGCAGGCGAAACGTCAGGAGAAATGCCTCTAGAACATGGCCCTATAGCCCAAAAAACCCCACAAGAACCTAGTGATTGCAGCCATGAAAGCCTTCGACAATACACCTCTTCTTTGTTTTTATGCATTAATGGCACCCACCCTCTGTGTTTACTTCAGTGACCTCACAACAGTGTTGAAGATACGTTGGTGAGGTATAATAACAGAGAAAGATCTATCAAAATTCTAACCAAAGAAGCCTGCCAAAGACCCTTGTTCATGCATGATGCATCAGA
The DNA here is from genome assembly GCF_037176765.1 of Anolis sagrei. Classification (NCBI taxonomy): domain Eukaryota; kingdom Metazoa; phylum Chordata; class Lepidosauria; order Squamata; family Anolidae; genus Anolis; species Anolis sagrei. The sequence goes on from NC_090024.1 coordinate 141,129,852, forward strand.
ACATGCCTACAAGACTAATTTAAAACCAAGAATATTTTCAGCTAAATCAACCTCAGACCTAATTTCAACAGCCACACTGCACATTGGAAAGAACTGTCCCAGACTTGAAAAGCAACAGTGACACAATGCCTCTGCTCACAAATTAGATCTCCCTCTTGGTTTTGGGCAGATATAAAGCATAACATTGCAATGCAATCATATACCTTCGCTGACACTTTGGTTACCCATCCATCCAATTCAACAATCGCCAAGATGCACTGTTTCTAAGAAAACCTTGGAAGTTCACAGAAGCATACAAAGAAATTTCTTCATGCATGATGCCTGAGAACATGCCTACAAGACTCATTCTATAAACAAGGAACATTTTCAGCTTAGACAACTTCTGAGACCTAATTTCGACAACTATGCTACACATTAAAAAGAACCTTTTCCACATCAGGAAGGCTTGGAAATGAAGAACAATGACCACAAAGCAGAAAAGGAATAAAGACCTGACCAAACCTGAGTTGGAACAGGTGGGTGCCTATCTTTGATGTCTTCTTCACCTGGCTGAGAGTGGGGGGTCCTGGAGCTGGGTCACACAGGAAGGTTGAATGACTCTTCTGATCAGAGAAAATGCAGAAATGCTGCACCCTTCCAAGCAAGAGAGGGTTCCCTGCGCTGACTGTTTGGCTTTCCACCCAACAGCCAAGAAGATGGATGCTTAATTGCAAGCAGGTGCTGTGGAAGTACTTAGTATCCCCTTAAAGGGGCCTAGGACTGCCAGCAGGGAGCCTATGAACAGGGTCGTGTTGCAAGCAAAGATCCCATAAAGAGGCCTGAGATTGCAACATCGACAAACCACACTCTGTTTTTTAACATGATCGTGAGGTCAGGAGTATTGTGCTCCAAAACTCTGTTTGTCTGAATTATTATTATTATTATTATTATTATTATTATTATTATTATTGCAACATTGGTCATAATATGTTTTATTATATTGCTAGGTTGGCAGAAGCTGGGGGTAGTAGCGGGAGCTCACCCTACTCTCCGGATTTGAACCAGCAAGTTCAGCAGCTCAGTGGTTTAACCCACTGCACCACTGGAGGCTCCAGCCAATGTGCCATCATCATCATCATCATCATAGACATGCCAAAATCATCATTATGACAAATGCATTTCCTTTCTTTTCCTTCTTGAAAAACATTTTCTTTGATGTACCAAAATGTTTATCTATCTATAACAGTGTTTCTCAACCTGGGGATCAGGGTCCCTGGGGGGTTGCAAGGGGGTGTCAGAGGGGTCACCAAAGATCATCAGGAAACAGTATTTTCTGTTGGTCATGATAGTTCTGTGTACCAAGTTTGTTCAATTCCATCATTGGAGTTCAGAATGCTCTTTGATTGTAGCTGAACTATAAATCTCAGCATCTACAACTCCCAAATGTCAAGGTCTATTCTCCACAAACTCCTGCAGTGTTCACATTTGGGCATATTGAGTACTTATGCCAAGTTTGGTCCAGATCCATCATTGTTTGAGTTCACAGTTCTCTCTGGATGTAGTTGAACTACAACTCCCAAACTCAAGGTCAACCAAAGGCCCACCAAACCCTTCTAGTATTTTCTCTTGGTTGTGAGAGTTCTGTGTGCCAAGTTTGGTTCACTTCCATCATTGGTGGAGTTCAGAATGCTCTTTGATTGTAGCTGAACTATAAATCCCAGCAACTACAAATCCCAAATGTCAAGGTCTAGTTTACCCAAACTCCACCAGTTGTTCACATTTGGGCATATTGAGTATTTATGCCAAATCCATCATTGATTGTGTCCACCGTGCTTTCTGGATATAGGTAAACTACAACTCCAAAACTCAAGATCAATGCCCAGCAAACCCTTCCAGTATTTTCTGTTGGTCATGATAGTTCTGTGTGCCAAGTTTGGTTCAATTCCATCATTGGTGGAGTTCAGAATGCTCTTTGATTTTAGGTGAACTAAATCCCAGCAACTACATCTCCCAAATGACAAAAGCAATCCTTCCAATCCCACCACTATTCAAATTTGGGCGTATTGGGTATTTGTGCAAATATGGTCCAGTGAATGAAAATACATCCTGCATATCAGATATTTACATGACAATTCATAACAGTAGCAAAATTACAGTTATAAATTAGAATTTTATGGTTGGGGGTCAATACAACATGAGGAACTGTATTAAGGGGTCACGGCATTAGTAAGGTTGAGAACCACTGCCTGATCCAGCCCTCATTCGAGAGATTACAGTTACTATTACTTCCTACACAAAGAGCTTTGACATACATGCAAAGAAAGGAAGAAAATGGGTGCATAATATAATGATTGACTAGTTCAAGATCACCACCATCTGAGACATGAAGTGCCCCTCATTAGACTAATGCCCTCTCGGATAGATTTTCAGCCTAATGTCACTTTTGAATGGGAGTTTTGAAAGGGTTTAATTGAAGTTCTGCCTGTACATTAAACTTTAAACATCTGAAGACTACAGTTCCATGCTGTAATGAGAGATTTAATAAGAGGAGGATCAGGACAATTATCTTTGCTGAGCTATAATCATGAAAAGACACAACTCTAAAATATGTGTGTGTTGGAATCATACAGTAAACTATCTTTTCTAATAATCTCTTTATAACTGACAGCCAAACTAGATATAATAGAGTAGTTACTTTTGTTTATTCATGTGGCCATGCCAATCACATGTTAAGTGGGGTTTGCAGTTGGGCAGAGTAGTATAAAATAGATTTTTAAACGTTGTTGTGTTATTGTTAATGTTTATTGCTATTTTCTGTTTATGAGTTTTATTTATTGTTTGTATTATTGTTGCTATTGTTTTTATTGTTGTATTGTGGGCTCGGCCTCATGTAAGCCGCACCGATTCCCTTGGGGAGATGGTAGCGGGGTACAAATAAAGTATTATTATTATTATTATTTATAAAATTGATAGCCTTGGTGGATCAGAACATTCATGAGATCACAGTTTTGTTGGAAATATCTTTGAACTTTGCAGCTTTTGTGAGTTAGGCCTATTCTACACTGTCCTCATATCTTAGGATCTGATCCCAGGTTATCTGGATTATACTAGTCTCCACTGCCAGATTACCTGGGATAAGCAGATAATCTGGGATTAGATCCTGAGATATAGGGGCAGTGTGGAAGTGGCCTTAGTCATTAGCTTGAAATATGTTATAAAGCAAACAATTTGGTCACCTTGTTGATAGGAAGCTTCCCACCGGAGTGGAAATCATCTATCGGACAGATGGCAAGCTATTCAACCTCAGCAGATTGAAAGCCAAAACCAAGGTTACAACAACATCTGTTATAGAACTCCAGTATGCTGATGACAACGTCGTCTGTGCACATTCAGAAGAAGATCTACAAGCCACTCTAAACACCTTTGCAGAAGCATACGAGAAGCTCGGCTTGTCATTGAACATTGAAAAAACCAAGGTGCTTTTCCAGCAGGCACCAGCCAATCCCTCTCCAATGCCAATGATACAGCTTAATGGTGTAACATTAGAAAATGTTGACCATTTCCGCTACCTTGGCAGCCACCTCTCCACTAAAGTCAACATCGACACCGAAATAAAACACCGCCTGAGCTCTGCAAGCGCAGCATTTTTCCGAATGAAGCAGAGAGTGTTTGAGGACCGGGACATCCGTAGGGATACCAAGGTGCTTGTTTATAAAGCTATTGTCCTCCCAACCCTGCTCTATGCCTGTGAGACGTGGACTGTCTACAGACGTCACATGCAACTCCTGGAACGATTCCATCAGTGCTGTCTCCGGAAAATCCTGCAAATCTCTTGGGAAGACAAGCGGACAAACGTCAGCGTGCTGGAAGAAGCAAAGACCACTAGCATTGAAGCGATGGTCCTCCGCCACCAACTCCGCTGGACCGGCCATGTTGTCCGGATGCCCGACCACCATCTCCCAAAACAGCTGCTCTACTCCGAACTCAAGAACGGAAAACGGAATGTTGGAGGGCAAGAAAAGAGATTTAAAGATGGCCTCAAAGCCAACCTTAAAAACTCTGGTATAGACACTGAGAACTGGGATGCCCTGGCCCTTGAGCGCTCCAGCTGGAGGTCAGCTGTGACCAGCAGTGCTGCAGAATTTGAGGAGGCACGAGTGGAGGGTGAAAAAGAGAAATGTGCCAAGAGGAAGGCGCATAAAGCCAACCCCGGCCGAGACCGCCTTCCACCTGGAAACCAATGCCCTCACTGTGGAAGAAGATGCAGAGCAAGAATAGGGCTCCACAGCCACATACAGACCCACAAGAATGTTGGAAGACAATCATCCTCGGAAAGCGAGGGATCGCCTAAGTAAGAAGTAAGTAAGTGCTCAATAGACCTAGGAGATGACAATCTGAACTCTATTTCTGACTCCTTTGTCACGGATGAAAACACTCTTAACTGAGCTTTAAGGCCTTTTCACACAGCCCTATATCTCAGAATATCAAGGCAGAAAATATCAAATTATCTGAATGTGGACTCAGATAACCCAGCTCAAAGCAGATATTGTGGGAATTCCTGCCATGATATTCTGGGATGTAAGGCTGTATGGAAGGCCTCTTAGATTGCTAGAGTTGCAGCCCCTTCGGTGGGATAGTGTACTTCTGCTTTCTCTGTCTTCAGAGGCTTCTGGGGTATGAAGAATTTCTGCATGCTCTGGGGAAGTTGCTAACTGGCATAGCAGACACTTGTGTTGATGCCCCAGTGAATCTTTGCAACTAGGAAATGAGTTGGACAGCTGATCAAATTTGCCCTCTTCAACCTGTCAGAGCCCATTTAGCTCAGGTTTTCCAGAAAGCTGGAGGTAATTAAAGAAGTAACAAGACAATTTGAACAGAAGTGGTAGAGAATGTGTTGTGAATTTAACTAATTCAAGTAAGTTTATTGTCAATCCCACATTCTGTAATGATGAAGAAAAAAATGCTTTTGCCTCCATTGTATCAACAAGGGGCTGCCCAGCAGAGGTCTTTTATTACAACTTACTTAAAGCATTTGAAGGGACGCTTAGGGATTGTTGAAAAAATTATATTGATTTTATAGGGACTCTGATCCTGACACACAATGACAATGTTGTATTTGCAATGCATTTCTTTTAGATTTAATCAATTTTTAAAAAAATGTGTTTCATTCTGATGTTTTAAAGTAAAATCTGTCTTCTTAGGAATGTGGTCAGTGTATTGTCGAAGGCTTTCATGGCCGGAATCACTGGGTTTTGTAGGGTTTTTCGGACTATATGGCCATGTTCTAAAGGCAATTTCTCCTGACGTTTCGCCTGCATCTATGGCAAGCATCCTCAGAGGTAGTGAGGTCTGTTGGAACGAGGAAAAATGGTTTATATATCTGTGGAATGACCAGGGTGGGACAAAGGACTCTTGTCTGTTGGAGCTAGGTGTGAATGTTTTAACTGATCACCTTGATTAGCATTTGATTGCCTGACAGTGCTCCTGCTCCTGCCAAGAAGCCTATGAAAAATAGCTTGCGGAGTCAACATTCCATTCTTCTGAAATAATATTTAATATAATATAATATAATATAGATTGCCTGGAGCAATCTTTTATTGAGAGGTGATTAGATGTCCTTGTTTCTTTCCTCTCTGTTGTTCTGCTGTTCTAATTTTAGAGTTTTTTAATACTGGTAGCCAGATTTTGTTCATTTTCATGGTTTCCTCCTTTCTGTTGAAATCGTCCACATGCTTGTGGATTTCAATGGCTTCTCTGTGTAGTCTGACATGGTGGTTGTTGGAGTGGTCCAGCATTTCTGTGTTCTCAAATAATATGCTGTGTCCAGGTTGGTTCATCAGGTGCTCTGCTATGGCTGACTTCTCTGGTTGAAGTAGTCTGCAGTGCCTTTCATGTTCCTTGATTCGTGCCAGGCAATCAAATGCTAATCAAGGTGATCAGTTGAAACATTCACACCTAGCTCTATCAGACAAGAGTCCTTTGTCCCACCCTGGTCATTCCACAGATATATAAACCCTTTTTCCTAGTTCTGAGAATGCTTGCCATAGATGCAGGTGAAACATCAGGAGAAAATGCCTTTAGAATGCCTTTAGAACATATAGCCCGAAAAAACCTACAAAACCCAATGTGGTCAGTCTTCTAGACAGCATCCCTTTGTTATATCCACATTATCTGCTTTGAACTGGATTATATGAGTCTACACTGCCATATAATCCAGTTCAATGCAGATAATCTGGATTTTATATGGCAGTGTAGAAGGGGCCTTAGTGGTAGGCAGAACTCGTTGGTGAGATGTGATCATTCCCAAAGTGGTTCTTTGGAATTTTATTTTTATGATTTCAAAGAAGGTTTGTGCATGTAGATACCTGCATATCAGTATTGTCAAGCCTTCATCCACTTAACAAAAATGCATGAATTAACGTGCAGAGCAAAAATAATGCTAAAGAGCTGGAAATTGAGACACCCCTTAACAGCAATGTGATTTCAGCCAGCTATGACGATCTTACCATGAGATTTGTGATGTGTATGGCAACAGGGTCAATACAGAGTGGGAAAATATGATGCTGAGCAGGTTTTTGGTAAGTCATTTTAGATGAGCCATTAGAGGTTTGGCACGACAGATTTACTAAAGAAAGATAAAAATCACTCTTGGATGAGACTGACTGAATCCAGGACAGATTACAGAAAACATATACGGCAAACATTTTATGCCATTATACAATTAACAAGGACAGACAATACATAAACAAAAATAGGTGCCATCTTTTTCTATTTCTGGCATCTGGAGGCTATGCTTGACTCCCACCATGGGGTGTGTATGTGTGTGTGTGCTGTTGCTCCATCTTACATGCCAAGAAGCTTTTGTCATCTGTAGATGTCCTCCCGGTTGAATCGCTGGCATGTTCTTATAGGCGCCTTTATTACCTCCCCACAGTTTAATAGTGGTAATTATTTATTTACTCGCATTTCTGTTTTCAGTCTGCTAGGGCTTCTGATGGTGGGCTTGAACCACAAACCTTTGATCAGCAGGATTTTCTGCAGCTTTGCACTTTAACCTGCTGTGCTAAGCCCAGCTCCACAGGTGCTACAAGTCTTAGAATTCAATAGGATTCAGCTGTGGCTCGTAAAGTGTTATAAAACCTTATAGTTGTGTAGATCCTGATTTTGGCTCAAAAATTGCCTGATGGATTGATAAAGAGAAGTGGGCAGATAGTAGGAATATGGCCTGGGCAACTTTTTAGGATCTTTGGTCCCATCAAACACATGATTGTTTGGATAGAATCTCGGAGTTGGAAACTGAACAGTTACGTAAACCTACCTTCTGCCTCATCTCATTAGTACAAGTGTAATTTTGTTCTGCAGGATCCATCTTATTCCCAATGCCTTTTAAACCTTGATACCAAACTTCAGAGTGAGTTCATCTAAGCTTTTGATGTCATAATATGCTGATGACATCTAGGCCTCTCTGTTTTCTATATGATTTGGATGAGCAATTGGAAGTGCTATATAAGCTGATGGGATCAATAATAGACTAGATAAGGGACAATAACTGAAGTTCATTTTGGCCAAGTTGGCAGGAATGTTAGCACAGCTGAAGCTTCTGTAGCCCAGTAAAGTGATATTTCCTTATTTATTAAAACATTTCTGTCCTGATTGCATAATATTGCATAATATTGTATAATCAATTTAGAATGATTTAAAGTTTTAAAACTGTGAAACATAATTGGAAAATATAAAGAAATATTAAATACTTTAACCATGAAAACATTTTAAAACCACATATCCATTCCCTTCTGAATGGAATTGCATTCTCATTTAGTGATCGGCTTCACAAATCTCATTTTGTCGAACTCAAGGGAGGTGTACCAAACATGGAAGCTTTTCTAAGCAAAATTAAAATTTTCTAAATGCATTTTAATGGGTTGCTTAAACTATCCAATGCCCCTTACAGGCCACATTTTCTTATTTTACAAGCAGGTTGTGGAGTCCTTCCTCACTGACAAAATAGCCATCATTTTCATCATTGTAGTGTTATCAATCAACCTCAAATATTTCAAAGAACTAGTTGATGGAGATGGAAATGGAAATCATGATAAATCAAGGGCCTCTTCTACACTGCCATATCATCCAGATTATCAAAGCAGATAATCCACATTACTGTCTTTGAACTGAATTATATGAGTCTACACTACCATATAATTCAGTTCAAAGCAGATAATCAGGATTTTATATAACAGTGTAGATGGTGCCATGGAAGGGGTCAAAATGGTAACAGAGAACAACAAATGTTTGTGAGTCTATTCAGAAACAAGTCTCATTGAGTTAATAGATCAGTGGAGCCACTGTGGTGTAATAAGTTCAACCCTTGTGCTGTCTGAACTGCTGACTTGAAGACCTGAAGGTTGGCAGTTCAAATCCACAATCTGGGATAAGATCCTGAGATATAGGGAAGTGTAAAATGGGCCGTAGTGTCACTGTTCTGTTATAAACCAGAATATAACACAGACATCTCTTGTCAGCCATAACTCTGCAATGGTTAAAGCAATTCAGTGGATGCATACTATGAAGAAACAATAAACAGAACTCTTATCTCTATCATTCTTCCCATACGAGGCAAACCCTTAGAAAAAGCTGTGTTTACAATTGAAAAGTCAAGTCTTGATGATTTAGCTGGATTCAGCACAGTAATTCACAGCGTCCGTGGTGGCGCAACGGGTTAAACTGTTGAGCTGCTGAGCTTGCTAACCAAAAGGTTGGCAATTCAAATCTGCAAGACAGGTTGAGCTCCCGCTGTCAGCACCAGCTCCTGCCAACCTAGCAGCTTGAAAGCATGCAAATGTAGATCGATAGGTCACTGGGAAGGTAAAAGGACGCCCAACAAAAGCATGCCAGCTATGTGACAAGGAAGTGTCTATGGATAACACAGGCTCCTCAGCTTGGAAATAGAGATGAGCACCTCCCCAAGAGCCAGAACACCTCTTCTAGAGACAGAGATGAAAGGGAAAGCTTTTGCCTTCATCTGTCTATTTGTGTTTCATTGTGTGTTTCAAAGGCATTGAATGTTTGGGTCTGTCAGTATGTATACTGGAATTCGCCACGAGTCCCCTCAGGGAGATAGGGAGGAATACAAATGAAGTGTTATTATTATTAGTAGTAGCAGTAGTAGTATTACTTCACTTTTGCATTCTAGACATGATTTCTAGACTGAGGAACAGGGGATTGCATCCCAATGTGTACACATCAAGAATTCACCGAGGAACAAATTATTGGAGTTCAAAACACAATTCTGAATTTTGGCAGTGAAGTCTCATTTAAAAATAATTATTCTCCTCACCTCCAGTGCAGTTTAAAGCCATCTACTGTGAACCACTGACCTGACTCATCCATGTCTGGCATGTTATTCTGATTTCCTCAGCGATGCCACTTTCAGCAATTCAGTTTCATTAAAACTTTGATTGAAATGGCTTACAAACACATTTATGCAGCTCATTAACAGATTCCCAAAATCTCAAATCTATTTAGCTTACAGTGCAGGGTCCTAAAAGTCATTATATGTTGCACGGAGTGATGGATGCTTTCTCCAAACAAAGTTCTCCAAATTCATTGTGATTTGTTTCTAGGGTAATGATGCATAAGAATGAAACTGCAGGCTTATACAATGTGAAACATTCTAAAAATAATAGAAAAATCATTAATGGCAATGGCAGGAAAGATGATCATCACAACTCATTGTGGGATATCTCCCTATCCATCATTCAGGTGCCCAGACCAGAACATGATTGCTGTATACATGACTTGTGGGCTGCATCTACACTGTAGAATTAATGCAGTTTGGCACCTATTTAACTTCCATGGCTCAATGTTATGGAATCATGGGAGCTGGAAGTTTTACAAGATCTTTCACTGTCTTTGTATTTGATCTGAATTAAATAAGTTATAGGTTTTTTACTTGCCATGGGAATACAAAATTCCACAAAGGAAACTTGACTTGACTGTTTTCTGCCTTCTCTCAGCAACAGCAACATGTCTGACATAAGCAGTGCCTGCATGATTTCACCAATTGTTACTGTGGCCTGAATATATCTTATTTGATGTGTTTTACCTTGTGAATTTGAACTTGTTGGCTCTTTGGATTATGCTAAAGAGCAGTAGAAGCAGTTGTTGTTTTCTGTCTTCTATCTTGTGAGCAAGTTCAACAGCAACTTGCACATTTTGAACAGAAACAAGAATTTTTAAAGCAAACCCCTGTAAAACTTTCAATAGTTTCCCCAAATCAAGGGTGAAAATGATTTTTCCACGGATAGAACAGCAAGACCAGAAAGGGTCAATCTCACCATCTTTTTATTCCATTCTTCACAACTGAGAAAATCCAAAAACCAGAGTAGACTCCTGGGTAGAGTAATGGTATGGATTCAGGACCCTTCTATCTTCTATATAAGTAAAAATGTAATTTTTGTTTGTGGGATTAACATAATTCAAAAACCACTGGTCAAATTGACACCAAATTTGGACACAATACATCTATCAGGCCAACAAGTGACCATCATTTGTAAAAACACTGGAAAACACAGCGGAAGGGACTTTATTTATTTATTTATTTATTTATTTAAAACTTTTATATCCCGATCTTCTCTACCTCTGTAGAGGGACTCAGACTGGCTAACAGCAGAAATTCGATGTACAAATACAAATAAAAACATTATAAAATCATAATAAATCAATATATAAACAGATTAAATACATATAAGCCAAATTGCCAAGAAAGAATCAAGTTCAACTCAATCCGCAAATGTGGTCAGTAGTTATTAGGTTATTGCTGGACTCAACCAATTATTCTGGGAATGCTATGTCCCAGAGGCAGGATTTCACTAGCTTTCTGTAGGTCAGGAGGAAAGGGACTTAAAAAGCATATATATATGCTCAAACTGTTGGAGGGGCGGATTATTATTTGATAAAAAATGAATGAATTCCTATGCACACTGCACATATCTTATTTGTTGTGCAAAAAACACTTTAAAACAATACAATAATTAAAATGAAAAACCTTTAACAAATATAAACTTATTAGTATTTCAATGGGAAGTGTGGGCCTGCTTTTGGCTAATGATATAGGATTGTTGTTGTTGTTGTGTGCTTTTAAGTCATTTCAGACTTAGGTTGACCCTGAGCGAGGGCTGGGTAAATGACTTTGGAGGGCTGTATCCGACCCCCGGGCCATAATTTGAGGACCCCTGATCTATACTATAGAATAAACATAGAATCATAGAATCATAGAATCAAAGAGTTGGAAGAGACCTCATGGGCCATCCAGTCCAACCCCCTGTCAAGAAGCAGGAATGTTGCATTCAAATAACCCCTGACAGATGGCCATCCAGCCTCTGTTTAAAAGCGTTTAAAAGGGCAGAGAGTTCCACTGCTGAACGGCTCTCACAGTCAGGAAGTTCTTCCTCATGTTCAGATGGAATCTCCTTTCTTCCTCGTGTTCAGATGGAATCTCCATATCTCACTACAATGGAGAAAATCTGTCAGGTGATTTGTGAGTCTGTTCAGTCTTCTGCCCAGCTGGTTAGCAACAATATTGAGGCTTCTAACGTCCCTTAGTTTATATACTTCTGATTTTCAAATGGATCAAGTTGAATCACTGCTTCCCTAGCAGAGAACGCCTTCAAAGAGACATCCATTGACAGATCTTCAAAGAGAACACTATCCTCTTACCCCAGTTTTTGTTATAACTAATAGATCTGCCATTTGTTGCTCTTGACTTTCAAGATGTTAAGAGCAGATCTTTCAGAAAATCAAAGAATGCTAAGGCTGCAAAAATACTAAATGCTGTCTGATTACACTTTTCAACCATAAAAAACGCTTATCTTGCCTGAGCCTGAGAGACAATCTAAGGGAAGAGCAGGTGGGGTTCAGTAAGATGGGTGATTAGACTGGGAAAATCTGGGAAAAGGTTTTAGTTGAGTGTGTGTTTAACTCTTCCCAAAATCTTTGAATCCAAGCCTGTGGCTTTAATGATGTAATATCATGATTAAATACTGTGCAAGGGGAAGAGGGATATGGATTCACAGATGTTCAGTGGAATCACTAGGGTTGGTGTCATAACCCAGTATGGTAACACATGGTGCCGTCCCTATGAACCTCATCCCATAATAAACCACAATATTGCAGCTAAAATACTGTATATACTTGAGTATAAGCCTAGTTTATCACCCCCTTTTTTTAGGCTGAAAAAGTCCCCCTCAGCTTATATTTGAGTTAAGCTTATTTATTATTTTACCCTGTTAGAAATACATAATAAATGTATTATTGTTGTTGTTATTTTTACATTGATCATTTTACTTTATTATTGTTGTTATTATTACATTTATTATATTACTTTATTATTATTACTATTATTTCCATTATTTTACTCTATTATTATTATTATTATTATTATTATTATTATTATTATTATTACATGCAAGCACATTTACATTGAAGAAGGTTAGAATAATGGTTTAATCAGAGTTCAACAGTCTTATCTTATATTACAGTTTTATGTAAATATTCAAATCATTTAACCTACTGATGCCTCAGTTAATGTAATTGTATTGCTATCTATTTTTATTTTGAAATTTACCAGTAGCTGCTGCATTTCCCACCCTCGGCTTATACTCAAGTCAATAAGTTTTCCCAGTTTTTGTGGCAAAATTTGGTGCCTCAGCTTATATTCAGGCCGGCTTATACTCAAGTATATACAATACTTGGAAATTTGGCAAAATCCTTTTTTTTTTTAATCAACCCAGTAGCAATGGAAACAACAGGTCAAAGTATAATTGTAATTAGGTAGTAATTGGAGATTGGACTAGAGTGCATACACTTTTGAAGGTTCAAAAATAAAATAAAATAAGTTTTAGCCTTGTAATGTGTATTGATATAGCACATGTAAGCCAGACTTATGGAACACATTTTGAGGCTATATCTAACTACAAAGATATTTTAATATAAAATAAATAAATACATTTCTGCTGGATCCTAACCCATACATGTTATAGGCATTTTGGATTAATCCCCACTGATGGTGCCTCCCAGTGCAATTTGAATCCTGCATGCCACCTACTTGAGGTCACTGCATTTGTTTGATATAGCCAGACAAGTCTCCAGTTATAGGTTGGCTGTCGCTGAAAGATATTTTAATTTCCAAAAAGGAGCTGCTCACTTCTGCATAGAGAAACTTTCTGTCAGCACCATGCTGTTTTATTCACAAGGGTGCCTTATGTAAAAGAAAACCGTGTGTGTGTGTGTGTGTGTGTGTGTGTGTGTGCTAATAATGACTTCATGCTGACATAATTAGGATCCCGAGCACCCAAACTGCATTTGCGTAGTTAAGGGACTCTGAGACCTACAAGTAGAAAGTGATGGGTTTTTTTTTTGTCTCAAGATCTGAAATGTTATCATTAGAGGCATTTTTAACACTGTTCTTTCACTGAAGCATCAACTTTAATGGCAACTACTAAGGTAAAAACAAGTGTAGGGAACTGGTGAAGAAAAAGAAAGAGAAAAAGACAGGGGTACTACTTGGATATGAAAACACTTGTTCCTTTGATTAGCTCTTTCCTTCAGGAAAGAAGTGGAAGTGAGTCCTCCCATCCCTTCCAAAAAATTGTGATGGGGAGGAGAAACCTCATGGTGGTGCAGCGGATTTAACCACTAAGCTGAAGGTTGGCAGTTCGAATCCGCGGGACAGGGTGAGCTCCCACTGTTTGCCCCACCTTCTGCCAACCTAGCAGTTTGGAAAAATGCAAATGTGAGTAGACTTACTTACTTACTTAGGCAATCCCTCGTTGTCCGAGTAAGATTGTCTTCCAAGATCAGTATACTGGCAGTGGGTCCATAGGTGACTGTGGAGCCATATTCTTGATCTGTATGTTCTCCCTCAGTGAGGGCATTGGTTTCCAGGTGGAAGGCGGTCCCGGTCGGGATTGGCTTGACATGCCTTCCTCTTGGCACATTTCTTGATGAAGTTGTTTGCAATTTATAATGTAGATTTCAAAGTATGTATGTATGTTTAGAATTCAGTGCTGTGCCGAGTGTATTCCTGTGTGGAAAGACTTAACTGAACCATGGAGGGAATGGCATTCCTAGAGAGGTCATAAATCAAGTGTATAGAGCAAATGGACGCAGCATCATGGTCATACATCATACGTCACTCTGGAATACTAGAGGTGTAGACTAGTACTGATAACTTTCGTGTGTTGGCGATGTTACCGGTCGGATGTGCTGAGCGTTAAGTAGCTTCTAATGTATATAGCTGTAAAATAAAGTAGTTTGTAGCCCAAATTGGCTGTGATTGATTGTGTTTCCTGCCTTGCTGTGCAGCCGATGTCACTGACGTTCTTTCTTTTGCCCTCTTCAAATTCTACAGCACTTCTGGTCACAGCTGACCTCCAGCTGGAGCGCTCAAGGGCCAGGGATTTCCAGTTCCAAATGTTAGTAGATCTATAGGTACTGCTTCGGCAGGAAGGTAATAGTGCTCAATGCAGTCATGCCTGCCAAATGGAGGTATCTACGGACAACGCTGACTCTCTGGCTTAGAAATGGATATGAACACCACCACCCAGATTTGACTAGACCTAATGTCAAGGGAAACCCTTCACCTTTACCTTTACCTGAAGGAAGATATTTGTTATATTTCTGTCCTGAAGACCACACTATTTCTTTTGAAGCACAGTCAGCCAGACCTGTCATTGTCCCAAAAGCAAGAGAGATTCAATATAAATGCTCTACAGCTCCGTACAGCTAAACCAATTGAGCAGCTCAGACCTGATCAGATCTAAGATCGGTGTGTTGCCCACAGCATCAGTTGATCTTCCAAGACTAGACCTGATTTTGAGATGGGAGGAAGGATGGAGATGAGAGCATACCCTATTCAATGACTAGGAGTTGGGTATGCTGTTACCTTCACCATTTTTCTAGCTTCTAAAACTAAGACTTTTAATATAGACAGCATAACTGTCAGCATTTTTGCCTCCTGAAATTATTTTAGATTTTAATCAAACAAAACTAGGCTCAAACCCCATGTAAAAGATAAACAGAAACAAGAGCCCAAGGACAAGTTGCAAATTAACAGCTTGATGAATAGGGCTTTAAAAAATGATTGAGAAAATAAAACTAATGCAAGAGTGCCCTCTTTCTGTAACAGTGCAAATCAACACAAGCGAAATCAAAGTTTGGCAGATTCTTTTTTTTAAGATCATGTAATAATCTTTTATGTCAGCCTAATTCAGAATTTTAAGCAACACTTTGCTTTCATTAGGATCTTGGTCTTCAACTCAGAGAGCAAGAAGCCAAAGGGAGAAGCGGGGAAAGGCAGAAACCACCAAAGTCAATAAAAACCTATAGGAAGAAAGTTCAAGTTGAAAGTCTATACAAAAAAATAGGATATTGCTGTTTTCTATCTAATGTAACAATGTTTGGAAGATATATTTGTAATGTGGCTACCTCTGAGGATGCTCTCCATAGATGCAGGTGAAATGTCAGGAGAGAATGCCTCTAGAACATGGCCATATAGCCCAAAAAAACCTACAACAACCCAGTGATTCTGGCCATGAACGCCTCCAGTAATACAATGTACATCTTTACTTTCTATGAACCTATATCTCACCATTCCTTTTTCACTTCTCTACAAGTTAGTGTTTGAAGGTTGTTGGTGACATAAATGTGAAGGTTATGGGTGAAATAAATTTGTAAAACAGAAAAGCATGCTCATCCTCAGCAGTTTTAACTGTGGTTCCAGATAGTAATTTGGATGTGTTGGATGGGGGTCACACTCACCCTGAAGACTCAGGTTCGCAGCTTGGGAGTGATCCTGGACTCATTGCTGAGCCTGGAACCCCAGGTTTCAGCCAGTCCAAACCCTTGTTACATCCTGAATAGATTACTGCAACGCACTCTACGTGGGGTTGCCTTTGAAGACTGTTCAGAAACTCCAACTAGTCCAGTGGGCAGCAGCCAGATTACTAACTGGAGCGACATAAAGGGAGCATACCACTCCACTGTTGTGTCAGCTCCACTGGCTGCTGGTCCATTTCCGAGCACAATTCAAAGTGCTGGTCTTGACCTATAAAGCCCTATATGGTTCTGGCCCAGCTTACTTGTCCGAACGTATCTCACTCTATGTCCTGCCTTGGATTTAAGATTACCCAAGGAGGTCGTGCTCTCAGTCGTCTTCTTTACAAACGCGTTTGGTGGGGATGACAGACAGGACCTTCTCGGTGGTGGCCCCCTGCCTTTGGAACACCCTCCCCAGTGAAATTAGGTCAGCTCCATCCCTCCTTTCCTTCAGGAAGAAGCTTAAATCATGGTTCTGGGGAGCAGGCTTGATAGTGATTGCAATGTTTATGTGAACTGACAATGGATAGGCTCTAACAAAGTCTTTGGACAGTGAATTGAATTGAAGAGGGCTACATGGCTGATAATAATGTTTTAAAATTGATTTTTAACTTGATGGTTTTTATATAATGTGTAATGTTGTAATATATTGTGTATGTATTTTGTATTTATTGGCATCGAATAGTTGTCGATGTAAGCCACCTTGAGTCCCCCTCCAGGGGTTGAGAAGGACGGGGTAAAAATGTTGGAAATAAATAAATATATAAATAAATAAATTCTGCAGCTGCACCAGAGATCTTTGATCTAGATGTGAAAGTTCTGCTAGGAAACACAGCCTCCTCCACTTTGCGCATTCAATGATGTAGCTCTATCACAAACATATTGTAATAGAAAAACTAGGAGTCGGAGCACAACACTCTTCCTATTTATATCAAGAGGAATTGTAGAGGAAAAGAAGAAAAGAAACGAGTAAAATAGTAAGGAAATGTTTATGCAGCAAGAATATCCATATGATAAATAACCTGCAAAACTGTAGTTACTTGGACTTTTTAAAGGACACGAACAGTGAAAGTGAGCAGTTATAACTATGTCGTCAAAAGTTAGTCCTCCATTTTGCTATAGTCTAAATAACATGCTATTTGGGACATGGAAACATGCCTTAGTTCCATACTTTTCAGAAGTGTGATACATTAAGAAGTGTGATACATTCCTTATTAGGGAATACAGACCTTTTTATCCTCTGCACCTAGACTGTGGAACGATCTGCCAGAAGAGATCCAATAGCTAAATGAGCTGTCAAAATTTAAGACACAACTCTTGGAAGGCCTACCCAATTTTAAAATGTAAATTTTAAATCTACATTCTATTAGTGTTGTATTTAAATATTTGTACTATGTATTTTAATATATATTTTACAGTAATGCTTTATCTGGGTATTTTAACTGTGTTGTGTGCCACCTCGAGTCAAGAGGTGGAATAACAACAACAACAATCCTAAAGCTGGAAGACACCACAAGTCATACATTCTAATTCCCTGCCGTGCAGGAACAATCAAAGCATTCCTAACAGATAACCCACCTAGCTTATGCTTAAAACCCTCCAGAAAAGGAGACTCCACCAATCTCTCAAGCAGCACATTCCACAATAGCATTTCTTGAAAGGGATGTACTACTAGCACATTATAGTCTACAATAAAGAAAAAAAAGAAAACGATGAGTCTGTCATAATAAAGCACTGTGTGCCTTCAGTAGTTGGTTATTGTGGCATAATTTTTGTGCCTCTTGAACCATGACAACCATGACCCCAGCTTTATACCAGATCAATGTTTTACTCTCTGTAAGACTGAATTGTGAGCCAATAGCAAACACTAATCCCCATGGTAAAGACCAGCAAGGTACTTTTCATCACACAGGCCCCTTCCACACAGCTGAATAAAATCCCACATTATCTGCTTTGAACTGGGTTATATGGCAGTGTGGACTCAGATAACCCAGTTCAAAGCAGATATTGTGGCTTATCTGCCTTGATATTCTGGGTTATATGTCTGCGTGGAAGGGCCCAGAGATTGTTATAAAAAGTCCTGATGAGAGTTTTCTAAAGGCAGTGCGCTATTGTTGCAAATCTGTGAGATCTCAAGGGGCGAGAGTTCCTTTGATACTTCTTGACATTTCCGCATAAATGACATGCATAAAAACAATGAAAAAACACTTTTTCACAATTAAGATTCAAGGCAATCTAATTTTGAACAGGACTTGATTTTAAAATGAAGACAATAATTGACTAAAACATAAAATAAAATATTAAGTTTAAAAATAAAAAGCTCATAATCTGTCTTTTCCTTATTTATCCTCATTAGAAAAGCCCTGATGCCTACCAGAACATAATAGTATAGTTTTCATTAGCTTTGTGTGTTCAGTTGTTCAAAGAAAACTGTCAAATAAGTAAATGTGCAGCTGGCATTCTTAAAATAGATTATTCTAAATGTCCATGCATTCATTCAGCTACTTCAGAGACTAAAAAAAGAAATACAACTTCAAAAAGCTGTAATTTACTATAATAGACATACATTGTTTCTCCTTAAACAAAATTTGAAAAATAATGCAACACACACACATTTAGCATTGTTCTGTAATGTTTTTATGCTTTCATCATTTATTTCAATTCTTTACCAGCTATTCCAGTAATTTGGACTCTTTGTGGCCCAAAAGAGACATGCTGTGAAAGCTATGGGCTGTTTCTTTAAATACATCAAACTAAAAGACTACATTCAGTGTTTTGGAAAATGTTTCAATTCAATGCCATGCAGTGGGTGGGGGATATACAAAGATTATATAGTCCCTTGGTCCTGAGAGTGTCATGAAATACCACCATAATGGGTCTCATCCCAGTGCCTATGGCATTATCCAATAAAGCTGATTTGCAGAAAGGACTGATATAAATACACACTTTCCTTATGAAACATCCAGTTTACCTTATGGTTTCTTCACAAGTTATTATGGGAGCCATATATTTCATATATTTAAAGAAAATCATATCAATAAATGGAGATAGGACCTACAAGAATTAGCTACGAATGTTAAATGCTACCTTGAATGTAAAAATCTTTCTGAATACCAGATGTTTGGGGGGGGGGGGGGGACTTAATACACAATAGCCATCATCACCATATTCTGTTTCCAAGCTTTTCAAACGTATTTTGCTGACCACATTTCGAAAATGGATGTTGCCACTCATGGGACCTATGGACTGATCGTAAAATACAATATTGCAGTGACATAATGTGTGCTAAATGTCCTTATTCAAGATTATGAAAAAAAGCACTACATACACATATATGGCCTTGAAAATTTATTAAAAATCAAAGAATACAAAACTTCACATAAAAATATTTTAGCTTCCCACATTGTTATACAGACAGAAAGAATAACATGATATTTTAATCAGCTATCCACAGCGGCAGAGAACATAACCAGAGTGGTAGCCAGTGCAATTTATTGGTTCACCATGACTGAAATGGAACATGATATCTGCTTCTCTTAAGCCTATCCTGCTTTTAAACTGACACTATTTAGGAAACCAAGGCTCCCATAATGTAGGTTCATAATCAATATTGCTAGCATGTAAGAGTGTAATATGAGTCAATAATCAGCCCTTGAATACTGGTTTTATTCAAGTTTAAATCCCTTTATTGTACCAACATCTCTCCAAAACCTTTCACAAGGTTCTAAAAAAATGGTCAATCCAAAGTTACAGATCCAGTGTCAGGAGAGGCTGAAATTTTGGCAATTCAAAAACCCAAAAGGTTGTTTATGTATCATTTATAATATAATTATTTGCCTGGAGACACATTTACAACAATTAGGGCCAGGATCTCATGAAGCTTGTGCACTTCAGCTTGTGCAGTGGGAGCACACAGCATGTTCTGTTGGCACCCCTTTGCACGGCTTCAAATGCTGCTTAAAAACAAAAATTCCTCCAGAAAAAGGTGGGTTGAGAAGCCCTAGTGATATGACAGAATTCTGGCCCCAGTAGCCAAGTATTATCGCCACAGGATGTATTATATTATCGTGTATGATTGACCACCAGGAGCACTAACTGTTCATCTCCAGCTGCAGGCTGCCCAATTGTCACAATGTTCATTTTCAAGCCTCTGCCTTGTTTGTGTTTGCCGTGCCTTTGACAAATGAAAGGCGTCTTCCAACAGACACTGATTCAGTATGTCATATACTGTATGCCTATCTTTCTGAGTAACATCCAGTTAATATGAAGATGACTATTCATTAATAATAGGTCAAGAATCTACAGACTTCTGACTGTGATTAACTCAGGATCAAGATGAACTGCATACAAAATGTGTGCTACTCTGCTTTGGAATGTCGCTCTCTTCACAATCCAGAGGCCTAGCATTATTTTTGATATCTTTCTTCAATATATGCCATTTACTTCCAAGGCATACCTG